>NC_142716.1:22663270-22973057 GCF_055471065.1 Atractosteus spatula | reverse complement strand
GTTATTTAAATCTCTAAAGTCAGACAATTTACAAGAGACTAGGCAGGCTATTAAGAAATGTGGCAACACTTGAAATAGGTAGCCTTGGAATATATAGTTAATTGAAAATATGGTTATACTTCCAAAACAATGTCAATGTTCAAATCAAATTAATCCCTAAAATAAATCAAATTTTATGAAAATGGCCTAAATGATTTAATGGAAAAATTGCCAAAAAACCTGTCTTTAAAAAAAAAAGTGCACTGTACAGACAACATAAAAGTGATAGAGATTAAAAGCGTCACTGAGAAAGTTGTAAACATTGCCGCAGAGTATTTCAAGGGTCTGCAGAAGACTAAATATAAACGAAGTGAAATAATGCACAAGCTTTAGGAAAACATTGGCAATACCTCTACAATATTGATTTCAGTCTGGCTTACCACATCAAAAGTAGCATCACCTTGGAAATAGCTTAACAAAGAACAAGAACAATTAACTAAAGGAATTAAATATCTTCAGTCTAGAACAAAGAAGATTTGGCCAAAGTATGCAAAATAGAAACTAATAGATGCAGATTGCATACTCTAGCCAAGAATTGTCAAACTGTGGTTCTGGAGAACTGCAATGCAGCAGATCGTATAGGTCACCCTTAGTCATGAGTTTGTAAAGTCTTGGAATGCATATGAGTTTTGATCAATTTAGTAAGTCAGTTGTTCAATTAAATCAGGAATAGCCAGCTTTGCATTTTTATATCTATCAATTGCTGGGATTTGTATTTCAAAACATCTACAAGCTACAAGACTTAACACTTTGCATGCGTTAATGGTCAGAATAAAATCCCAATTTGGGAAATAATGAATTTTAAAAGATTTAAAAAACCCGGTGAATTTTGGCTTTCCAGGACTGACCACCACTGCTGTATGTTTTCACTGGTAAAAGACAATGAAAGTCATGTGAAAAATACAATTTGCTTAGTATTAGTTACAAAAGGGGAAATATTTTAGGGGTGCAAAATAACTCTAAGGACTATGTCGCCAGATTGGGACCTCTATAATGGGAGGAAGAGATTGCCACATTAAGAATTCATCACCAGCATAAACAACTGTGCCTAACCATACAACTTGCAACATGATTTAGTATTACTCAGATGTTGGTGATTAGTAGCATTCAGGCTTCTGTTGGTCTTATCTTGAGCAACGTTCAAGAACGAATTTTGAAGCTGAACCTCTTAATCCATGAAAGGCTTTCAAACTCGGGTACATACAGTATATTTTATTTAAATGCTCAACATTAACACCCTGGTTCTACCTGTATTTGTCTGCCGAATATACATGCTTGATATCTTTTTTTGTATTGTCTTCTGGTGTTATTAACAGGATATGTATGAATATGGGTGTTTATGTATTTAGATGGTACAAAATGTGTTCCTTTTTTATTATATCTGTAATATGGGTACCTATGTGGCCTATTAACCCAAGTATGACATGGCATGTTTAAATATTTTATTCAGATCTGAAAGAATTTGTCTTTTTGATTCAGAATAAACAGTACATGCATGTAGTAAACAAAATATGTCAAGAGGGCAAATTTGATGCTATACAGTAAATAGGCCCTCAAAACACATTTTATCTATTCTCTTAAATTGTGCTCTTATATTATGCCAGGGCATTGTGTTACCATCTCTTTTCTGTAAAGTCTTGATACTTTGCACTTTTACTATTGTTTTAAAAAACTGTCACAGTTTGGACAAGAGCAAAATAATTAGAAAATCATTAATCATTATCATTGTAGTGTGCTCTCATGAGGCACCAGTTCTGTAGGGGTTTGGGCATTTACTGGGACAATTATTAATTGTGGCAGTAAATCACAAAATGATTCTTTTAATGGTCTTAGAATCCAACCATGCGATATAACTCAAACAACGCGCACACACACAGGTACTAATACACGAGGATACATTTATTAATACATAGAATATGCATGTAAACCTAACAGATCTTATCGTGAGGGTCATCAGAATACAAAGATATATATTCATTCAGTTACGAAGAGTTACACATATCAAGAGGACATACGTTCAGTATATCATTCATTTAGACCGTTTCGTAATTGAACTTGGTTACAACTTCTACATTAGATACTCAAAACAAGTACATAACTCTTAGGAATTAAATTGATATCAACTGGTTGGGATAACAATTGAATTCTCAAGCTGTAATGCAGTGAAGTTGAATACTCATCCAATCTCTGGGGATTCAGATCTCCTGTGGGCACAAAGAAACAGTTGCAGGCTTGTTGCTGTCCAATCCGCGCTCTCTGGCTCAGTGCCAGGCTGTGCTCGGTGCGGCTGGAGAGATTCCTGCTGCGCTGCTCTCTGAAGACCGGCTAGTTAGTGTTGGCTTTAACTAGCGAAGTTGTGCTCAGGAGAAAAGTTACTGTGGGTCCCAGCAGGTCAGGAAGAAGACCGGTTCGTTCCTGATGTAGCGCTAGTTCTGAATAGTGATTCAGCTGTCCACAGTTCCGACCTGTTCACGAGGCTTGCTGCTGATGCTAACCTCGGGTGGATCTTTTGGTTACTCTCTAGCAACCTCCGCTCTCGACTCTTAGAACAAAGCAAAGTTCTGGCACTCGGACACACTGGCTGTTACGTGGTTGTCCGGGCTGAGTCTCAGGATGGTCAGGAGGCACACTGCGAGAATGTCCTGCCCTTGGGAGCCTTTCTGCTCCTGGGCCGTCCTGCCCTGGAATTGTTCTTCCCCTGGAATTCTTCCTTCAGGCCCTCTGTGTTGCCTGTTTTTACTTGGAGGAACTTCAGCTTGTTCATTGGCTGAAAGTTTCATGGGCATCAGAGACCCACGTGGGTTACTCGGCCCTACAAGTTCCTGATTGGCTGATGATGAGTAACCATACCCTCTGACCTTGGGGTTGTAAACCACTTTGATGAGGCTCTCCCTTGGAATCTTGTAGACTTTTGGCGCCAATGGATGACCATTGATCATGATAGCCAGGCTTAGCTAAGTGCATCCCCATTTGGGAGCTGTCCCTTATCAAAAGAAAACATCTTTAAATCAGCCTGCATGAATAGCTTCTCTGTGGCTGCACCACAGAGATGAAGAGAGAGATGGGGCCTCAAGGGAGCAGAAAACTTAATTCCTGTATTTTAATAAGCCTCGCCGCTACATCATGAATCCTTAATGTTGCTTGCTAGCACATTTTACTATAAGATAGCCACAGTTCAGAAAAAAGACTAAGTAGCAGGTGAATGCATCTATATTAAATTGCTTTTAAACACAAGTGTAGTTAAAATTTCTTCCCAGTACCTTTTCTCTGGCAAATCATAGCAATGTTTACAAAACTAAATGTGAATTAGACTACATTTACCACTATTGAATTACTTCTTAGAAAGCAAAGGTCTTCATTTAAAGGCCCTAAAGCAGTGTCTTTGTAATTTTGGCTTGAAGTGTTCAGAGTTCTAAAAAAGGGCAGTCTTTGATTGTTCTATTAAAGGTTTGTACCAATTTCTTCGATCCAGATGGATTTTCTTTTTCTATTAGCAGTTAAATGTGACATACCTGTAGGAGAGATTCATTTTTGAGTTACAGTATGTGAGTACCAAAACATTTTATATCCATTGGATATAAAAGTAGATCTTATTATGAATTGCTGCTTGAATTCTTTTTTCTAAAAAATCAGTTTAAAGAATAGCTAATTGTGGGCCAATGAATAATTGGTTATTACAATTTTGTGTCTGAGTGTGAACTTAATTATGCTAAAAGAGGATGAAAATTCTTTTGTTAGTGCCTGTGCTTTGTATTATTCATTTCAGCACCCTTTTCTCAATTATTTTCAAAAGATTGAGTGCATGTGTTCAAATTGCATTCATATAGCACAAGTCATATTTACTGTAATGAAAATGTAGGTTATTTTCATATTCAATATTGTTACAATGCCAAACCCATTTTTCTGGTATTTTTCCAGTTGCCAGATGTTAATGAATGAATCATTTATTTTTTTAGTTCTTGCATCTGAAATGCCTTGAGCCTTGAAAAAGTAATTAATATAATCTTTACTAAGCACCAAGCAGAATCAAACTGTAACATACAATGAACCAATATTAATTTATAGCCATTCGTGTAGACTTAAAGCATCTTCAGCTGAACTAGAAATTTAAGAATCTAATTTGATGCATGTCATTTCACTTCTTGCTTATGCTTCAGTAGTGAATAAAATAGGAGCAATTAGGAATAATGTCTTCAAAATACAGATATGGTATATCAAGCTGCATTTTCAATAAGAAAAAAACCCTTAGTCAACACTTGTCATTCATGACTCTAACCACTCTGAGTCAGAGAAATAAAAATATATGGTATTAGCTAACAGCTCAGTTTTGCTATAATGAAAATATTGACCCATAAACATCATGGACAATTTTGTAGCTGTCAGTAACAATTGTGGTTTGAGCAATATGTGCCAAAACATTAATGAAATTTGACCAGCATATAGATCTTTAGACACCTCCATTTCTATTCTCTGTGTGGCCCACAATATTGGGGTTCTCTTATTGAAATGTGATGGGTATTTACTAAACACCAAGCTGCTTATTACTGTTGAGAGCCATAAAACATGTAGCCTATTCCAGAAGCCCCACCTTAAGCTCCCTGCTACAGCCTGAATGACACATCAGTTCTTTGCAGGGCCCACACACATAAAAAAAAATTAGAAATGCCAATTAATCTATCCAGTCTCTAGAAGGTGAGTAGTATTTCACAACCAATTACCTTATTGAGGAACAAAGCCAAAATGAGGTAGGATGTTTAGCCTCATAGTTCAAAGCTCCTGGGTACAATTCTGGAACAGGACGCCTTCTGTGTAGAGAATGCATCTTCTTCCCTTGCTTCTGTGGGTCTTCTTTGTAAAGTTTTCACCTTACAAAAAGAGACACTTTATAGGTCAGTTGATATCTTCATCTTGCTTTTGTGTGTGGCCTGCAGTTTTTCCTTTTGCCAGCTGTTAATAAATGAATCTTTTTTTTTCATTCTTGCATCTGAAATGCCTTGAGTCTTGAAAAAGTAATTAAAATAAGGAAGGAGTAAAGGTTTATTCCATGCTGAAAAGAGAAGAAAAAAAACAATGTTTCGGCTGTGGAGCCTTCTTTGGGTACAGTATGTGGGTATTCACACACCCAAAGAAGGCTCCACAGCTGAAACGTTGTTTCCTTTCTTCTCTTTTCAGCATGGAATAAACCTTTACTTGTTGCTTCATAGTCTATGCATACTGAAGCAGCTACCTACTGTACTTGAACTACTTCAGTAATTAAGATACTATTTACTAAACACCAAACAGAATCAAAAAAGTAACATACAATGAACCAATATTAATTTATAGCCATTTGTGTAGACTTTCGGTCTGCATTTCCACAGCTGAAGGGGTGGAGTCTTAATAAGTGGCTTTCTGATAACAGAAGGTTGAGATAGGTACACAACATGACGGTTCATGCTTGCAGTAAACCATACTCAAATGAGTATTTTAGCATACTGTATGTAATTAAATTTGCTACCTTTTGCACAATATTTGGGTATTCTTATTGATTTTAATACCAAAGCTCTTCACATTGACAAAGTTGTATTTTTTAAACTTTGCTTTATAATTGTATCTTTTCCAGAAAGCATAAAATTGATATTGCATAATTACATAAAATCAATAAAAATGCAGTATTAATATTACTACTGTGATTTATTTTTATTTCTTGTTTCCCATTGTTTACAATAGTAGCTGTTTTGACACTATTCTCTATCTTAGTGTAATTGGAGCTCCAGATCCATTGAAAACTAAAGGCACTTTAAGGTCTTACAGTATTCCTCATTGCAAGTACAAATGACTTTCTGATTGATTTGATCTTGTATTTTCAGCTATTTATTTTGGATTAATAAGCATTCTGCTAATTGCAATTCAATTGTGTGATCCAGTTAAACTACTTCAATGACATGATCTGCAAAAAAACTTAAGAAACCATGGATACATACATACAGAACTAAGTGTTTCAGGAAATTGACAGTACAGCAAAGTGTATTTTGTCCCATATGGGGAAAATAGGAATCAAACATTTTATTTTTTAAAGTTTGATAGCAAAGTGTCATTTAGGGGGAAACTTGTGAAACAAAGAATAATTACCACATCCAAGGACGAACTATACAGAAAAAAAAACATTTACCTTTGTATTGTGACCTCTAAATAACGTTATATGTATACAATAACATGTTATCGTTTTTGGTTTGCTTTCTGATTATTTTTATTGTTAATATTAAATTAAAAAGTGTTAGATCTGAAATAACATGCTTAGGAATTAAGTTACAATATTAAGTTCAGTTCAGAGAGTATGTGGTTAAGGGGTTTGTTCTGGAACTCAACAACACTATGTATAGAGGCATCTTCTATTTTTTGTCTTGAATGTTTCCAACCTTAGTATCCTTTTGGGAACCAGGGTCATCTTCTCTGTTCTAAGGTAAAATTATTTGATTCCCCTGATACATCTGAATGTGGCATTCCTTTCAGATCAGAAATTGATCTGTTTTCTCCCATTTGTAATGCCCTTGGAGTACATTTATCAGTATTTCTCATCTAACATGATGACCAAAAATAAAAAAAAATTTCAGAGGTGGTCTAGGTAGTGCATTGTACAATATTAACATTTTTCCCTTTGTTTCACATTCTACTTTCAACTAAATGCCCAAGTATTTTGTATAGATATTTATTGCTGTATGGGGAGGGGCATTGATGAATCAAAACAAGTTCCAAAATGTATCTAATCCATTCATTCTTCTTGTTCACAGCCCCTAATTCAGTATTTAATACTTTTTTTAGTACCTGCAAGTAATACTTTGCACTCATCCCCGTTAAATTTATTTTGCAGGTCGTCTAACAAGATTTGAATTGTCTAATATGCTATGTATTTCTTTTGTTGCAGTTGGTTTGCAACTCCACCTTCTATAATATCAACAAATTAGACAAATTAACTAAACAGATTCTAGATCACTGTTATTCGAATGCTGATTCTCCTAATCCAAGCCAACGCAACATTGTTAGAAACAGATCATAATGTTTTATCAGAATTTGTGTTATATATCATAATTATATTTTATACATTTTATTTTTACCTGTAGCTTAGTTGCTTATCATGCTTTTCTGTCAAGTTTCTCCTCCATGATTAGAAACTTGTTCTCAGCAGTGGGTTACTAAATCATTTGTTCTCCTTAGAAGTTACTAATAAGTTTTTAAAAAGTTAAGAATATTACTATCACTGTCAATACATTTTTTTGCTCACCACAATATCAAAGCCCAGTGATTTTTGTTTTTTCAATTCAAGGATTTTGAGATTATACAGTTCTCTGGGATCTCAGAACTGGATAAATTATCTGTGATTATGTTGTTAATTTAATATTTTCTTATACTGCTTATCTTCAAATCTTCAAAGGTGTAATAAATATCCTAAGGGTCACTTAAAATAGCCTAGCTTGTGGTACATGAATAACTTATATCCAGGAGTATAACTGGGAGAGTACCATCTGAGATAATGTAAATTATCTTAATTATTTTTGTAGATGAAAACTCCACACCTCTTTTTGCATCACACTGAAAATTTGGAAATGTACTATAGATAGTACACATTTAAATGCACTCCAGGAATAACTGTATGAATATATATATATATGAGATATAATCTAATGTACTGTACATCTATATAAATCTTATGATAAAGAAAATTTTAAACAGATTAGATAGAACTTTTTAAAAAATATGTCACCACCTGTTTTGCTATAAATCTACTCAATTCAGAATAACCAAATGTGTTTTTTTTTCATGTCCTGACTTGAAGCTACAATTTGAGTCCTATATTCACAAATGGAGTAGAATAGGATAGTGTAGGAAGACTTCTTAAATGCAAAAATCTTGGAGACACTCATTTTTTAAACATCACACTCTATGCAGTCTAGTTAAAACAAATCATTGAGGCACACATTATGGAGCTCTTCAGTTGAGTTCATTTTGGCTGGTGCTTACTTGAACCAGTATGTCCTTTATATGAGTACATTGAGCTGAACAATGTTACATGACTCATACCCACCCCCTCGAACTGATTAGGCAGAGCAGGTATGAAGCAGTTACAGGATATGCTGCTTCAACTGTGCAATGCCTAACCACTTTGAGAGATTGATGTAAAGTGTTTTGGTATTTGCATGTCTGAACCTCTGTCTGCCAGTGCTATACACCTAGTTGACATAATCATGTGCATGGTGACTTTTTACAATGTACTGGCAATCTTGCGTCATGTCTTTGACTATAATCTGTCAGTTGGATTATTGCCTCATCCATAAAAACTGCAAGCAACTTTGAAGTAGATGATAATGCAGAAGTATTGTGTATACATTTATTTTTGGACCCTTAAATTAGTCTACAAAATTAACTTAATTTGAATCCAAGAAGCAATGTTTTTAACTATGCTTTTACATAGTCTGTTTTTCTTGTTATTGTTTTATGTACAGTGGTGTGAAAAAGTGTTTGCCCCCTTCCTGATTTCTTATTTTTTTGCATGTTTGTCACACTGAAATGTTTCAGATCATCAAACAAATTGAAATATTAGACAAAGATAACACAAGTAAATACAAAATGCAGTTTTTAAATGAAGGTTTTTATTATTAAGGGAAAAAAGAATCCAAACCTACATGGCCCTGTGTGAAAAAGTGATTGCCCCCCCCCCGTTAAAACATAAATCAACTGTGGTTTATCACATCTTTGGAAAGCTGAGTTCAATTTCTCTAGCCGCACCCAGGCCTGATTACTGCCACACCTGTTCTCAATCAAGAAATCACTTAAATAGGACCTGCCTGACAAAGTGAAGTAGACCAAAAAATCCTCAAAAGCTAGACATCATGCTGCGATCCAAACAAATTCAGGAACAAATGAGAAACGGAATAATTGAGATTTATCAGTCTGGAAAAGGTTATAAAGCCATTTCTAAAGCTTTGGGACTCCAGCGAACCACAGTGAGAGCCATTATCCACAAGTGGCGAAAACATGGAACAGTGGTGAACCTTTCCAGGAGTGGCCCACCGACCAAAATTACCCCAAGAGCGCAGCGACGACTCATCCAAGAGGTCAGAAAAAACACCACAACAACATCCAAAGAACTGCAGGCTTTACTTGCCTCAGTTAAGGTCAGTGTTCATGACTCCACCATAAGAAAGAGACTGGGCAAAAATGGCCTGCATGGCAGAGTTCCAAGACGAAAACCACTGCTGAGCAAAAAGAACATAAAGGCTCGTCTCAGTTTTGCCAGAAAACATCTTGATGATCCCCAAGACTTTTGGGAAAATACTCTGTGGACTGACGAGACAAAAGTTGGACTTTTTGGAAGGTGTGTGTCCCATTACATCTGGCGTAAAAGTAACACAGCATTTCAGAAAAGGAACATCATACCAACAGTAAAATATGGTGGTGGTAGTGTGATGGTCTGGGGCTGTTTTGCTGCTTCAGGACCTGGAAGACTTGCTGTGGTAAATGGAACCATGAATTCTGCTGTCTACCAAAAAATCCTGAAGGAGAATGTCCGGCCATCTGTTCGTGACCTCAAGCTGAAGCGCACTTGGGTTCTGCAGCAGGACAACGATCCAAAACACACCAGCAAGTCCACCTCTGAATGGCTTAAGAAAAACAAAATGAAGACTTTGGAGTGGCCTAGTCAAAGTCCTGACCTGAATCGGATTGAGATGTTGTGGCATGACCTTAAAAAAGCGGTTAAGGCTCGAAAACCCTCCAATGTGGCTGAATTGCAACAATTCTGCAAAGATGAGTGGGCCAAAATTCCTCCACAGCGCTGTAAAAAACTCATTGCCAGTTATCGCAAACGCTTGATTGCAGTTGTTGCTGCTAAGGGTGGCCCAACCAGTTATTAGGTTTAGGGGGCAATCACTTTTTCACACAGGGCCATGTAGGTTTGGATTTTTTTTTTCCCTTAATAATAAAAACCTTAATTTAAAAACTGCATATTGTGTTTACTTGTGTTATCTTTGTCTAATATTTCAATTTGTTTGATGATCTGAAACATTTCAGTGTGACAAACATGCAAAAAAATAAGAAATCAGGAAGGGGGCAAACACTTTTTCACACCACTGTACGTTAAAAACCCCTTAAAAATAATGTAAAATCCCTTCTTTTTAAGGGGTATTGTTACAATAATACAGTAGGTTCAGTTGTTAGTCATAGCACTTATAAACATCAGTTTTTACATTTGCAAACATAAAATGGCTGTTTTTCTTGCACAGCTCATTACTTTATCTGTTCTCACTCTTATTTGTCTAATCACTGGTGTGTTAGGATGGTACGTGCAGATGTGTTGGGGGGATTCTGTTTATTATTAGTTCTACAGTATGTTGTGTATTTGTATTGATTTTAATTGGGTGAGTTCACCAAACCAAATTCCATGCAATTGGTTGTTATGGCAATAAAATATTGAATGTGAACTTGAACCATGCCAACCAGATAAGTAGTTTCCAGACAACTTGTCAACAACCAGCATACTTTAACCATTCTGAAATACATTTGCGATTTAATACAAAGTATTATCTTATTAGCTTATAGTCAGTAGCTGGCGTATGCAATACAAATTAATGTAATTAATATGACAAACATTGAAAAGGTGGCATTATTGTTATATGCACGACCTACTCCACATATTCAAAGCAACAAAAGAAAGAAGTAAGTGGATAATATAAAAAGTGGAAAAGTAATGCATATGTATTCAAATCCTTTACTGTAGCAAAGCCATTTTAATTTAGGTGGTATTTAAATATTTCACCAAATATTTAGTTCCCAGGACTGAATATTTATGCATACTTTAGTTTTTTTCTTTAGTTTTTGCTGACATTTACTTATTTTACCATTCAAAGATTTCAGTTTGTGCATTCAGGTTCTAAAAAAATTATTAAGAAAAGTGCGGTGCACACTTCATTTTAGAATTTCACAAAATTCTAAATAGGAAGGATCTGACTACTTTTGTAAGGAGCTGCATACTGTATGTAATTATCTTAGTTTTCACAGTAATATCAATCCCATAAATTATCAGGTTTATTTAAAAAGGGTATTTGTGTCTTTTGTCTTGAATACTATGAAAGTGGCAAAGTGGTGCTGTGGTTAGCATTGCTGTCTCCCAGTGCTGGGGACATGGATTCAATTTTGGTCCTGGGGTACTATGTGTATGGAGGTTGTATGGTCATCCTGTGTTCATGTGGGATTTCTTTGGGTGCTCTGGCTTCCTCTCACAGTCCGAAAACATGCTAGTAGGCTAATGCGCTTTTAAGAACATTTGCCTTGGTATGTGTGTGTCTGTTTAAGTCATGCAATGGGCTGGCATCCCATCCAGCCTCTCCTGCAACCTCGTATTGGATAAAGCAGTTAGAATATATACCATTGTAGGAATAGCTATAAATGAATAGGGATTATTATGACACTACACTGGAGTGGTGATGTGAAAAATCAGTTTACTTTTCACCTATTGGCAGTGGTTTTGTGTCAGCACCCAATAATGGATGCCAAAATCAACAAGATACTGAGCATTAAAAATGACTTTAGAGGAAAGATGGAAAATGAGGAAAAAAGAATGTGCTGTAAATGGCAAAAAAAAACCAACCAGGAGAAAGAAAAACAATGGGGAATGTTTGGAGAGGGGATCAATATCTTTCTTGAAGTTGAACTTTAGTAGTAAGGCTTTTCCTTTTGCTTGTCGGTACTTCTGAAGATGAATGTCAAAATTCATTTTTGTTTTCTTTTGCATTATTTTGTTGCAATTGATTTTTATCTTGAGTGTCAAGATTTCCACAGGAATTACTCTTTATGAAAGAGTAGTTTGTCTTGGGGAAATGTGCTATGCACTTAATTCTGTTCGACAAACTTAGTTGTGCCTCTGACACATCAGTTCTATTTTTGTGGTTTATCTACACTATTTTGCCATGCAGGACAATCAACATTGTCATGTTTTACAACTTGTATTCTCTGCAAACAATTGTGTAGCTGCTAAAGTCAATAGTTAAAGTTTGTAAGACTTCTATTTACAGTATATTTTTACTGCTAGCCTGAGAGTTAATTTTACCAATGTGTGGTTAAGCTAACATGGTCTCCCACTTTTTCCATTTCACACTCTGCAAAAAGACCAAATTAACTCTAAAAGTATCCACAGGTAACTCTCAACATTTTTGAATGTTGTGGAAACAAATTAGCAATTATCATTACTTTTTTATAATTGGGGTAAGAAATATAGTTATTGAAGTGCCTGCTGCATGCTATTAAAGTGTTTGCTGAGAAAATGGTAGAGCAGATTTGTCCAAAGCTGTCCTGAAGCCTTCCCCCCAATCAGTCCAGGTTATTGACATAACAGTTTTTTTTATTTTCCTTTTACTTTAACTTATATACACTGACTTATATTGCATTTAGCATTTTACATCTGAGAGTACAGTATGTGGTGTACTAATATAATTATTAAAGAAGAACAGGATTGGTAAACCTACAGTATAAGTTAAGTTGGCAAGTTGAAATAATTGCAGACAGCTACAACACACACACATACTGAACGTGGAAAGACAACAGGGAGAAAAATAATGTCAGTGACCATATAAAAGCAATAAACTCAGAAACCATTCAGTTGCCTTTGGAGAAACTATTACATAAACAGAGTGATATCCAGTCCCTGAACTGCAAGGAGCAGATTACAATACACCCACCCTCTAGCAGTCCATGTTGGGAACCATCCCTCCCAGATTCAAACCTGTTTCTCAGCTGTATATAGATGTTTTTCATTATAACATTCAGGACCCCTTCATTAAATTAACTGGTATCCTCTAGATCTAAAATATTATTTATAAGTTGCACAAATGCCTGGACTTTTGAAGTCCCTTTTTATTTTTTGAAGAATGCAAAATCACTGAAATATGTCATGTAATATGAAAAACAAACCCACCTAATGAAGAATATCAAATCAAAATGTCATAAATGCTAATCTAGGAAAAAATGCCTATGTTAAATGGAATTCCTTACCTTTAGAGTCTGATTACTATATAAACATTGCATTAAAAATATTATGTAAGACAATACAGTACAAGAGCACTTCTTCTAAGTGTTTCAATTTATTTGAATGTACTGTAATAAATGTAATAAATTGTGTGGTCTTGTGAATGAAAATATTTTTGGAATAAAATAAATGAAATAAAGCGACCACTGCATCATTGGAGATGAAAAATCCAATATTCACTTGTGCTTTTTTGTAGCCAAAAGTGTTCTAATAGTGGCACAATCAAATCCAACTAGCACACTAGTTTTTCTGTAACAGGAAGCAGAAGTATTGAAGCTAGTATTAATATAGTACTGGAAAACAAAAACTGCCACTACTGAGTGTCTACAAGCTCAGAAGGTTTGTAATACCTTCTCAGAAAGTTTGTAATAGCTTCTAATACCAGTTTCACAATCGGAAGATGTTATATACTAAAGCAACTAGTAAACCTGAGTGTTTTTATGTGTGCATTTATTTTTAATTTTGTAAATTGATTACAAACAAAAAGATACAGCAGGGTGCTGGCACTAGACACTAGGCACTAGCACTAGAATGCTGACATTTCATTGCCAGCAGCTATTAATGCACGCAGTATTGTTGCGCGTTTGATTAATAAACTTTGATTGATGGACAGTTTTAACACTTGCACTTGCTGCTTTGCTCTTGAGTATGATAATATGATATCAGATTGTGCAATTGTAGTTCTTCTACAAAAATACAAAAAATACCAATATTTTATACACAAAACACTTCTAACATCTCGTTAATGTACATACATCTTTTCTTTTAATGTTGGTGAATGGATTTGTTTGACCAAAGCCTGAATTCAATATTGTCTAAATTTGATGTGTAAAAAAGTGCACTGTACAATTTTAACATCCCTTGACTTACATTGTATGCTTTTAATGATCCTACTATATTTTTGTTTCCCTATATTATGATTAATATTTATATTTTTTTATTGAATGTTTTTTATATCTTTTCATTCACTGTTCAAGACACGTTATTAAGCATTTGATGCAAATGTAATAGGAATTTAAGAAATATAACAAACGTATGCTACATGATTTCTTGGTCTTTCTATAGAACTTTTATAGACCTTGGTCTTTCAAACTTGCATGTACAATATGTTTGTGTATTTAATGAATTCCAAAATTATTATTAAGATAATAGTTTGAAACTGGTGTTACTAGTGGCTTACTATGCCTGATATTTAAAACATAATAAGGATTAGGTTTAAACCTTATGTTAACCTTGATACATGTAAACCTTTATTATTGTAGTTCTTTTTCATTGTGATTAAAGACATTTACAGAATTAAAAGCTTTATGTCTTTGCTATTAGTATAAATTTAGGTAATGAATGTCATCCTAGAACATAATTGAATTTTTAATTGAATTTTGGGTCAGATACTTACATTTCTTCTAAAGATAGTACAAAACTGCAAATATATGTACAAATGGAGGAGAATTCTGACTCCACAAGAATACAGAAAAAATGAATAATCTGATCTTCAATGAGTATCCTAATATAATTGTTTGACAGTTATTACAGCTCACATTTCATAATGTCACATATTAACCATAAACAACCATAAGCCCTGACAACTATAAATTTAGAAGTGGTTCAGGTCAGAAGCTGCGTCAGCAAAAAGGTGTACAATTCTCACACCTGAAGAAGGCTCCACAGCCAAAACATTGTGCTTTCTTTCTTCTCTTTTCAACTATATATTTAGATGTATATCTATTCATTTTCTAAACCACTTTATCCAATCAAGGGCAGCTGTAGCCTTACCAAGGCAGAATACATACTATTAGGGATACCAGTCCATCACAGCTCAGATATCCATTTTATCTGTTTTCTAACTACTTCATCCAGTTTAGAGTAGTAGCAGGAGCCTGTCCTAGCCAGCAACTGGCACAAGGCAGGACACACCCTGGATGACTCTAGCCCATTGCAGGGCACACACAGACAATAACAGACTCATACAAACTCACACCAGGGCCAATTTTCCCAGAAGCCAATTAATCTTACAGTATGTCTTTGGACTGTGGGAGGAAGCCAAAGCACCTTGCTAAAACCCATGCAAATGTAGGGAGAACATACAAACTCCACATACCATTCCATACTCCATACCAGGTCCAGAATTGAACCCAGGGCCCCAGAGCTGGAAGTAATGCTATATACTGGATTACAGTGCTGCCAAACAAATCGGAGCCTGTTTACGGTATTTAAAAACAAAAAAAAGGATGGACCAAGCCTCTTGATTTTGAAGTAGAAATCACTGTATTATATATTTTATGGTTTTCAACTTACAAAATTATTTAAGCATGAAACATTGTTTCTGTGTCAAAATGCATTATGTTCTTAATATATGTAGATTTTAAATCTATGTTGTGTTTTGTGCAAATGTGGATTTCTTTAGGGTAATGTATCACTGAAACTACATTTAGATTTTGCTAAACATTTAAACTTTTCCTTGCCACACATGAAGACAAGCTCAACAAAAGATGGTGTTTGCTGTTATTACGGTATAGCAGGAGTTCCTTTTTTGCTCTTCAAAGAAAAAAAAGATAGAGTAGTTAGCTACAGGGGCCTTGAAATTCTAAATACAGATAAAGATAAATTAACAATCAAATTAAAATGGACACATGCAAACTAAAAAATATTAAAATTATAAAGTACAAATTTAAAACTACAAATTACAAAACTGTGGTGAAATCTCTTACTGGGAGTTTTTCTTGATTATGGAATATATTAAATAGTTTATTAAAGATTACATTTAAATGGATAAAGATTCCCTATAAGTGAAACAATCGCTCACTATGATTCAGGACTGAAGTTAGTATTGATTGAATCATTGTTTAATACTAATGGGATATCCAAATGGCAGAAAATCATTGTTTAGATATAAAATGTAATAAAACACTAAGAAAAGGTTTCCCCAACAACAATGAAAGCAATTGGACCATCGAATACTACTACTACTTTCTGTGTAGCAGATAAAAGCCTTATCATATTATGCACCTCAACCTTTCCTTCATTTATGAAACATTATGTTCATATGTTTTCAAGCACAGTTCAAATGTTTTGATATCTGGAAAGCATTTACAATCTCATATCTGATCATTTTATTAAGGATGTTGTTTTTCACTTTAAATTGAGCCTCTGGCATCTTAGCTTCCTCCTTAGGCCAGCAATGGAAAATCATATTTCAAATGTACTTCTTCTTAAATGATTAATGAAATCAACTGTTTTCATTGAGCTTTCTCCCTTAGGAATTTTTATTTGGTTAGAAATAATCGATTGTGTCTATTACAAATTGGAAGACATTCCTGCATGCTGATGAATGTAGAAAGAATTTTATAAATACAAATTATGCAGCAGAACATACAATGCCTCATTCACCATTGTCATTGTTAGATGCATTGCTTAGTCAAAGTGACATGAAGACTGTGTGATTCAACACATTGTATGCACTACACTTTTTCTAGACTGCCTTGAACTACATTACCTACATTAACTACAAGGAAATGCATTTATTTTTGTTCAAAGATTGTTCATGTTTGCTTAAACTAGATCTATAATTTGATGTCAGATGCTTAATTGTATCTAATTAATGTGAAGTAGCATGAGAAGACCTGCATGCCAGTATCTGCCTTTACAAGTATTTTTAAATATTTAATCCAAAAAACTTTGTAGCTGAGACAGGATTTGCAGTCACCTGAGAATTTACAATTTCAAATTCATTGTTTTGCATACCTCAAATATGAGAAATATCATTTTAATGGAAGTTTCTGTCCTCAAAGTTGTTGTTTTACACAAAGCTGGTAGTTACTTGATACTTCACTATCATGAAGGTAAACTTCATTTCATCACCCACTTAGATTATAAACACTCAAAATATTTTTTCAATAATTTGACTATCTGCAAGGTTTACAGTATTTGGAAATTCATTTATACTTGTCTGGAGATGTACGGTTTATTAAATGAAGGTCAAGATAATGTATTTCATTATTGCTAAGTTTCGTCCTACTGTATAGGTGTTCTGCTGCAGACTTCAGCTTAATGCAGAATTAAAAATGAGGAATGTAAGAATACATATTTTCATCTTAGAGCTTTCAATAGCTCTAATAAAGACTACCTGAGGTTTTTTTTTACTGAGAATGTGGTTTGTTTTGTTTCAATGTATTTATGTATATTTTCTGTATACATTATAATAAATTAGAAGTATGAATATTCATACAGACTGAGTAAGCATTACACATACAGTATAGACAGAAAATAGATTGTCTAATGCATGATTTGCACAGAGTTACACACTATATTGCACGTTTAGCACAATTGTAGTTTCCTAATATTCGGGTATGGTTGGTTGTCAAAAATCTGTGAAGAAGGAGAGCATATGAAATACAATAAAGATATGCAATAAATTTTTGGAAATGTATAGTGGATTTCTTGACTGGTTTGCACTCTATAATGGATGTCTACAAATGATGTACAGAAATGTAGAAATACTGTATACAGTATGTGTGAATCCTGTCTAGCTTGCATTTAAAAAATTAACTGGATGAATGAGCATTCTTAAACTTAAAATCTAATTACTAAATTTCAACAATCTTTATTTCACAGGAAATTAGTAAGCAACATAGTAAACATATCTATTACTGTTTTAAATCCTAATGATTTTCTACATAGTGACCAGGTAGAATTAATTGATGTCTCACGTGGTAAATGCTGTGTAATGACAAGTATATAACCCTAAAAAGTATGGTTTACTTATTTAACATCTTAGAAAATAATGTTTTTTTTTAAAAAGGTCTCCTGCATTTACCATTTTGGAGGGGAAAAAATCACTGAAGTTATTGAGAATGAATGTCTTGGCTCTGTATTCTTAAACACCATCAAAATGTCATTGAAACATGCATACATTGAAAGATTTCCAGAAAATTATTATTTTTAAATATTTTTAAATGGAGGCTTTTTCATTGTGACATTTTTTTTGCTAATTTATTTCTCTTGATAAATATTAGAAAAAATAAGTGAATGAGCAATAGCATTTGAAGAAAGTTACCCCTGTAGCTAGTTGGTGATTTTTTACCAGTTTAATTTTTGTTTCTCTTGTTTTCTGTTTTTATTATTTCTTTTTTTAATTATCTTGTACTTGTTTCGAACTTGGCATTTATGTTAAAATATCTTGCTCCTGAAACAGACTTCCAATCTCTCTGCAGTCTTTTGTTGAAAATAGAGGTTGTATACAAAGGCACTACTGGCTGGTAGAAGAAAAAGAAAGTACAGTACACAGCCAACATTCAGAAAGCTTGTGTGAAAAAGTAAGTGCAGTCTTACTGCTTCCATATCAGTTAAGAAGGTAATTAGAATCAGGTCCTGTTAAACCAGTGCACATGTTTAGTTGGTCTTCACAACATGCTTCTACTTGAATATAAAATCAGAAATTTTGTGAGGGGTTGCTGAATCTTGTTGCTAGTCTGGACCAGACCTTGGGCAGAGGAGTAGAGCAGGAAAGGAAAACAATGTGATATAGGGCTTTATGACACCTAGAGATCTGCATATCCACAGTTCTCAAATGAACTTGGTTTTCCCATCATAATCATCTGGACACCCCTGTTTCTGGAGACGGTGACGATGGGAAAACCCCCTCTAAGGGAGTTAACTAAAATTGTTTAAAAACATTAACAATAGTGTACTAATGTATGATGACCTTTTAGATAAAGATATCTTCTCAAATCCCATTATATCAGTTTTTTTTAAATGCCTTGCGTGAGGTCAATAGTTTTTTTCCCTTTTTTCTCAACATTGTCCCAACAACTGTGTAAGAGAAACATTTGGTTGGTACAATGTCAATCAAGTAGTATGAAAACTTCCTTAATTCATCATAACATGCAGTAGAATTTGAATGGCAATGGTATCTTCTCAAACAGAGATCAGACATTGAACTTTAAAATCTACATTTAGACAGGATTGAGAGAGAACTGTCCATGTCCATTTCTTGGTAAAGAACACATCACTCTTGGTGCCAGCATCAAATCACCTGCACACGTTGTCCTTTTATTAGTGCAAATCATTGTCTTGAATGACTGCTCATATAGACCAAGTGAAGGTGCTGCTGGAATACCCACTTAGCACCACAGAGTGAGAGGTTGCAAGGAGTCATTACTGTAGAAGTGCAAGCCAGTAACCTTGTGTGATCAATCATGACAGATATGATTCTGACTTCATCCATAGCCAATATAGTGCCTGCCTGTTAGTGGAAAGGACATACCTGAAAGTAGGTGCTCCAAAACTGATACACATCAATTAGGACTGTACCTTGCACTATAAAGACATCTCCTTTGGTACTGTCAGACTGCCCATGATTTTTAATCTTTAACTTGTGGTAATCACAATAAGATATGTTCTCCATAAATTCATAGATTTGTGGTGCTTGCATGTTTGTTTTCAGAAAAATCTAGAATTTTTATAGGCTTGCATAGATTGTTAAAACCTTTTGTATAATGACTATATCATGTGAAGTGCAAAAATGAACAGTTGATCATTTTCCCTCTGCTGTTTCTTTTAAATCAATCAGTAGTTTTTCCTTGGGTGTACATCATTCTGATATCCAATGGCACACTTGTGCACAATATATCAATTTACTTAATGCTATAAAATGTCTTTTAAGAAAATTAATTTCCATAGGGCTATTAAATAATTAATTGTGAAAATACTGTAATGAACCTTGAAAAAAGTAGCATCATTTTATTCCAGAAATGCTTGTTAAAGATAACACATTTGTCTCTTAAAGCTGATGCATACTGATATGTACTGCTTTATAGGATTGATTTTGATCTCCTTTTGTTATTATCATGAAGAAAAGGCTGAAAAGCTTGCCTTCACTGCTGCTATATATTTTTTTCAAATACTCTAATGTTGCCAAAAAGCAAACCAATTAATATTAAATGACTTGCAATTTTCTGCATTTATCGTAAAAATGCTATAAATAAAAGCTTGAACTGTAATGACGTTAAGGACTTGACTACAGATGGGGGCATAATTGTGGCGATAGAATAGAAATTAATGAGCAGAATTTCCACCCTTGCAGCAGCAACACTAGCCAATTAAAGTACAAGTCTTTCATTCATTTTGCTCATACATTGAACAGCAATAAAATTAATCTTTTTGTTGGTATTCTTTGCTTTGTGAATGTTCACAGCTTAGAATGCCAAAAGACCAATTAAAAGGATGCTTTTATTCAATTTATATCTTATTGACTTTCATTTACTAAGAATGTTCCAGAAAAGTGTTTCCATGCATCATTTTTAGTGCAGCTGTGTTGAAAATAAGCATGTAAGCTCAAATGTGCAGCACAGTTTGTGATATTATCCTCTCAATTGGTTGAAATACAAAAATGTAATCTATGTAAAACATATCGAATAATGTACTGAATTCTTATCCATTATCTTAACTGCAGTTATTTCCTTTTAGATGTACAGTATTGTCTTGTACATTGTACTGTACCTTTGCACTAATCATCTTTTAGTTTATTACATTTACAGTACACAAAGTTTTGTTGTCAGCAACTAGAGCTTGGGGATGGCATTTTCATTCGTAACCTGTTAAAAAGGATATTTTTGACATGAAATTGTTTACAGTAAACTGTAAGACTCCACCGTAAAAAAATTGATTGATTAATCTGCTTAGTTTGCAGTATGATTCATTAGTTTAACATAGAACAAAAAGGACTGAAACAAAAAGGATTGATTGTTCTCTGTCTTTGCCTTTCCTTTTCAGGCACTTATACAGCTAATGTGATGTAATTATGCAGTAGTAGTGGTTTCTGAGTAATCAGTTAATTATGCAATGTATGCAATGTAGTAATTTAAACAAAATACAAGTATGGGAGCTCAATCTTGTAAAATCCACTAATTGCTATCTGGAGAATCTATTATAAAAGATTACTTATATCATATATCATATGTGAAATTAGACACTACAAAATTGAAATATCTGTTTCAGTCAAACAACAGTGAGGTAGCAGTGATTTTATCTTTCTTTTAACATCAGACTTACTTTCAGCGTATATGGTAAGAAAACGAGAAAAGCATCTTGACATGGTTTATCTCTACTTTCATGGAGTTTAAAGATTTAAAATCTATAATATAAAAAGTTCTTAATTTTATAAAAACACTTTTTTGACAAAGCACATAATTTCATAAGAGTCTGTAAATATGAACACTTTGCAGTCAGGTCTAATTATGAATGAGGTGATAACTGAGTTCACACAGAATGGTATAACATTTATCAACTGATGATTTTTGTATATAATTGGCAGCATTTCACCACTGTGACTTTGGCCCTCAATCAAACATTATTAATCTTGGGAGGACAGTATATGCTCAACACTGCTTTCTGATCTTGTGCTATACTAGACCCTAAATGTTGTATTTTGTATGCTTTCTTTCTGTTTTTTCTCACCACCCCGAGCACAATACAAAAAATGCAAACTAATGTATTAGCCATTTAATGATGTCACGTCTTGGATCATCTCAAAACTTAGTAAAGTATAAGTCTCTTTACATAATTTATAAATGATGTTCCAAAAAAAGAGATCAACGTGATTTTCTCCCTCTCACTGAGAGCATACATTTGCTGATGTGCTTTGACTCCATTGAACTTACTACAAGGTAATCTACAAAACAACATCTCCTATGCAGTGCAATTAAGCATCTGTGAGATAGCTTTAACAAGCAACACCATACTTTCATGATTATCTCATATTCTGATATTCTGATTTCCTATTTGACTTTTTTGATCTGAGTTAAAGATGCTAAAATGTATAATTACTGTAATCAAATCAAATGAGCCAAAAACCAATGCTTGATTAATCAGATATGAGTTATTTAACCTCTAAAATCCCAGAGCCAAATAAACAGTAGTATACAGATTCAGCCATTCATAATGCACGGTACAACCCTGTACCGTGCAAAATTATCTACAGTTCACCGCGTTTTACCGCAGTACGTGATTGGCTGGCCAAAATGACCAACAGGGGCACTCGTGGTGCATTGGTTGTTAGTGAAACGATTTAATCTTTTAATCTCTTTACTGTGCATGTTTTAATCCGCTTAATATTGTATATTAATATTGAATTTTACAACTAAAGGGAAATTTAAGGTCTAAACAATGTTAATTTAGGAACATAAACATATTATGTAATCTGTATATGGCTGGTATTGGTAGTTTAAATAATACACACCAGTATTCCACTTTCTTCTTAAACATTTTAAGCATCAAAGTCTTTCATTTGGTTACAAACTGTGATTATTTTGGAAAAGTGCTCCTTCTGAATAAATTCAGAATAAAAAAGTATATATGTTTATATACTTCATAAAAAGTTATAATGTTTTAACCTTTTCTATGAATATTTGCACTCGTTATCACAGGAAAAAAAGCATCATTTTTAAAATTTGATTAATAGGCCATATAATATGGAATCACGTATCTAAAGAAATTAAAAACAATATAATTACATTCATATAGCTCAAATTATCACAGCAGTACACTTTCTTTGTAAACATCATCAGTTTGACTAATTTATAATATATATACAAAAAAACATGTTAATATAGTGTACATTATACTTCATCATGCATGAATGAGTCAGATTAAAAATAAAATGTGTTTACAAAGAAAGTGGATTACAGTAAAACTACCAGCTATATAAATACATTTAAAAAGAAAGTGGACCACAGTAAGTTGACCAGCCTATCCAAGGTCATGCATTATTAATACTATTAATAATATCTTCAGTATCGCATCAAAATTGGAACATTTTAACAAGTGTATGAGGCGATACACAACGTGTCTGCTCTATAACAGAATGATTTCTGCAGAGTTACACAACCTCGTCTCAACATAGTAAACAACAGTCACTGGCTTACTTGAAGGTGTAACATGTCTTCACTGTCATGGTACGGTTTTAACATACTGTACAGTAAATTCTCCATTACCACTATAAGAACAATACAAGCTTTAAAAAAAAAAATTGTCAAAATGTCCAAAATAGGTTTCCAAAATATTTTAGCTGCTTAGTTACATGACTCTATATGAATATTACTATGAAGTGGTATTAAATCAGTACAACATTTATTGTTTTACAGAACAGCAAGTGGTGTTCTTACTACAGTACGTATTCTTAGAAAAGGATAAAACTTTATAACTTTTTATGAAGTACACAATATAAGCTTAATAATATTAGATCAAGCATGTTAAAACCAGAACCCATGTAAGTTACCAAGTTAAAGACTTTGATGTATAAAATATTTATGCATAATTAGAATATTTATGATGAAGGTGGAAGGTTGTGTACTTTTGTCCAACTGAGCAATCTTGCTTTTATAAAATATACCGACTTTTTAATGTTTAATGATTAACATGCTGTAATACACAGTTTAAAATTCTTTGAAGCCTAAAGAATATACAACTTAATAGGAAAAAGATTGTCTTTCAGCGGTGACCAGGATTCGAAACCCGACATTTTCTGTAGACAGCTCAAATGCTGTACATGAGACGTTAAGTTTTATTAGCTCCACCTGGCAGTTTTACAAGGTTCTTCCGGATACTATTATTATATTTCAATTTGCATGCAGTATAATGCAGTATGATGCGCCACGCCTACCGCGTTTTGAAGCAGTGTACTCCGTGCATTTTGAATGGCTGGATCTGTATATCAATAAATAGTATGCTTCTCAGAAATGACCAGAACCTGTGAACTTTTGCTTTAAAATGTGCTTTAAAATTTAATATTTATAAAGCATCACAATTGTAAAGCCAAAGTAATTATTTGAAATATCTTTTTCTTTACATCCATTCAAGAGATTTTTCTTAAATGTAAAATAAACATACGCTAGTTAGTTTTCTGCTTTCTGTATATAAACAGGCTTTGTGCTTTCTTTTATTATGGTAATAATGAAATATTATTGCTGAATGCTTGAAATAATGAAATTCTGTGAGAAGTGCCTTAATTCAAAGTATACATTAATAATAATAATAATGAATGGATGTTTGGTGTGTTATAATATGTAAAAGATATGTAACTCGAACCCGGGACTCCCGCGTCGCTCAGCAGGGATCCAGCCTGGTGAGCTAAAGAGAGGGGCTGTGGTCCTGCTATCACTGGGAAGGGTGGTGATGTCACCTGCTCTGGTAAGCCGGCTCTTACACAGTACCTGTCGGCCGTAAGCGTTACAATACTTTTAAACAGAGAATAAATTAGCCATACAAAGTATTGAAGTATTGAAGTATTACATTTGATATATGCATGTATTAAATAAATTCTATTCTACTGTCCTTCAGAGTGGAAGGCTTATGTTTGTGGTTCAATTAAACTTGATTGAATGCAATATAGTTATGAGCAGTAGAAGAACTTCCTTTATTATACAGAAGTTGTATTTGATTTAGATTAGATTTGAGTTACTAATTCAATCTCATTCAAGATTTTTGTGATTAGAAAATTAAATCAAAGGGTATTACTAGTATTCAAAGTACAGTTTTGTCATAGAAAAAAAGTGGTGAAAAAAAATCAATGTAGTGATTTATATTGCTCGCAGAATAATGGTTAACAATTTGTAACATTAATTTTTCCTTTGTGATATTTTAAACTGTGAAGGATACATGCACTGCAAAGGTGGTCTTTGCAGAACAAAAGCAAGGACAGTTGAATAGCTCCTGATTCTTCAGTATTCAAACAATAAAGAAAATATCAGTGGCTATAGAGCTGTGGTACTGGGAGGCTTTCAAAGGATCACGCAATAACTACTAATGTTATTATACACACAAAAAACTACACCCACTATTACACCCGCTATTACAGTACTTGTTTCTGTATTAATGCATATTCACTTTTGATTCTAAGGTTTTTGAATTACCGTAAATAGCCTTTATTAACATTATAATTTAATGGGAAATGAAATTATATTGAGAACCAATGACCACCACTTTCAACCAATTTCACCACTGCCCACTGAGGTTCATCTCTCTGTATTAACATACATGATGTATGCAGTCTCTGAAAAATGTTTTAAAAGCTATTAACATAGACTAAATATAAGATGACATATACTACAGGATTAAACATTACTTAATGCTATTAGTCAACAAAAAAATATTGTTCAGTATATTTAAAGAATTGGGATGATAGGTCATGATATGGGTTACCTCCGGCTCTAGGTTCATAGCCAATGTGTAAAAATATGAAATCTTTAAAATCAATATAAAAATGTACAATCACACATAAATTACTAAATATTTAATAGTCATAAATACAGAAAATTAAAAACTAATGCAGTGTGATAAATTGTGTACAATAGTTAGCTTCTTACTGCATTAGTTTTTGGTATATAAATTCTTAGGATTTATCCATAGTATTTTATTTCATAAACTGTCAATTATTACTGATCCTCCTTTGTCTTAACCCTTAAGTCAAAAAGTACTGCATATACTGCATAACCTAGAATATTCTAATTCACACACAAATAATACTGTACATTGCTGTTGTATTACTGTTTCACCCATTTTGCCATTGCTTTGACCTCTGAAATTCTTAATCCATCATTACTAATTTGCATAGGCTTGTGTACAGATGCAGCCATTCAAAACAAGCAGGCGATACTGCATTATTTTGTGGTGCGCTTTACGCAGTCTACCGTGAGTTACCGTAAATTCTCCTATGGTACCGCAAGTAAAATAATAGTATCGGGAATTTCCGCAAGGTGGAGCTAATAAAGCTCAACTTCTCATGTTTGAGCTGTCGCCATCAAAGTCTTTAACGAAGATATTACTAATAGTATTAATAATGAATGACCTTGGACAAGCTGTAAACTCAAAGTATTGCTCTGGTCCACATTCTTTTTTTCATTGACCGTCTTTGTAAAAGTAACACCACAGTATTTCGCAATCACGCATTTGATTCCAATCATGGAAAGTACAGTAATTTTTGAGAATCTCCGATTCACCATGCCTTTCACATGCTCATAAAAGACATTGATTTAGGAACATAAACATATTACTGTATGCAAACTGTACTGTATACAGTATGTATATGTATATTTAATGTCTTTACTGTGCCCGTTTAAGTATTGAATATTTATATGGAATTTTACCACTGAAGGGAAATCTTAGTAGCTGAGCATAAAAAGAATAGGAGCATACTGTAATGCGTGTGAAGGCCATAAACGATATTAATTTTGGAACATAAACATACAGTATATGGTTGGTCTTGGTACTTTAAAGAAAACATACATACCAGTATTCCATTTCTCCCTAAATATTTTAAGCATCGAAATCTTTAACTAACGTGATACAGGAGTCAACAAGCATACTTTTAGAATTTGATTAAAAGGGAATATAATATGGAATCGCGTATCTAAAGAAATTAATAATGATATAATTATATTCATGTACCGCAACACAAGAATTGTACACGCTGTACGATGTCTGTTGATAATGTTTTGTAGGGCTTTTTCAACACTCCTCATGTGACCTCGCTGGTGGCGCTGTGGGTTAGGTTCCCAACTACCATCTCACACGCTGGGTGTTTGGATCCCGCTGGAGCCATGACTTTTTTTTGTAACAAACATTTCTTTGAAAAAATAAAACGTTTCCCTGTCTCAGAGATTAAATAAAACTTCACTCACACCAAACAAATTTATATTTCTAAATATCACAACATGATCGAATTTAAGTGAATAGTCACCTATGCGTTACAATATAAACATTTATATTGATTTAAATCGCGTTTAAATCACCTTTATTTAAAACCCATAAATAAAGCTGATACTGTTTAGACTTTAAATTATTTAAAACTGTATTACAGCAGCACAA
Organism: Atractosteus spatula; assembly: GCF_055471065.1. Classification (NCBI taxonomy): domain Eukaryota; kingdom Metazoa; phylum Chordata; class Actinopteri; order Semionotiformes; family Lepisosteidae; genus Atractosteus; species Atractosteus spatula. Next base: position 22,946,101 of record NC_142716.1, on the reverse strand, counting down.
TGCACAATGCAACGTAAATCGCTATCTTTGTCTTCTGCGTAATAATGTTCACCTCTCTGTCCAGCAAATTAACAATAGTAATAATAATGAACTTTATTGTATATGGTGCCTTTAAAGGTGGCTCCTCAAAGCGCTTTACAGGATAAAAACAATAACAACAATACTGTTAGGCTGGGCAAACGATTTTTTTTTAAAGAAATACAAAATGAGATATAATGATGTGTTCCGGCTTAGACATTAACGAAGAGCATAACACGTAGGCAGCGTAGCGGTCGGCTCTGGCTTTCCCATCTACTGTATACCGATACACTGCAAGTACAACCCCCCTCTCTGCGGGAGTGCTGGCTGTGACGAATTAAACCGGTTTCACAGGTATTTTCAAAGTAGAAGGGGGCGAGATTTCCAGCGAAAGACACCTCCCCCCCTCCAAAACCAAGTAAGTACAGTACTTACTAGTTAAGAAAGCTAGGCTCCTCAATGAAATTGCTTTAACATGCTAATGCGTTGGTGTAACAGTCCGGGCGTGGCAAGCTTCTAATGTCAACCCGACTACGGCGAAAGGAACCCTTCTTTCATTGGAAGACAATGAACATATTCTAGCCCTAAATGAATTAATAGCAAACATGGTTTACATAAAAGACATTTTTCCAAGAAAGTTTAGCCTTTGTCACTAATGAAACCACTAAATAAAGACATAAATATAGAAATCTTAAGATTTTTAAAATACATGACTTTGCTAAAATTTATTTAAAAATAAAAACGATTACAAACGCCAGCGGAGAGAGAGAACAGGGGAGGGATGTTGGTTTTGCATAAGGGGTGGGGCTATTGAAATGAGGTCTGTTTGGGAATGTGGAGTTACATGTTCTGGCTGTTTGTGAATTATCGTATGGAGTGTTGAGGTATTGATTTTGTGTAATGCTTTATGTTGAAAATTGAGGTGGATTTTGTTTATGATAAAGAGGATAAACTGGGATGGGAGGAGGGTATGGTTTTGCATAAGGGGCGGGATTATGATAATTGGAGGAATTTGAGAGAGTTTAATGGTTTGATATATTTGATTTTGTATTGTGGTTGTTATCTATGTTTTTGGTTGGTATTATGTTTATATGGTTGTTTTTGTTGGTTGGTCATTATTATGGTTATTATGTTTATTGTGTCATTTTTTATTATCGGATGTAATAATCAAAAGAGAGAGAGAGAGAGAGAGTGCCTTCTTTTTACTTTTGTAGCCAAAGGGCCTTGCCGATCAGATTCTCTTCCCCCTACGGAAAGACAGACACATGTTTTCACAGTTTAGAAGCCGCTCTTCAGACGCAGGCTAGCGAGCAGCCCCTAGATAAAACATCAACTTTATTTAAACTCCAACTTTTAAAATACACGTTTCGAATAGAAAGAAATCCTCTTCCTGGTACAATATGTATAGCAGACCAGCACGTCTTTTTTCTCCAATCAGAGGGGTGTCAGATGGTGTCAGCCAATCACCATTCTGAAGCCCTACCGTAATCTCTGGTATAGGGAGACCCCAGAATTCTGTCCCATAGTTTAGATAGATGATAGATACTTTTATTGATCCCATGAGGGAAATAAAGTAAATCATTTTCATTTTAGGAAATTATTAAACGCTCGGTTAAAAGCAAAGGAGATTGTCTGTTATAGTGGACATAAAAACAAGAGTTTGCTGCGGCGTTATTGGAAACCCAAATTTAACAAAAAATCGCTGGCATTATATCCTAGAAGACACAGACCTGCGCCAGACCGGGAGAATGCCCGCAGCGTAAAAGAAAATGCCTGATGAACTAGGGATTGGACAGTTTCCAAGTGCTTGTACAATCGATGGAAATGTTCAAATAAATGTGCAAAAGAAAGAAACAAAATAATCATTTATTTCTTTATCGTATTGGCTAGCTAATGTCCTCTCTTTGCTAGTTAGTGGCTCTGTTTCTGCGTTGGGTAGCAACGGGTGACTGTTCTCAGGCGGAAGATGTAAACAGCTTAATTTTCGTGTTAAATAATTTTTTTAAATTAAAATTCATTCTATACAGCAATCGCATATTTGGGTACCGTTTCATAAAACTTTCATGCTTAAAATGTTTAGGGAGAAATGGAAGACTGGTGTGTATTTTTTCTTTAAACTACCAAGACCAGCCATACACAGTACAGTTTACATACAGTAATGTTTATGTTCCTAAATTAATATCGTTTATGACCTTCAGATGCGTTATGCTCCTCTTCTTTTTATGCTAAGCTACTTAAATTTCCCTTTAGTGGTAAAATTCCATATAAATTTTCAATACTAAGCGGATTAAAATGTGCACAGTAAAGAGATCAAATGATTAAATCTTTTCACTACCAACCAATGCACCACGCGTGCCCCTGTCGGTCATTTTGGCCAGCCAATCACTTACCGCGGTGCCCTGCGGTGGCTTGTGGGTAGTTTACCGTACCGCGGGTTTGTACCGTGCATTTTGAATGGCTGCATCTGTATATGTGCAATACTGTTCTTTTGCCTATGTACAGTATAACTTGAATCAACATCTTTGCATTTTTCTCCCAAAATAGAATGCAATCCTTCATCAATAGTGTTCTAAATGTTATAACAAAAGCATCTGCAAAGAAAAATGTTTCTAATATGTACAGAATAGTTTTTTTTCTTTTAATGTAAAAACTAATATTGAAGCTACAGTATGTGGTGAAGACAAGCTGTGTATATACAGTAGCACACGAATATGTGCAGTGTATACCTTATTCTGTGAAACTGCATAAGTCTGTGACTTTGATTTATAAAACTAAAAATGTTTGTTAAATGTCCAAAGGTAAAAAAAGACCAAGACAAAATAATTATGTTGGATGCCATGATTAAATTAATAAAGTTACAGGATCAAGTTGGATGAGGATAGCTGATAAAAAAAAACATTTTTTGAGAATTTTGAGGAGGTCTTAATCCTTAAAGTAGACTGATAAAGGCTGAGAATGATATTGAAGATGAAAATGAATATTAAAACACATTTTATTCACAAGTATTTAAATATTTTAATTTCCCATCAACAAAATCCTAACCCTTTAATTTCAAATTACATAACTACATGCCAATCTTGATAGAAATTGAGTTCATCTAAATTTTATTCTCTATATAACTTTCGTTTCAATGTTTTACATTATTCAAGGCATGGTATTTTCAAAATTCATAACTGTTAAGCTGTTAATTATAATTAGCATGATTGACTGAAATTCTGCTGATATATACATGCACATATACTGTTGGTTTTCTCCCACAGTCCAAAGGCATACTGGTAGGTTAATTGTTTTCTGGGAAAATTGGTAGCAGTGTGAGTGTGTGCATGTCTGTGTCTGTGTGTTCTGCGATGGGCTGGCATTCCATCCAGGGTGTATCTGCCTTGTGCCCGTTGCTTGCAGGGATAAGCTCCAGCCACCCCTGGACCCTGTATTGGATAAAGGTGTTAGAAAATGGATGGATGAAGAAAGATGTTTGTAAATCTTTACAAAATTACAGTTAGAAAGAAGCTAAAGAGACAGCTCTTATGTCTTTATTTTTAGCTATGATCCATTCTTTATCTATGATGAACTCTAGCATTTCCATAGGTCTATAAATTTCCAATCTGCTTGACTTTGTATGCTGATGAACTTATCCAAACAGGGATCTCCAAAAGCTGTGGTGAAACAAAATTTCATTACGAAATACAAGCTGATGCTCTAATATGAATATACAGCATACTTAATACCAGCAGCCATATCACCCTGCAACTCACAACTGGCAACCCACTGAAGCTAAGCAGGTGTGAGCCTGGTCAGTACCTGGATGGAGACCTCTTGGGAAAATCTAAGGTTGCTGCTGGAAGAGGTGTTAGTGGGGCCAGCAGGGGGTGCTCACCCTGTGGTCCACGTTGGTCCTAATACCCCAGTATAGTGACATTAGTGACTGTAAACAGGCGCCATTCTTCGGATGAGATGTAAAATCAAGGTCCTCACTAGGGGTGAAACTCAGGTCAAATTTCCCATTGGCTCTTACCAATCATGGCCTCCTAATAATCCCCATCTATGAAGTGGCTTCATTACTCTGCTCTCCTCCCCACTGATAGCTGATGTGTAGTGAGCATTCTGGATGGCTGCTGTTGCATCATCCAGGTGGATGCTGCACATTGGTGGTGGTGGAGGGGATTACCTCATTACCTGTAAAGCGCTTTGAGTGGAGTGTCCAGAAAAGCGCTATGCTTTTTTAATAAAGCAATTATTATTATTATTCTGTGAGTTGCCAATCACATTGTCTTTATAGTGATATAAACATTTATACATTCAGAAATTTAGAGAGACATGTGGGTAATGAAATGAAAATACTTTACTTAAAAGTAAAATATTACTTCACATTCTGGAAGAAACAAAATTTATTTCAATATAATGTATTCCAGCTAGAATTTTAGAATGTCTCCAATAAAATAGATTATAAAGAGCTCATAATGAACATTACTTCTTTTTCCATTTAGAGGCAGAAATCCAAATATTCCATTGAGAAAAACTACAAAATATTGCCTTTTTATATAATTGAGCTCAATGCACCCATTCATGTTTTAGGTTTGGCACTTTAAAACAATTCTGAAACAATCCAATAATAATTATCAGCATTAGTTGAAAGATTCAACTACCACATAATGGTTTTATTCCATTATAATTCAACTTGTTTTTTGCAATAATTAATTTAAATACAAGAAAAAATAAGTTAAAAACATTAGAATACTGCTATTAAATTAAAAATAACAGCCGTTAAGGCCTACCATTTATAAGAACTTAAATGTCAATTACAGTATATATACACACAATAATCTAACAATACTTTTGTATGAAGGGAAATATGGTAAAATAAATTAAACAAGTGCCATAAAAAGGTTCGACTATTCATTTGCAAAAGGAAAACAGTGAAATGAAACATTAAAGTAGAAAATCATGAATAGTATATATTATAATTTTAAAGCAAATGCTTATGTTCCTAAAATGGAGTATTATTTAAAAAAAAAACACCAGATTCACATAAAAGAGATAAGATACATTTACATTTAATCTGCCCAGGCCATGAATATCATCAGTAAGAATTCATCAGTAAGTGCTTCAGAAAGGTCATAATTCAGATTCTATTGAGAGAAAATCAGCCTGTGGGTGTGGAGAAATTAACTCCTATAGAGAGCGAAGGTGACTTGTACACACATGAAATATATGGAAACAAATGTGATTGGATTCAAAATACCTTTTATACAATGATGCACACTGTTGAGATATTAATCATAGTGCATGTTTCAGGCTACTTAATCACATATCTAGATGTCAAAGTAACTATTAATGTTAACCAAATCTATGCTATTAAAAAGCATAGATTGGCCATTCACTCTATGCAGTGGGTGACATTAAATTATCAAAGTCAATTGACATATACCCAAACGCCTGTGCCTCTGAAAGGGTTTGGTTGAATCTACAACATTTTAATTAGTAGGTCAGAGATATGTTATACACATATAGTGTAAGAAAGAGATGAAAAGAGTCACTGGGAGAGTTTAATGTTATGTAATTCAATTTTTAGAATGTACTCCAGAGCAGCACTATCCAATAGCTGGAGTCTATGATAAACTAATGTCAATGTTGAATGCACTTCTAAATATAAAATAGTTTCAATGGAAAAGGCTTAAAGACAGCAAAATTAGGTTGATTTGTAACCGAGAAAAGCCTTAAAACATACTGTACCTCTGAATTCCCAACAAAAATAGAAATATCTGAGACTAGGTTTCATGTTACATTTGTGTTCTACACTGACAAAGTCATTACTTTTCTTGATTTTACTGGCAGGGATTTGCAGAATATATTGAAAATGTTTCTTTTCCCATTTTGGTATGTCATAAATGCTATATTTGTAGAATGACAAAGCTGATGATGATGTCCATTTTAATTGAATAAGTTTGATCACAGATTAGCTTGAGCAAGACGCAATTGAAATGGTAGATCAATCTATAAGATTGATAGTTCCTGGAACATGTAGCGGACAACAACAGCAGCCATTCCAATTTAAGCTAGGAAGTGGAGTTAAAATAACATTCATCCTTTGGATTCTGTACAACGTCCTACATAATTACCAAAAGCATTTTAGTAAATGGCTCATACAGATGCAGCCATTCAAAATGGGTGGGGTATTTTGCGGTATACCCCGGTGGGCGTGTCGCAGTATCACGCAGTATCATGGGGTAAATCGCGTCATTTGACGTCATGCCGGAAAGTATCCGGCATCACCTTGTAAAACCGCCAGGAGGCTCCCTTGCTTTTAACAGAGCGTTTCATAATTTCTAACTACGAAAATTATTTAAACTGCGACACTTATCATTCAACCAGAGCTCAAAATATCACAAGGATCCTCAAGAGCACAGCAAAGACTGTATTAAAAGATACTTGTATCAGATCCATGAGAATCCAGGCTTTTTATCAACGCTTTCTTTTCCATATACCAGATATTATGGAACCACTTCAGAAGGGTGTCAGCCAGTCAGATTCCAGGATTCGGTACTTTAAAGAAAAAATACACACCAGTATTCCATTTCTCCCTAAACATTTTAAGCATCGAAGTCTTTAACTAACATGTGAAATAGCGTGTAAAAAAGTGGTAGTTTTAAGCTTTTCTGCTAATATAATATGGAATCGGTATCTAAAGAAATTAATAACGATATGATTATATTCGTGTACTGCAGCATTTCTTTGAAAAAATAGAATAGCAATATTATGGACAATTAATTGACTTTTATATTTCTAAATATCACAACATGATCGAATTTAAGTCATTTTAATAACAATGAATAGCCACCTATGCATTACAATATAAACATTTATATTGATTTAAATCATGTTTTGATTTAAATCGCAAACGCGTGTTTTAATATATGTGTTTTTTTATTCACAATCAGACAAATGCAACATAAATTGATATCTTTATCTTCTAAGTATCTTAATAAACTTTCAGCATAGCTTTCTCCCCGTTTAGATTTATTTTTCTTAACTAGTATACTTTAGATCTTTTTTTCTGAACCGGGGAAAATCTGATCATGTTTCTCTATAACAATAATAAAAAACATTGTTTTACATATCACCTTTATGTGATATCACCTTAAGGACAGCATATACAAGGGTTAATTGCACAATGGACCGCGCAAAGAAATTTAAAATAGTCTTCTTTAGGTGTGAGGGCAGGAGTGGATCGCAGAAGGCATAATCAGCAAATTAGGAAAACAACGAACAGGACAGGTGAGACGTTTATCCAGAAAACGAGTGATCAGAAAAAGGAACAGCTGTTATGCCCAGATTTTACGCTCTCTCTCTGCTGAATGAATAAAAGCATTTTATTAAAAACGCGTTTGCGTTTGTCTGGGTATTTACTTTGTAATCTGTGGTTTACATCTACTGTATTGCTTTGAGATGCCACTTTTAAAGGTGATATGTAAAATAAAGTTTTTTATTATTGTCATAGAGAAACATGATCAGATTTTCCCTGGTTCAGAAAAAAGACGATTAAAATCTGTAATCTTTCCACTTGTATGTCATCGGAAAATACAAGAAGTTTCTGCTTTGTGTAAGGATGGTATCAAAAAGTAATCTAAGTGGTGAGAAAGCTGTGCTCCTCAAAGCGCTTTACAGGATAAAAACAATAACAACAATAGTGTTAGGCTGGGCAAACGATTTTTTCATAGAAATACAAAATGAGATATAATGATGTGTTCCGGCTAAGACATTAACGAGTATAACCCCCCTCTCTGCGGGAGTGCTGGCTGTGACGAATTAAACCGGTTTCACAGGTATTTTCAAAGTAGAAGGGGGCGAGATTTCCAGCGAAAGACACCTCCCCCCTCCAAAAGCAAGGAAGTACAGTACTTACTAGTTAAGAAAGCTAGGCTCCTCAATGAAATCGCTTTAACATGCTAATGCGTTGGTGTAACAGTCCGGGCATGGCAAGCTTCTAATGTCAACTCGACTCGATTGGAAGACAATGAACATATTCTAGCCCTAAATGAATTAATAGCAAACATGGTTCACATAAAAGACATTTTTCCAAGAAAGTTTATAATAATACGATCTATAGTTGAAATCTGAGCCTAAATAAAAAGAAAAAGCATTTTCAGAGAGCAATTACGCTGTGTTTAATTGCTTCTTTTAATTGTGGCAAGCTTCTAATGTCAACTCGACTCGATTGGAAGACAATGAACATATTCTAGCCCTAAATGAATTAATAGCAAACATGGTTTACATAAAAGACATTTTTCCAAGAAAGTTTATAATTATACGATCTATATTTGAAATCTGAGCCTAAATAAAAAGAAAAAGCATTTTCAGAGAGCAATTACGCTGTGTTTATGTAGAATAAGTGATTAGGTTTATGAGCAATCTAATTACTTATTCGTTTAAAACGCTATATAAAATAAAGTTTATTATTAATTTGCTGGACAGAGCGGTGAACATTATTATGCATAAGACAAAGATAGCGATCCTGATCAGTTTAGGAATCTGTGTACGCTGTAAGGTTTTTACTTCTTAAACTTTTAAAATACACGTTTCGAATAGAAAGAAATCCTCTTCCTGGTACAGTATGTATAGCAAACCAGCACGTCTTTTTTCTCCGATCAGAGGGGTGTCAGATGGTGTCAGCCAATCACCATTCTGAAGCCCTACCATAATCTCTGGTATGGGGAGACCCCAGAATTCTGTCCCATAGTTTAGACAGACGATAGATACTTTTATTGATCCCGTGAGGGAAATAAAGTAAATCATTTTCATTTTAGGAAATTATTAAACGCTCGGTTAAAAGCAAAGGAGATTGTCTGCTATAGTGGACATAAAAACAAGAGTTCGCTGGCATTATATTCTAGAAGACACAGACCGGCGCCAGACCGGGAGAATGCCTGCAGCGTAAAAAAAAATGCCTGATGAACTAGGGATTGGACAGTTTCCAAGTGCTTGTACAATCGATGGAAATGTTAAAATAAATGTGCAAAAGAAATAAACAAAATAATCATTTATTTCTTTATCATATTGGCTAGCTAATGTCCTCTCTTTGCTAGTTAGTGGCTGTGTTTCTGCGTTGGGTAGCAACGGGTGACTGTTCTCAGGCGGAAGATGTAAACAGCTTAATTTTCGTGTTAAATAATTTTTTAAAATTAAAATTCATTCTATACAGCAATCGCATATTTGGGTACCGTTTCATAAAACTTTCATGCTTAAAATGTTTAGGGAGAAATGGAAGACTGGTGTGTATTTTTTCTTTAAACTACCAAGACCAGCCATACACAGTACAGTTTACGTACATACAGTAATGTTTATGTTCCTAAATTAATATAGTTCATGACCTTCAGATGCGTTATGCTCCTCTTCTTTTTATGCTCAGCTACTAAAATTTCCCTTTAGTGGTAAAATTCCATATAAATATTCAAAACTAAGCGGATTAAAATGTGCACAGTAAAGACATTAAATGATTCAATCTTTTCACTACCAACCAATGCACCACGAGTGCCCTTGTTGGTCATTTTGGCCAGCCAATCACTTACCGCGGGGCACCGAAGGGCTTGTGGGTAGTTTACCGTACCGCGGGTTTGTACCGCGCATTTTGAATGGCTGCATCTGTACTATTGTTTGTTGCAAATATGGATCACTCACGTAGAGTGAATAATATATTTTTGCATGTTTTTGTCCATGGTAGTGTGCAATGCAAAAAAAAATGTATTTTGATTTTTGACATCTTATTTGAAATCCAGGAAACTGGAAAACATGGTACTGTATATAATGGGAAATATATGCAGTATGAATAAATAAGAGTTCTCATGCAAACCTTTTTTGTAATATAAATAAAAGATGTGTCTTTGAAGCCTACAATATGTATTAAAATAACATCTAGCATAATACCGTACTCTATATCAGACCAAAAATTGCCAAACATAAAAAACATGTAAATTAAAAGGATATCAGTTATATAAAAGAAAGCTGATCCCATATGAAAGGTTTCAATTGGTAATTCTTATGTTTTTAATATGATATAATAGAGATTTAGACTGAAGAAAAAATCTGGGTTTAGTTCTCATCTTTGTCTATGACATTAATTATTATCAAGTTTTGATTCATAAATGAGAATGTGGCATGGATTGTGAGCTTTTCATAGTATTCATGGTGGTAATTATTACAATATAATAATCCAAATGCATTTTACAGTGTTTAAAACAGTCACACATGGTTGGTCAGAAATTTCAGTTTTGTCAAATTAAATATGAATAAGTGATTTAACATTTTTGATTTGTTTATAAAACTGGTTTCAAATAGTAAAACACTTTTCATGTGACATTAGAGTGTTCATACTGTATCTGTTCAGAAGCATAACAATTAACCATTTAGATACTCCAGTTTTGAAGAAGTGTATTCTGCATATTGAGTCATTTCTCTAATCGAGCTATGTTAATCCAAATTGACCAAATGATGTACTACTAGATTATCAAAACCTGTTTCAAAGATATATGCACATACCTTTCAATAAAAGAAAAACATGTGAGAATTCATCTAGAGTGCACTGAATCATGATTCCTTTCATCTGCTTGGAAATCATTAATCATGCAGGTCTTCCTGCAAATTTCATTTGGAGTTCTCCATTGACAGGTCCATTCTTATGGTAAACTGACTGCAGAAACTAGTAACATGTAGGAAAGATGACAGCTTTGACTTTCTCTTATCTTGTCTAAGTATGCAAGCTGAAGCAAGCTGCAATCTTTTGTGTCTGCATATTTCAGGTTGGCCTCTTAAGATGCTTAAATTGCTCCCGTTCAGGCTTTTTTTGAGCATTTCCAGTTTGACAGCTTTAAAGTTTAGTTCCATATAACACATAAATGTACTGTATTTTATGGTATTGCTGTTTTAGGTAGAAAGTATAAATCTTACAGCTATGACTTATTAAAGCCCTATCATGCTAGAATGTTCTTTTGGTCATATAGTACAGCAACAGTTTACTGAAAACATCAAGCCATTCTCCTAGGTGATGTGTGTGTGACACGTTGAGACACATTCAGGTCTATCCTGCTTGTAAGGAAGAATGAAGATGCCTCAAAAGCATTTGAGCATCTCATAGAGAAATGACAGGTCTGTGGATATTATTTGGGATTGCATCATTAGCAGTCAGTAAATACTATTTCCCAAACTGAATTTCTATCTGTAATTGATTTGACTAGATGTTTTGACAGAAACAGCACCTATCAAGTACTAGAAGAACTATAAGGTGCTCTTTCTATGGACAACTTGTTCTTTTTGCTCATCAGTATTTTACTCCTAAAATATTTTCAAATATGTAGGCATTTTTTTCTGAATTAATTCTGAATTCCGAGTTCTCAAAAAAGCTTTAGCTGGTGATTGTGACTTATATGATATGTCTACACTTCATTCTGAAATCAGGTTATCGTACAACAAATCACTTCCATTTCCAAATATTAACTAAGTGGTGAATATCATGCATGCATTTCCTATTGTGCCAAGTCTGTCAGGTTGTCAAGAGCCACATTCTTCTTATGAGAGCAGCAGAATAAAAGTGTCTCACTTTTATTGCTTGACATTGGCATTATAAATATACTTTAAGTATTGAATTCTTATAAAAAAAATATCAGTACAGTGCAATACAGAAGAACAAGAATGCTCCCTGCTAATAAAAATATATTTAGTTGGTTGACAACAGGTGGCATTTCTGTGCCATACCTGTGAATATTAGCATTTTTAATTTTTGTTCCACAAAACTCCAGTATGAACCAATTGATTTTCCCAGCAGAAAAAAATGAACTGAAAAGGCAATGGTTGTACCATTTTAGTTCTAAAAGACCTCAGAAAACTTCAATCTGATGTTGTAAAGGCCGCTTAATATCAGTGTAATCTATCATTCCATTTGGCCACAAATGTCAATCATTTAGCACATGTAAAACCAGATCGGAGAGATTCAATATTACACTGAGTGGTTGATATAAGTCAGAGGTGGAGGGCATAGATATAGACAAATAGGAAGTAAATAATTTAAAATTAAGATAAGTCTTAAACATAAAATGAAAGGAAGAAGCTACAAATAAGCCATTCCATAACAAATGTAGTTTTTATAAATACGATAGGTAGGTAAGAGATATTCATCAGGAAGTTTAAGCCATTTTTATGTTACATGTTAAAAATAACACAATAATCAGAAAATATCTGTATCTCAGAGCACATCAAACAGTGCTGTTTTTTTTTTAAAGGAGATGTTTTCTCAATGACTCAACCAGCAGTTGGCTTGCTCAGAGAGCAGTCAAAGCACAGTGGTCATGATATTGCTGGTTCAAGCTTATCATTGATAACCTGTTTCTGGAGTTCTCCATGTGCTAGTGGGAAATTAACAGAGCACTACCAGGTTAGCTGGGATCAGTCAGCCAGTGTACACACACCTTCTTCAGTAGCTGCAGGAATGCAGTGACATCAAGGAGATACATGCCACTCCACTAAAAAAAAAAATCAGTGATCGCTTTTCAAAATCAATGACAATTTCATCTAAAAATGTTGAAAACTTTACTTAGGCTCTGCTTTTGATGTCTCTACCAGATGATGTAAGAATAGTCTTTGTACCTCTGTCAGGCCAATCTGAACATGTCTTATGATATTAACATCTATAGCACAATTATGATGCACAGAACAAGATGATAACTGAACCCATTTTTCAAAAATGGCCTTGTTCAATGACTCTATATTCTTCTCTCCTGAGAATTAATTTTATCTCTGACACCCTTTGTTGAAACTATCATATTGAAAACAAATTGCAGAACTGATTTTTTTTAATCAATGCCATGTATTCAACTTCTTTTTCCAGTCTGACACATTTGTAATATTTAATGAAAATTAGGAGCTATGTTCATTTGTGACTTCTCACTGTCAGAGTGCTTTGGGATTCTGAAAAGACAATATTCCAGTGAGAGAAGGGAGAAGGGGGTATGTAACGGTGTAAGAAAATTAAGTGTATGTCATGGTTATGATAATTATACATGATGTAATTAGACTGATGAATCGCAGCATCTTTTCTTTTTCCTTTTAGTTATTAAAGAATGATACTTACTATGCATGGCACATTCTTACATAATGTGTTTGATCCAAAATTAGGTTGATGAAAGTTCTAAGACTTATTAATTTAAAGAAATACATACTGTAGCAGTGTTTTCATTACTTTGGTATGAGCGTGCATTAACAGATGAATGAGGCTGGGTGTGTAAAGGTGCCAAAACGGATTTCCAAAATGAGAATTGATTGGACCTTCTTAGTTAATTGCACCTCATTAGACATAATTTATTTGCATGATTTACCTGTATTCATGATTTGTGTTCATAAAGAGGCTGATAATATTTTGGGTATTTTTTTAGACAGTTAAATACAATAAAACAACAAATGTTACCACACTTTTTTTCTCCATGCACAACATGCTTTAATTGTGAAAAAGCATTGAGAATGTTGTTTCAATTCCCCATTTGGAAGCACTTGTCATCAAAACAGTACTGTATAGATGATAATCAGAAAGAAACAAAATACAAAGTAGAAATTAGTTTTTTTGGTATTAAAGCTGTAATTGGCTATGTGGCTTTGGGGGGGGGTTATGATAAATTGTTCGGTAAACATTTTGGTTTCAGTTGACACTCCATCTTTAGATTTTCTATGTAGAAGTACTAGCAGTAGCTTAAAGAGTGGTTATATGAGAAATAGCAGCTGCAATCGAAGAAGTAATTTCTAGGCTATCACCTTCAGTTGTAGTAAGCATTGCAGTTATGGTTTATTTTTCATTACATGTTGGCTGAATACAAATATGTTTTACAATAGATTTTTTTTTAGATGCAGCAACATTTTCTCCTTGGTTTGTGGTATCTTTATTGGTAAAATTGGGATCTGCAATACATAGAACACATAGAATGAAAAGATAAATTAACATATCAAAGTTTAGCTCCAAAACCTCTTAAGCTCTAAAAGGTGTTACATTAGTTCAGTTAAGCCAATAGAGAGTTAAGAACTCAGAATGAAAACCTGTAAACAATGTGGCCGTCCAGGAAAGTAGGAAAGTAGTTGTGTAGGTAAATTAATACAATATTACAAAGGAAATATAATGTTGGAAAGAACTGCTTCACTCTTTAAAATTTGATACTAAATACTGTAGCTGAGTGAAATTAAATTTATGCAGTTAAGTTGAGGTTTGTTATTGTAAATTCATTTTATATTATTTGTTATTTATATGATTTATATTTCTTATCGGTAGCATAAGTTTTTGATTCCTCCATGTCAGTTTTCCAGCAATTAAGTTTAACTCTGCAACACTTTCCAGGAATTTCTATGCAATACTGATGTACTTCAAAATTTCATTATCCCTTTTTCATAAATTATTTATTCATAGTTTGTGGTAAAATGGCTCTTTATCATAGCAGGTGATTTATCATCATCACTACATCATCATGTTAATTGTTTATCAGAGCTTATCCAGATCAACTTAAAATTATTTTTTTTTAAATCAGCTTAGTGTAAATAAAATGATCAGTTGTAGAGGCACAGTAAGGTACAAAATAAATCAAATGACATTTTGGTTAGCACAAAGCTGGATTAGTAATGCTATTAGAACCATAAGACTACAACAGTATACAAACAGTATAGTGTGGATACTGCTTAGTAATTTTAAGAACTTGTAGATGCATATTACATGTTTACAGTGTTGCATTACCAGTTTAAAAAGTAAAAATATTAGTGCAATACAATGTGAGCCTTATATTATTGATACAGAATTAATGGGCATTACCTGTTGATTCGTTCGTGAAGTATTTGCATCTTAAACCTATTTCAGTTTGACAGAATTAAGTCTACCTTTGGACACATTGAAGCAATTAGTCAGACATGCATAATGTTTAATACAGTCAAACAGTACAATGCATTTCATTTAGTTAAGATGCATATTTGAAAGCATGTCTCCTTTAATTTTAAAGTTCCACACATGACAGCTCACACAAATTATGCATAACACTTATGCCAGGTGATGCTCAGGTTAAATATGGAACATCCATACATAAGGTGTAAATTTTTTCATTGTTAAAAGATGTGCAAAGTGTCACAATAACATTTTATGCTTGACAACAAGTGCAAATGTTATATTATAGGATTAAAAAGTGAAGATATATACTGCTCCTTTCATGCACCAAAACATGGATGGGAATATGTTCACATTCATGTCATTTGTTGTGCATGATGACATCCATATGCTATTAAATGAAAGAGTGACTGCAAACAGCAAAAAAGCAGCAATAAATTTGTGGACCACTAATATATTATTGACATTACTGTACTATCTGGTTGGAGAGACTTTGAAAAGATACAGAATAAAGGATCAAAGAATCAGGGGTCTTCCCACAAAACAGTAATGATGAGCCCAAATTTTTGTTTTCTGTCTGTGTGGAAGGTAAAATGGTTTGTATGACAATAAAGAATGCCTGTAAAATAAAAGCTCTATATATAAAGGCAATAGGTGCATGGTTTTCCATGATTTTCTGATTCTCGTAGGTGAGACTTGAGAATCAGGGTAGGACCATATAATCATTGGTAAAATAAGCAGACTACGCTTTCTTTGAAAATTATATACAGTATATATATTTGTAACATGCTACTTACTTAGCTCTCCAACTTCCTCTTGCTGCGCCTGCTGTTTGACCTCTTTAGATTTGCTTTTGCTTAGCATATCCACCAGAAGCTACTCTCATCTGTGTTACTGCTTCTATTCCCACAGTTCATGCTACCTCCCTCTCCTCTGTCTTTACCCTTTTTGATCTCTTTGCTATCTTTGACACTGTTGACCACCTAGTTCTTATGTCAACACTCTGATTTGGGAATTTCTGGCACCACTCACACCTGGTTCTCTTGCCTCCTAGCTGATTACACATATCAGGTCCCCTGGTAAGGTTCATTCTCTGCTCCTTACTATCTCACCACTCACATCCCCCAAGGTTTTGCCCTGTGTCCCCAGCTCTTCTACTGTTCTTTCTCTGCACATACCCCATGGATTCTCTTAACGTATCCCATGCTTTTCATATAATTCTTATGTTTATGACACTCAAATCACCCTGTTCTTCTCCTACAAATATACTGTACATGAACCTTTTCATATCTCTGTCCCACAGCTACATCCACCTAGATCCATTTCCATCACCTCCACTCTTTTCTTCTTCACTCCTGCATCACCCTACAGTATATTCCTCCTATGTAAAAAAATCTCTATTACCCCTCAGTCTCCTGTTCCCAACATCATGCAAAGCTGAAAGTCTATATACTTACAGCTATAGTACATAACATGGCCAAAAGATGCAGCTTTAATTTTTGTATTTAATCCCAGACTTTAGTGGATGGTGAAGTGGCCATCAAGGCAACAAAATGCTGTACATGCCCAGTTATAAAAAATAATGTTGTTGACACAGGGACAAGAGCTCTTAGGTATTATTGCTCTAAAATCTCAATGTATTGTAAATATGTAACATACAAATTTTGTAAGTTTATGTTAATATATTTCTTTTTTGTTTAGTTTTATTGAGTTTTATCCTCTAGACCTGGAGAGCTACCACATTGGTTTTCATTCCTTCCTTAATGACTTTATTTGAATTAATTGTTTACTTAATTGACTATATTACCACTGCCTCCATGTCTTTACTAATTAAGAATTGCAAATTGCCTACAAAACCGGTGGACTGTGGCCCTCATAAGTGAATACTTCTTATCTTGGTAGTACATTCTTACAAATTGACCTACCATACAATTCTAGATTTGCTTGGACTGACTTGTCAATTAGACCTGCTGGCTTTACAAGTTTGCTATTTCCCTGCTTTCTGCATGGTTCAAAGCTGGCCTGAAAGTTAGGAATTAGATCTGTCAGTCTGTGGTACAGCTCAGAATACTATTCAAAAGTGGGAGTTATGCCAAATACGTTCCTTAAGATGCTTATAATTCTGGAACAAGAGATGTACACCATGCTGAATATTTTATTTACCTAATCCCATATACAGTACATTCTGATTTAAGTTTTTTTTTTCAGTGAAAAAGCTGAACTGAAGTGGGTGCTAAAATTCTATCAAAGGTTCTTATAAATTAAAAGGAGCTTAGAGAAAGAAAAAAATAAACATAGGAGAGAAAAGAGACCTTTTTCTCCTTAGGATATTGAAAAAGCTTTTGTCTGATAGGAGACATTATAAATTATGCCCTTCTGCTAGGCACAATCATTTTTTGAAGGGCATGTTATTTCCTTGCTTACTACTTATTGGAAAAGATGAAATGCATTAGCAGTTTTATGCATTTGACTTTGTTCAGTTCCATATGCAATTTTATTTCAAAGGTTGGATTTAAAATATCTGACATAAATGGAGTATTTCTGAATGTCCTGTCTCTTAACCCTTATTTCTCTGATTTGTTTGAAAACCCTACCAGCAGAATTGTAGGCAGCACTAATATTCTTCCTAACCCTTACTGTATCCCCCTGATTAAAAACCTTACCAGAAGAATTCTGGACAGTACTAATATTCTTAAAATGACAATCATGAGCTTATTTCTAAGCTTAGACAGTAAAACATTTAACAGAAATGCCAGTATACTGTTATTTTTTACATACCTCTCTATGCTATTTCTATCTTGACAGTTTGTACTGGAATGAAAAAATAAAACATAAACTAAATATTGTTCACTGATAATTGTAGCACTTAAAAATGCTGAAAATTGGATAATTTTTGATGAACTGTAATATATTTTGTTCGTTAAATACTGAAAAAGGAGAGGTATCAATCATGGATTGAGGATATAAGACAATAGATGTGCAACTTTTTGCAATGGTGGCTTATCCATAGCCATGATATTGTTTATACTAATCTTCATTGATTTAAATTTAATGCCCTGTTTGCTCTCCTGTGGCCAGCAAGGCAGCACTTGAGCTACTGAAGATGTGAATTATGAGGTCACAGTACTTTTTACTGTTGTGTTAATCAAAAGAAAGCAGGTTCCATTGATACTAAAATTTGGAAGAGCCAAGTCTATTGATTCAGGTGGTCTGTTCCCATTACCTGCATGAACAACTGCAGATTCAGGTTTTATAATTGAGTTTAGAATTTGTTTTACTAAATATTGAAACTACCCTTATGGTGTGATATGTGTTTTTTTTTAACTTCCATTAAGATGCTCTTGATTACTTCAACTACAAAATGAAAAGATTCAAATGTTTCTTATTCATGGTGACTATACAGGATTATAACAATTAAATATCTTTCAAATGTATTTCTCACTGAAATTAATTATTACAAGTTATTGCTAAATTGAGATTCCAATTCAGTAATAAATAGATTTTTGATAGTGATGGGAAAAATAATTTGATGGTTTTTTAAATTATTTTTTCTTTAAAATGTTTTCAATATGTGGAACATTTGTATAATGCAATGGACTGTTAAAGAAAATCATCAAAGTTCAATTTAATAACCTATTTCAGATCTCTTGTTATTTTTAATGATTATCATTGAAAGGAAAAATTACCCCCAAAAATAGATACAACAAACTAATTACCTTTAACAGTGGACTGGAGCAGTACTTCACCCGACCTTTAACTTCCTCAACTGAAGAAGGCTCCACAGCCAAAACATTGTTTCTTTTCTTCTCTTTTCAGCATGGAATAAACTTTTACTAGTCCCTGTAACAGTGTGTAATACCTTCACATGCTGTGTTTTCAGATTTAAGCATAATGCTACCAAGTATTTAAAAAGGAGGACCCCCTTTTCCTTATTTTAATACAAACTGGCTAGTACCATTTTTTTCCTTGCAGTAATGAGTGAAATTTAATCATGTATTTGAAACAAGCTGTTTTGATTGAAAAATGATAGGCCTTATAGAAAGCAACTGGAAATCTCCCCAGCCTTCGTGAATGGGCCTTAAGCTGTGAATGATTCCTGTAGACTCACACATGAAGGTCTAATTTTTAAATCTTCATACTGTACATTTAATAGTAAAGGGTAACCTCGTCTGTAATTACAGAACTCTACAGTAAAATATGTTCTATTCCTTATGATATTTATTCTGAGCTGAGTGGTAGAATCTCATGTGATCTGTATATTTCATTTGGCAAAATAGGCCTCAGAAGAGTAGCTCAACATTTAATTTTTCACAAGGGGTTATGTTACTGTTTCATCTACAAACCCACTGAATTTGAGACTGATCTAAAGGTAATCAGCTAAAACAAGCTGTTTGTAAAGGGAGACGACATTTTCAGAGATTCAGCACTGTGGATGTTGCTGTCAATGACAAGGGCATAGTGATTACTTGGATTTCTGAAAGAGATAACGATACAACAAATTCTCCTCTTTTTTAAGCTTGGAACCCAGGGAATTTTGAGAGTGGCTTTGTTCATTGATGTAACTGCATTATGTTGCATAATTGTATTATTGCTGAGTAACTACATTTTGTAATACTTAATAAAAAGCAATCACTTTGTAATGGATTAATTCCACAATACTTATGAAGTATATTGTATAATGGCTCTTTGTCTCTGCTTACATACAAACCCAGTGGGTGCGTTGCCATGGTTACCTTTTGGGGAGTGATTGGGGAAGAGGCCCCAAGGGAGTCATGCTGAATGTTTCACAGAACAGAGCAGGAGAAAATGTTCTAGTTTCAGAAGCTGATACAAATTAGTTAAGACCAGCTCAATGTTATTTTTGCTGAGAACAGACAATATAATATGTCAATGAGATTGCTGACATTTTTCACCAAAGCTAAATTTAAATGATGTAGAAAAAACAAATAATGTAAGTACTGTATATGGTACGGTGAATAATAACTGTAACTTTAAGAAGTTTACAAATATACAAAGGCTTCCAGTAAGACAAAACTAAATAACAAATACGTATATTTTAAACAGCAAAATTCCTGCTTGTATAGCACATTAATGGAAAAAGGTCTGAATGTTATTTATGCCTGCCTCAGTTCTGTTCCAACTAAAAAAAATGCCATAAGGCAGGAGAAAAAGTGGTCAAATACTTTATAACCATCACTGGAATTAATCTATTTAACCTTCACCCTACTGGGAATGAACACATTGCTATTTTAATTTTTGTAATAGGATGTATCATTGAGATTTTTTCATTAACAATGCCTCCTTTACATGCTCAGATTAAACAAGCTACAGTACTAGTAATGTTCCTGCTTGTTTAGGGAACAGACACATTTTTCATAATATCTATATTATTTGAATAATATTATATCTATAAGCATTATTTCTATAAGTAGAAATGATTAATTCTATAAGAATCTTAGACTTTTTTTTCAGAGAGATTTTGATTTTCTATTTTTTTACGTTTCATTCTACCTTTAGAAAATATTTTGTAGAATTTATCAAAATCATACAAAATAAATTTCCTGGATTTTTTTTAGTACATTATATCTGCTTAAGCATCTAAACAACCAAAGCATATTAAGCATAAAAAACAACATATACCACTCTAATCATGCTCATTTAAATAAAATAAACTAGAAAGTTTTTGAATTGTGATTACATTTTTGGTATTATTTTTTTCAATTGATCATTCATTTTTGAAAATATGTCACTTGATTAACTTTGTTTCATAAACACTAAATTAACTAATTGATTAAATTGATTGAGCACATATGGTGGTAATTTAGTCTGCTGAATGTCAAGCTTGGTGAAAAATAAAAAAGACAAACCATTATGTCCTACTCTTCAAAAAATACATTTGTTTCATTGACATCTTACAGGAACACTTCTGGTGGACTCACCAGCAGTGGAGCCAAATCTTATCTAGCATTGAATAAAAGAAGTGCAAAAGGATATACTAATTGTTGTGTAACTGTCCATGACCAATGGGGAGGTCCAGGCATGTTGGTCTGGGCAGGAATATCTACAAAACTCCACTTGTAGTAATTGTTGGCAATCTGACTGCATGGCTCGACACAGACAAATATTGTGATCTTGGGCTCATCCTGATTTGACAACACTTGAACAGACAGGGCAGTACTGCTCGTGTAACAATAGCTTTGTTTAAACTTAAGAATATAATACAGTAGTTATGCTGTTGATGCCCTACTCACCAGAATTCTGTCCCATTAAGCATTTGTGCGATGGGCTCAAATATCATGTGGCATTAAGGGTTCAGAGACCAGTGAACAAAATCCATCTGCAACATGGGGTAAAACAAAAGTTGCAAACATACAGCTTGTATTGCTTCCATCAAAAATTACAGATGCTACCAGCTTGTGACTTTCATGGTAGAAATTCTCTGTTCATCAACCCTGTTGCTAGAAAATGTTAATAAAGCTGTTCTCACTTGCACCAGGACAAGTTCTCTATAAACATAATCATATAACCCATTTGTTTTCTCTCTTCATAGCACACATAAAAATTTATTCACTTATCCAGTGTGTACATTCCAGCGCTGATTTCTCTTTAAATAACCTTTTAAACCTTAATGTCACTGTTCAGATATTTAAGCTTAAAATATTTTTTCACAGCAACAGCTGCACCGTTACACCTGATAGTAACCTTGTGAATGTGTTAAGCAAAAAGATATATATTAAATATTACAAGTTAGTTTGAAATGTGGTGGAAGACAAGGCCACAAGAAAATAAAAATAAATGCAAATGGTTGGTAGCAAAAGCAGTTAGAAAATGGATGGTTGGAAGCAGGCAAGGCAATAATTTTGTCAATTATTTTGTTACTTTCGATGCCAGGACAAAATTATTTTGATGTTACATGCTTCCGGTCATTCTCCATTCAAATAAGAATTGGTTTAGGATTTTTGCAAAGTAGTTTTATGTTTAAGAAAGTAAGATCCCCACATTCGTAGCTACAAGATCCTTAGTGGCATACTTTTAGAACTACATATTCCATGAAGTGTAGAACAAGCATAATGCATCAGACTCTTCCAACATGCCTATTAGATCATATAAATCACATAGACAGAGCAGAGTCTCATCTAGTAACAGCTAAACATCTTGAGGCCTGGAAAATTTTCTGAGTGGCAGTCTCAACGACTGCTCCTGGAGATTTTAGGTATAATGTAATATAGCTCCTTTATTTCTGTGCTCCCTCATCTCATGTCTGGTTATTACATACCCACAGAAAAATACAAATGCAAAATTACATGCATCCCCATATGTGTCATGTCAGGTGTCAAAATTAATTTAAAAACCAAAAACAGTATAAATGATTGCTGCAGGGCTTTTACAGTTAACAACCTCAGGGAATGACATCACCACAATAGGCTCATTATGAACTATGAATCCTGTTACACTTACAAATGCAATGGTTTTTGATTAACATGTACCTAATTAGAAAGTTAATGAAATAGCAACTGTGACTTATAATCATCTATCATCTCAAAAGTGTAAACCTTATGATGCCTAAAAGTGGCAATACAGGCCAGTGTCTCAGTGGATGCATGTATTATGTTGATCTCCTGTTGCTGAATACCATATAAATATTAAAGGCAATCAAATGATACAGTTTTCTTATAGTCATGTTCCATATAGAAACCCAGAGATCCATTAGTGTTGCAAGTATTCCAAATATATGCCTCTTGACCATATACAGAAAGGTCAAAAAGCTGGTCAAAATATAAATACATCAGGACAGTTTTATGGTGCAATAGTACAATAGAAGGTTTACAGTACGTTCAATTAGCACCAAACTGGTAGAACTGGTAATTCTATGATGATCAAAGTGAAGATGGTC
This sequence comes from Atractosteus spatula, assembly GCF_055471065.1. Lineage (NCBI taxonomy): Eukaryota > Metazoa > Chordata > Actinopteri > Semionotiformes > Lepisosteidae > Atractosteus > Atractosteus spatula. The sequence continues at coordinate 22,923,296 of NC_142716.1, read as the reverse complement.
TGAGTTTTACTGGTCTATTAGTAATATGCAGGTCTGTAACAGTGTAATTATCCTTAACCCCTGTGTACTAACACTTTAGCTGTATCTCTGCAACCTTTTCTTTTTCCTCTAGTGTCAAAAATATTTCTTTGACCATCTGCCTAACTCAAAATATCAAAATCACACATGAAATAAGAAAGAGTTTTATTAGCATCTGCAACAAATATTTAAATCAATTCCCTTCAGTGATTTCTATTTTTATAATAACGATAAAATGTAATTTCTTATAATACAAACATATTCATTTCAGTGCTCGCTCTGCAATTGTTTTAGATTATACAATGTCGAGAGAAAGATTACACAGGAAGACACCCTCCTTTGTGGGGCTGAATTCTAGAATATTTTAGACTTTAAACATAATTATACCTTTATGAAAGTTTTTAATAAAAGATGAAGATCATATGATTTAAATGTGTAACATGGATTATTTAATTAATAAAATGATGCACTAGTAAATATCCTTGTGTAAGTAAGTATACAAAGCCTCAAATTCAATAATTAATGGGACCTCTTTCAGCAGCAATGATTTCAACTAAACATTTAAGCAATAATATTACCCACGTCAAGACAAGCCTGCAGCTCCTGAAAAGTTACTCTAGAGATCTTTGTGACTTTCTGGATGTATACAAAAACATAAAGTTAATAATTCAGAGGAGGAAATGTGGTCGATCTACCGTAGCACATTTGATAGTTAATAGTAAATTGATCCAAGGATCTCTTTCTAAAAAGTAGTTAGGGTATTGACTTAAGCAACATGGCTGGGTAGCTTGTTGTCAGGAACAGTTCTTTCCGGGCCCTATGCAGACGACGCGATCCAGTTGGTGAAGACACAGTAGGAATAAAAACATGCAGGAGTAGGGATGGAGACAGGGGGCGTGTCCAAGAAGTGCAGGTGTCCAGGGGAAGTGAGTCCGAGGCGAACAATCCAAGCATAAATCCAAAAGGGAAATCCAATACAGAAGGCAGAGTCCAAGACCAGGGGATCCATCCAAAGTAATTAAAAACCAGAACCAGGTCGGGACCGGCGGGGCAGGGAATCAGGAACAGGAAACTAAAACCATAACGGAGCCAGATGCGGCAGGACCCTGGGCTCTCACGAAGCAGGATTCAATGAGAAGCGTCGGGGTGGCGCCTGCGTCTGGCTTTTAAGGTAGGGTGAGAGCTAAAACAGGTGCAGGTAATGGGGCAGAACAAGGAAGGGCTGGAGCGCCCTTAAGAGGGGGAGTAGCGATCGTGACACTTGTTCCATCCTCCCACAAACCTTACGGTAAAGAAGTGTCTCCTGTTCTTGGTTTTAAATGTACTTCCACATAGTTTCCACTTGTGCCCTCTGGTTTGTGTGTCACTCTTGATTTTGAAGAAATCCGCTTGGTTAACTTTGTTGTCTTTTCTGATGAAGCCTAATAGGTTTGTTTACCTCAGCCTGTCAGTGTAGCAGTTTCCCTTAAGCTCACAAATGCATCTGGTTGCACTTCTCTGGAATGATGAAAGCAACAATAACTTTTCTATAACATGGTGACAAAAGTTATACACATCTTTCTTAATATGGCCTTATAGGTATACAATTTAAACATAACATTCCCTGATTTCAAATATATGCTAATCCCAGCATTGTGTTTGCCTTATTAAATGTTTCCACACTTTGTCTATATGTAAATGTTAACATAAACACCTAAGTCTTTTTAATAAGTAGCTTCTTATATCTCAGTGTTTCCCATTTTGTATTTGTAGTTTACTTTTACAATATGCATACAAAACTCTGCCCCAGTCTACACTAAACATTGTCTGCCAGGTATTTGCCCAGTCTTGAATTTTATCTAAATCTTTTTAAATTTAATTTCCTGCCGATAAGTTGTTTGCTAATCCTCTTAATTTGGTACAATTATCAAACTTGACTAGTTTACTAAATGCTCCAGGATCTAGATAATTGATATAAAATAAGAAGAACAGTGGCTCTAGTTCAGATCCCTGTAGTACTCCACTAACCCTCTGTTTCCCTGAATCCTTACCATTTGCAATTTATCACTTGGAGAATTAATCATTTTTTAGGAACTTTATCAAAAGCTGTCTGAAAATCTAAATACATCATATGCATCCATTACTGTTCAGAATTATGTCCATTTTTATTTTTGTATAGGTGACCCTCCAGTTTAATTTTAATTCATTTAGTCATTTTTATAACCTATCATATAATAGAGATCAATTACAGAGCACTTATTTGTCTATAAATGCTTGATTAATTTTTTCTCAAACTTTTTAAGGATGAGAACTACATTAGCAATTCTCCAGAGTCTGGTTACTACGCCTGTATTAAGTGACTTTGGAAGAGTTGTGTCAGTGGCTTCTGAAAAACAACACTTGTTCCCTTGAGCACAATTGATAAGATACCATCAGGTCCTGGGATTGATTAAGTGCTTCTTATACCTGAAACACGTCTACCTCTTTTAATACTCATACTGTTTAATACAGATCCTTGTTCTTTTGCTGTCTGAGGCATTTTGTTGACTTCAGGTTGTAGGAGCGGGATAATATCCTGAAAGCATAGGGCACAAGGAAAGACATCACTTGGTCAGGACAATTTAGTGATTTGTCATCATTCATTAGTAATTATTACATTTTCTTTCTTTTGCCGTCTTTACCCAACCCCTTTGCCATATATTCCTGCTCTCCTCCTTAATCCCCACTTTAATAGAGCACTACTGCAGAAACATTTTTTCTTCTATTTTACTGTGTGGAATTAATGTCTACTTGTGCCCTTGCAACTCACAAGTTGACTCGTATTTATAAGAAAATAATTGCTAACTTACATTCAACATCTTGCTCATAAAGTAATTGTAAGATCTTAAAACACTGTTGATTGAATAGAATGTTTGTATAAAAAACTAACACTTTATTCAACTTTGTTCAACTTTTTTCAAATTAATCGTTTGTTGGTAATCATTTAAAATATCTATTTTTTAATTCAGTTGTATAAAATGTAATACATTATTTCCCGTGGAGAAAATATGAATGAATACTGGCTGACCATGACTGAGTAGCTTTACTGTAACATTGTAACATCACTAAAATAAGACTACTTTTATAAAACCTAAAGCCTGGGAGTATTGCTTACTATCTAATATATACCACAGAAGGAAATTATATGCTTGCTGTCTTATCAAAAAAAGTTATGGATAGCGGACTGCATTGACATTGTAAAATAGGGCCAAAATTTGATCATTTAAATGAGAAAAATATTTATGTCCCATAATCACAAAGCCTCTTGACAGTTTTGCTTGTGAGAAGTACATTGTTAAGATACTTAACCATCTTTTTTAGACTTTCTGACATATTTTTGCAGTTTCTAGCTAACCTGAAATAATTTCTAAAAGTTTATCCAAACTCTATTAGTTTGGCTTTCTGATCATATGTACCTGAAAAAAAAAACACTGTTCTTATTGCTGTTGCCTGTGTCACAAACTCCATTACCATAAAATCCTGTTGTGTCTCATCAAGAATCAAAAATGTTTCACAATTGTATGGCTGCATTTGAATTCCAGCATGGCAGGTGTGCATAGAATCAAACTCAGAGCCTTCAGCATACTACAGATAACCCTCAAGGGAATAACTGCCAGGCTATCCCTGCCTTTAATGTATTAATCATTTTAATTTCTTTAATCAGGTTTAAATGTAGCTAATTTCTTCTTATATAGTCCCCAGTGTTTTAACCAATTTCAAGTAGATTATATGCTCTATCGATAAAATGATTTATTTAAATTACCGTTATGAGGAAAAGAGTTATTTTATGGGAGAGGCCCTTAGCTGCTTATAAATCTAAATATCATCACAGTTAGGGATTTAACACTCTGCTGTTGTAAATTGTAAAAGTCTCATTTAGTTTTCTGTAAAGATACCATACTTTAATGCTCCTCTCTCTTCCATATTGCTGATAAAGGTCCTGACACTAACTGGGTTTGAACACATACTGTTGAATCATGAATTATGAGGCTTAGATCATTATGTTTTGAACTGAGTGAAGTGTGTTCTCTGGAAATCAGTGTGCAACAATCAGTGGATGTAAGTGCATTTCATGTTCCTGGGTTGTGTTTTTTAGCCTGGATTACTGGGGCAATGATGTGAGCATCTGTGAGAGAAAGATAAAGAGTAGCAGTTGAGTGAAGATGATGATTTTGCCTGCTTGTAATCCACTTTCTTCAATGCTGTCTGCACTGGACAAAAATACACGAATATGTGTACTATATTTCGTTTTGTAAAATGTTCTGCCAAAATACAAGAATTGAGTAGGAATAGGGCATGCAATATGCAAATATTCCCCATGGGGTTTATATAGATGTGTTAACACACAACATTAACACAGAGAAGACTAAAACTCTCCACTTATATGCTGATCACAACTCATATTTGTTAAGGGAAAACATGTTTCATTGCCCATCTGTGTGTGATGTTTTAAAGAGAGTTTGCATTACAACATTAAATCTTAGTTAAATGCAAAGGATATAAAAGCAATAGAAAATATATACTGTAGATAAAAGTCCCCAAACATTATATTTTTTCATTATAGCTTTAGTGCATGGACAGTCCTGTATAGCTTTCCTTTTATTAATAAATATGAGCCTGGCAATTAAGTGTAATTTATTTTTTTAAATTGCCCAACACTAACGTACATTTTTTTATTTGAGGTGTTTACCCTATAAATCAGGTACTTATTGCTGCTACTTGTTGCACTTTCTCACTCATAGTTAACAATACTATAGGTTATAATGTCTCTCATGTGATGTCCATGCATATCTTTTACAAGCTTTTTTATTGCATAGATGGACAAGAAAATAACTTTCATTTTCCACTTTGATTTCTTTTCCAAGTTGGCTTATTTCTTTCAATATACAGTAGATTCTAGCTAGCTATTTAATAACACAGCCTGGACTCAAGATAGCCATCTGGATTACAGAACATCTTAAAGATGTATTCTTATGAACATCTTAAAGATGTATTTTTTGTAGTTTACTGCTGCTTTAACAGTTAGAGTTAGAACTGCTTTTTGCTACCATGATTAATTATGCTATGCTAACCATAAAGCCCGTTACAATATTGTTACACACATACAGTAGGAGTCTTAACCCTTACATATGTAACCAAATAGAAAATATAGAGCAGAATGGTCGGTAATTAAAATAATTGTAATTGTAACCACCACCAAATTGCAAAGAATATAACTGAGCGGTTGGTGTGGTTAGTCACCTGATTTCTTTCTTCTTTGGCACAGCTCTGGTAAAGGAGTAATAAACATACAAGTTATCCTATTTACAAACAAGGTGCCTCAGAGGCCTGTGTCCTGACAAACCAGTGTCACAGAATGGTGGCCCATAAATGCAGCACCTGCTTTTGTTTTGTAGCCAACTATGCAAGCTAGCAATCATAAGTGTGACAGGGCTCTTTTTTCACACAAAACAAGTTATTTTTATTGTTCCAGAGCCACCAGTCCACCCGCAGACCAGGCAAGATAACATTACATTTTATTACAGTACATCAGTCTACCCCTCAGACAAAAGTATTCAAATAACACAACAATTTCTGTAACTGCCTGCCCAACACACAGAATACATAACACAACTTATCCCCCAGAGGCCCTTACTCACAAAACATTTAAGAACCCCATGTACTCAGGTTTCAAATCCCTAATTTGCCTAAGGAAAAGTCCGTCAGCATTATTCTCCTGAAACCAGAGACTTTTGAAGCTCATGGGCTCGTGAATCTTTCTCAGAGGGGTGGAAGTGCTCCTTTGAATGTGGGCAAAGCTGAATGTCTTGGATGTGGGCAGAGCTAATTATTCAGGGCTCATTGGTCAACTGGCGTTATGTAGATGGCAAGGTGTAATGATGTGTATTCCTACCATGTTCTATAGCCTGCCTCTCAGTCTGAGACCCAGTTAGACCTGTCTTGCAATCCCACATGTCATATCTGAGTTTGTGGTAATTAACGAGTGTCTCCACAAGGAGGAACTTTAATCATTGGGGACAATTAAAGACAAACGCCAAAAAAATCTAGACTGATAACCCCCCAGTTTTCAGAAATCCTAAATAAATAAAACAGAATAGAACCCAGAGCTAAATCTTGCTTCCTATAAATTCAGATGCTCCAAAGTGAATGGAACTCAATGTCACAGTAACATCTGAACAACCGATGGAAATAGCGCACACCCAACTTACTATAAAAGAAAAGGAAAGACAGCAAAGAGAGGGACGCTGTCTTTATTGTGGGCACCTTGAAAATCTTCGGGCCTCCTGTCCTCTCAAACAACAAAGACCACAAGGTCTGCAGACTTACTCCAAGTCACGGATGAGTGAATCCCCATCCCCTTCCAAATCTCCTACAAGACTCTTTCTTCCTGCCATACTTCCATCGGCCGAATATGCCCATAATTCACTAACCACATCTGCTACTGGTATGTCACCCTTCCAATGTGCATTGGGATAACAACCATCCTTCATCCCTGACTCAACCCTGGACATTCAAGTACTTTTAGTCCAGGAATACATTACCAACCTCCAAGATCTATGGAAAATGGCAAGGGATGCACTCTTACGCACTGCCAATAGACAGAAGAGAACTGCGGATAAATACCATCGAGCAGTACCCCTATTCCATCGAGGTTCAACTTGTCTGGTTGTCCACTCAAAACTTGCCATTAAGGCAACCTTCTCGCATCTTGGGTCCCCGTTACATTGGGCCATTCCACATTCTCTCCCAAGTCACCCCAGTAACTTACCGCCTGGCTTTACCACCCACTCTAGGGTCCATCCCACCTTTCACGTATCCCTACTCAAGCCCTTTCACAGATCCCCGATCACAACCTCAACCTCCCCCACCCCAACTTATAGACAGTCTTCCTGCATACGCAGTCAATAAGATTCTGGAATCGCCCTGGCATCGTGGCTCCCTACAGTATCTTGTTGACTGGGAAGGTTATCGACCAGAGGAATGCTCCTGGGTGCCTGAAAGAGATATTTTGGACCAGTCTCTTATCCAAGACTTTCGCTGTGATTTTCCCAATCGGCCCTTAAGGACGTCAGGAGCGTAAGAAGGCACTGTTCTCGACCAAACACTTACCCATTCACCACCACACCTCCAGTAATATGATACTTAAGGAATGTTTGCAGTTAGCTTATTACTCACTATTTGGTTTACCCTGTTCAAGCTCATCTTCCTGGTTTCTTTGAAACACTTCTTCTGATACTATGACTTCCTGGTTTACAGACTTGTAGACTTGTAGTTTTTTTAACTACAATGATTTACAAACTTTGGCTTCAGCACCTCAACACGGTATAACCTCAGACTTTCTGGTTTCCGGATTTGGTCTTTTCAATTACTACGATTTATGGGCTTCGGCTTCAGCACCTCAGCATGGTATAACTACTCTCTCAGCTTTCTTTGAATTCTCACTCTGAAACTCCGCACAGGATTCGCCTCGCTAAAAACATAACAACCTATCTCCCTATTCTGAAAATGCTTTAGCAAACTTAAGAGAACATTTTAACTTGGAGATTCTTTATGTAGAAAACCTAAGTATCCTAAAATAACAGATGACAAGCTCTTTTAAACAAGGTTTATAATATCCTGTTCATATAATTATGGGAAGTATTTCAACATATTTGTGGTAAGAAAAGGGAATGTGGCCCTGGTATGCTGGCAGGAACAAGACAATGTGAAGTTAGAGCAGAGTAATGGACCAAACAGAGCGATCAAATAATGGCCTAAAAAATATAACTCCAGATCTTAATCACCACAACAACTAACTCACAAGCCACAAGTTGCATGAGCATGTCAGTTTATTCAACAGTTTTTTTTTCTACAGAGTATTCTATGTAGAGAAAATACAAGAAAGAGTTATAATAAAGTCTAACCGACCTCAGCTTCTAGAGACTTCTGAAAGCTTAGACACCAGAATATATTTGGGTATTATTCTTCTGTCTTTGTTTTTGCCATGGTCAAGGACTTTATTTACACTGGAGACACCAACTTACTATCAATTCTGAGACTCATCTCTAGATATTATATATATAATATAAAACTTGAATCATTTATATATGCAAATATTATAAAGTTTTATAAAATCCGGTGATGGAGATACATCAGAGGCATTTATAGTCAAATCATTCAGCATCACTCCACCAACTGACAAGAAACATCAGTGATTGATGAAAAACCGCAAGTATGAGCAATGGCCTAGAAGGGCACATAAGGTGTTTGTTTCTGTACAGTAATAACTGTATGTTAACACAATTAAGATTTCGCAGGCAGCTCAAGAGAAAGTCGCTCATCAACATGGATGACACAAAGATAAGATACAGTTACACAGCTTTATACAGATATTGAACCATATGTCAATAGAGTTACTGTAACACTATGATAAACACAACTTTAGAAACGCAACATTTCAGCAGTGGAGCCTTCTTCGGGTGTTACCCCAAGAAGGCTCCACAGCTGAAACGTCATGTTTCTTTTCTTCTCTTTTCAACTTTGAATAAACCTTTATTTGTTCTTATGCAGCCAAAGCATTCTGACGCAGCTACCTATTTAAACGTGATTTTGTAAAACCATAAAAATCCTTTACATTTCATGATTTCATGCTTAATGTACGTTGTGACATATATTTAGCACATTGTGACTTTTGTCATTAATGTTTATTTTAAACTGAGGTAAATTTGTTCAATATATTATCTCTCATCTACAGTATCATATCATGTCAGTAATAAGTCTACTGCAAACATTTTGCATTGATTCAGTTGCTGATATCTTTAAAGTCTAAGTGAAAGGTTGTTCATTTATTTGTTGTTAAAGCAATAGTGCATCACAAATATAGATCATTTGTTTTCTCATGAAAAGATAAAACAGAAAGATGTCTTCCTCATTTTATCTGAATTATTTTGAGAAACCAGTACAACAACAGAATCACAACAATCAAAATTCATTCTCTTCACATGCAATCATTTTGTTAAAAATAAAATTGAACACCATGGGTGAAAAAAATAAAGTAAAAAATTATTCTCCCATTTCAGCAACACGTTAACGTTTACTAAGGTTTTTAATGGACAACATTATGGCTAACAGTGGTCAGAAGTAAGCATTTCAGTTTCTATTCAGTTTTGCTCCCCATAGTAACTTTTGAATGACCTAAAAAAGCCAAAGAAAAAACATTCTGTGAGATGTGCTCCAACAGGCGAGCTGTCCCAGAAATCTAAAACATTCACAGCAGAGATTTAATGTTGCTTTTAGTGTCTTAGTCAGCACAATTATAACTTTTATGTTTATAATGCATATAAATATATTCATTAAAGTAGCTAGGCTCACTCAGAAATTACTGCTTTAGTCTAATCCTTGTGACATTTATATACATAGAAGCTATGGTATGGGTAATAGGTTTATTCCATGCCAAAAAGAGAAGAGAGAAACCAGAACATTTCGGCTGTGAAGCCTTCTTCAGGTGTGAGCAACTCTCTCCATAGCCGAAACGTTGTGTTTCCTCTCTTCTCTTTTCAGCATGGAATAAACCTATTACTTGTTCCTTTGCAGACTACGCATGCTGAAGTAGCTACCCACCTGAAGCTATGGTAAGTTTCATTTAAAATCCCAGACATCGATGAGACAACATACTAAACAAATCTAAAGTCATTGCAGGACTATCAGCTGTTAGAAGAAATGTATTATATTATATAATATTTTGTGCAAAGGATTTTTATTTCTGTTATTAAAATATGATTTTCATTTACACTTTAAAAAAATATTTTATTTTGAAAACAAATTAGAGTATAAAGGCTTCAACATTGTATTCCCTCACATTTCCTGCTTTACTTTACTACTGTCATAGTAGCAAGGAAAATACAGATAAAAATACAAGTGTTAAGATTATTCTTAATGAGACCCGCACAAACTGCTGTCACAGTTTCTAGTCATTCAAAAGATTCAGAAAAGGTGTCTGTAGAATACTGATGTCTCTTAACTACATTTTTTACCCTGGGTACATAATAAATAGTATAAATAAAGGTCAAACAGGTTTACAGATATATAAAAACAAATGGCTGCTAGTGCATTTACAAAACTACAAGTAACAGTTTCAGCAGTATTTTGCATTGAGATCATTTCTTAATGAATTACTAGAATGATACAATATTGTATCACTGTTTTTATTTTAAGGACTTTTCTTACGTGTACCTACATAGATTTATTTTTCACAATGTGTCCTTGCTAAGTACAAGGGCAAAAATAAGCAACACAACCACAACCTCTGGAATTCTTGTTAATCTCTTCTGCTAACCTACCTGTCTCAGAAAAAGGATATTATATATAAACAAATCTAATCACCTAAATAAATATACCATATTATGGCAACATAAGTCTTTCAGTCTGTTTTACATTTTAAATAAGGCAACTAGCTGTTCTTCAAAATTTAAACCGTTTACTTCCTTAAGCAAACATGGTTTCCCAAGACGATATATATATTTATAATGTTACCAGAGACGTAAAATTTCCTCAAGGAAGATAAGGCATTAGTGATGACCTCTCTGAATGTATTAATTATTGCTGTTATAACATAGTCTCCAGTGTATTCAAAGCCCCAGTCCATGCTGCTGCTGGAGACATAATTAGAGTCATTGCAGGGCATCCATCCTATTCACCCACTGTGCAGGCCAGATCCAGATTTGTTTCAACCTACCATGCAGTGCAAAGATACACACTGACATGGCCTTCAAATGCAAACAACAGATAGATTAATCACTGAGCCCTCTGTTCATAACATCCATCCATTTCTTATCTGAGAACAAATTTGATAAGACTTAATTTAGACTGCAAATCTGGAGGAAGTTTACTTTGGGAGACGAGGTAACATCTGTTACTCTGAGTTTACATTAAGTCTTTGATATTAATTAAGGAGCAAATAAATATTGACTAAGTTACAGGATATAAAGTGTCATGAGAAAAAGCTTGTATTTTTTTCTTAACCCTCTGATTAACATAGTTGGATTAGTTGAAAAGGGAGCTGTCATTACCTTTTTCTGTAGTGTTTTGTATTATGAATATGGACAGGAATGGTTTGTGAATAGTTAAAATCCTTATTTCGGCTTTGGGTTACTGCTTTTGAAACCAGTTTCCCTGCTAATTATCATTCCGTTCACATAAGATAAAAAGCGTTACTTGTTTTTTTTCTAAAAGAATGCTTGTAAACAGAAGAATCTAAAGAGATTTAGTTTCAGTAAAGAGCAGTTTGTCTCAATAATTACAAATACATTTATATTCTATGTATACCATTAACAGATCTGTGGTAATCACTGCAGCAGCTATGTTGTTATTCCATACTTATGAGCTCAAAATGGCATTCATCTCAAATGTACAGGGAGCTTGCAATTATGTGTTATCTCCACTTCAAAGGAGTATGTTTTTTAGATAATGGTATGCTGCACTTGATACTGTATTATGCATTTATTGGACACTCTTCTTTGTGACATTTGCTCAGTGATTCTCTGCAGAATTCATGCAGGCTTGGAAGAAACTGACTCCAGTGGTTGTTATGGCAATAGTCTCCACACTCATAAGCGACTTGTATGCCTGTACAACAAGCAGAATTTTCTCTGAGAGAAAAAAAGAAAGAAAAGTCACTTAGCTTGCCAGTTACACTGAACAAAGGCGTCTCTTTATCCTCCAGAGTACAATTTGTATTTGCCACAATGCAGTGAGTCAAGACTTTGTTGGAGGAGCAAGTCACGTACTTGAAAGATTAGCTGGCATGAATGATTAAAAAAGGATGAATGACACTCGTTTGTGTTCATAATGTACTTACTGGATTAAGGAAAACAGAAAAACACCATGTTATCTCTATCTAATCTTGTACAATTTTATAAAATGTTATAACAACCTCTTAAAGCCTTGTATCTAAACTTCCATAACCAAGAACAATTTTGTAGGTTTGGTCTTCATTTTGAAAGCTCCAGATATGCCATGAAATGATTGCAATGAGACTACTTGTGGGTGGTGGTGGAGGTCTCTGCATTTTTCCTTCATGCTCAGTATAGTTTGGTTATGTTTAAAAGGACATTGTACTTGGTTCATTTTGAAATGTATCAAATCAGGAAAAGGATGTACTGTACAGTACTAAGGACAAATGCTCACTTAGTGTAGTAATGTTAGATTCAGCCTTAAATACATTTAATAGATACATAATTAATGGACTAGTACTATTTCTATGTACAGACAGAAAGTTGAGAAATACATCATTTAATTCCATACAGTGGCATCATTATATTATACACAAATGCTACAGTGTCAAATGTAATGCGATTATAGTGCATTTGCTACAAAAAGAATATGCTTTTATATTAATCTAAAACATAATTAAATCCACATCTGATCCCTGTCCGTATTTGACCAGGTATTTGTGTTTACCATGTCACTTTGAAGTTATGCAGCTCTGAATCGCTGGGCATAGCTTGGTGGTCTTTCAATAGACACCCTTTTCAATTTTAATCCCTAAACAGGACTATTGTTTGAAATGTTAGGTTACAGTTCAGATATGTCACAGTATTCTCAAAATATAAATAAATATGTACATCAGAGGCAAAAAAAAACTTGGTGACCCAAAGTAATTTTAAATCTTCCTTTCTTAACCAATTTATTTATTATTATCCCAGATGCAGACACCTTTAATGAGAAACAATAATTTCTGAAAGATTTCAGACATTTCAATAGCACTGAAACAACCCTGGTGAAAACGATTGAAGATCTCTCTTGATTTCAAACACAGGGATGTTGTCTATGCTTGTTCTGCAGAGCCTTAATTCTGCCTTAAACACCGCTAATCATGCAATAGTCCTAAATCAGAGACCTACTGTATGCTAGTGTGATGAACGCAGCTCTGCTATGTCCCAGGAATCAATCCTGGTCAACAGTAGGGTGTTGTTAAGAACTCATAACACTGCTTCCTAGTCCACAAATAACTCTACCACAACAAAAGGTTCAACTCTCCTGCCGCAACAGAATTATACACCATGCAGGTTTCAAGGTTTCAAGAGGATGACATCACTTCTGTAACATGCTCACTGCGCTGAACCCAGATACATTCCACCCCCTCACATTCCTCCTACTCTCTGCAGCAACCTCAGCAACTGATAGAATTCAGCCTAAGAAATCTATGACGTTGGTAGCAACTTCAGCTCTTTCCAAGTATCCCTGGAGCAATGAGTGGTGCTGTGGCTATCTAACCCAAACGTCTCTGATAAAAATTGAGAACACACAACATTGGACTGAAGATTAATCTTATCCTGAAAATAACAGAAATATAACCCTGAGTGCTACACTGAGCACCTCAGCTGTGAATGTGGATCAGCAGATAGTCTGCTAAGACGTTATGTAATCAGATCAAATAGAACTCAGTTAAAATAGAAACTACAAAATTTAAATAATAAAAGCAGAATGTGCTGCTAGCCTAGCTCAACCACTGTATGTCTATTAGCTTCTCTATATCATCTGAATTCAAACAGGGTCAGAACTGATTACAGAATTACACTGGTATCTCTGGGGTTCTTAGTTGGTTTGCCTTATAGCTTTCTGATCAGAATGCTAACAACAATACTAATAATAATTAATTATAATAATAGAATGGAGAGCTCTGACTGCTCTTTAAAAACTTCTCTTTTTCCACAAGGGTAGGTTCTGGACCTTCTTCTGTTCAGCTACTATTTGTCAGATCATCTGTGACTTAACTTCCTATGTTGTACTAAAAAGATTTAGATTTACATACAGAATAAAAGAGAGGCAGATATAGGCATCCCTGCTCTTTAAGACTGCTGCTCAGTTGCTAATTTTATAGCTGTTTAGCTACAGTACAGAGGTGGTACTACTGAGGTCACCACACAAATGGCACAACATGGATTTGTTTAGCACGGTCACTGATGGTCTGGGGATTATGTCCATTGCATATGTGAAAGATGTTTGTTTATTATTTGAGAGATATCATAGAAATATCATAAATGTGTCCTTTATCCACCTGCATAAAATTGTATATTTATGACCTATTGTATCCTTATCAGTTACTAATCCATTTTTTTCCTCATATTTGGAAGGTATTGGACACTTAATTGAAGCTTCTTATTGCACGATTAACAGTAGGTTCAAAACTCATTTGCAAGAGTCTTGATCAAATCTAAGCCCCTCATAGATATTGCTCCTGATCTACCTTCCTTGCATTAGCTCTCAGTGTCATACAGGTTTGAGTTCTAAATTATTCTTGTGACTTACAAAACACTAAATGATTTTTTCTATGTTAACATTCTCAGCTGTCTTACTGTTTTTTTTTACCTGTGTACTATTGATTTGTTATCTTCAGTGTAAAGTACTTTATGATTTCTTAATGTGAAGTGCTTTATAAAACAAAACTTGTATTATTAAAATAACTCACTGTAGGCTGTTATAGTCATAAACTGCTGCTTAAGAGTTTACTTATGTAAACAAGTAATTTTGGAGATTAAAATATCCACAAGAGAGAAGATACAATTTATGATGTTTTGTTTCACATTAATTTAGGAAAAATTTAAAAATGATCATGGCAATAGAGACAAGAAAGCCCTGCATTCTGAATAATTAACTATCATCATTTAAGGGGATTAAGCTTTTGTTTTCTGTGTTTTGGGAGTGTTGAAAACAAACAGCATGTCTTGAAAAAAAATTTAAAAAAATCAATCAGATAATTGTTGGTTTTGGCTTGCTCTACTTTTTTTGTGTGATACAATGCTGAAGCACTGAGGTAAAATTAGATTAAAAAAATTAATTCAGAGAAAACAAAAGCCTCCGAAAAAAGCTTCTTGTGCTTAATTGAGAATTGCATTGAGAAAGAAAATTAAAATCCTACAGTGCAGAGGCCTGCTAGTGAATCATTAGCTTCATAATCTGGAGTATTGTTTAATACATTCCCATGTTTGCTTCCTATGGGGGCAATGTACAGCAGCAATAAGGGCTGTGTGCTCAAAGCTAGAAGATAGTGGGTTCACATCTTTGCTGTGAACTCTACTATTGTACCTTTGACCAAGGCTTATTGAACATCAAAAGAATCTCATCAATCTATTTATGCATGGAAGGTTTTAGGAAAAAACCCAAAGTATATGGATATGAGATATTAAATGATTTTACTGTTATTGATGTGCTGTTCCACAATTGTGGTTCATGAACCAATGAACATCCACATTTTTATCCTGATGCGACTAGAAACATAGAATAGAATTCTATCATCTAGTCATCAAAAGTAACTTTCCTATGAGTTGAATTACTCATTGATACACATTACAGTATTAATATATTTTGCTTCACAGAATGTAACTGTGAATATGCTGGAGTTAAAAATACAGTAGGTTTATTCTGATGCACTGTATACTGACGTGGACTCACGTATATACAGGAGGTCCCCGATATAAATCAGAGTTAACAACCAAAAAGTTACAACACATAGTGAAACAATGTACTGTATATAGGGGAATTTTTCTCCAGAAGAACAATTAAATATGGAATATTGGAACAATAAGATTAACAAGACTGTGGAAAAAAAACAATTTGCTGCTTCAGGGTAAATTTCTCTCCACAAATTATTCATACATTTAAAGTTTGCAATTACATATTAATCCACTGGTTGGATCAACAATGTATTGTGTGGTGTTAAGAACTCAACTTTAATGCTGGGGCATAATGATTCATAAGGTAAGTCTTGTGTAACAGGTTTGTCTATGAGAAGAAATTTTAATGTCAGATTTTGGTATTTTACTTAATATTTAATTTCTGTAACAAAATAATCCACGAACTACCTATGTTGCTGGTTTTTGCTTCTTTGAAAAATTATGTAAGTGCAGGGGATTTTTATTTTTGGTTCCTCGATTTATAATTTAAAATTGAAACAATGTATACATGTATAGTGTAGACGTATAACAGTGACCACCTATACTTCAGTCCATCACCTTTAAGAATAGATTTTTACAATGCAGGGTGCAGCTCTACAATGGACTAACACCCCAACCCCAATTATGTACACTTAATGCTCCAGAAACATGTATAAGTCCCTTAATTCAAAAAAGGACTTCCCTCATTTTACTTAAATTCAACATCTCTTACCCAGCTTGAAAAATCAAGTGGAAAACTTAAGAAATGCAACTGAAACAGCAAACTGAAAATGCATATTATGTTTAAACGCTGTATTAAACCAAAAGTTAATATGAAACAAACTCAAATCTCCATCAGGGCCTAGGAAGTTTTTTATGTTTTGAAAAATGAGAAATACCATAATCTCTGCCTACAAAACCTTTAGGTATATTTTTATAACATTTTACTGATACAGTAATGGTGAAAAAACAGGTGAAAAAAGCACCTCTATCAGCAAAGAAGGGAAATGCATAAAATATATTAATAGATCCTCTATCATTGTTCACAACTGCTGTTAAGGGAACATAGCCAGGCTGACATTTTCTTAATTATCTTGCTGATTTTATATGTGACATATTAGACAGTGTGGTATTCAGAGAACATCTTAAATATTTAATTCACCAAGTGATGCACACATTTCTTCATGGAAATTATTTTTCCTGCTTAGCCATTTGCAACAAGCTTTAACAAGATGCCTTCACATAACCTGTAAGTAACAAGGATTTTGCAACAAAAAAATTAAAAGTAACCTTTAAATTAATTGATCTTACCCTTAAAACATAAGGTTTGTCATTAAACAAAATCAATTGAATAAATACAAGAAAATTGTCTCGAAGCATTATTAATATTTATTTTTGTGTTCCTTAGCAAAACTAAAGTATGCATTTTAAATCAATCTCACAGGTATAGATGAGCCACTTATTATTTTTCCAGATAAATTCTAAATTAAAACTAAATAAATCTATGCTAGAACTTTGTAGTTTTAATATTACTGATACAAATATATTTACAGTTGCAATCATTGCATTCAATAAATGGAGTTTATAGCGAAAGTTTGGGAGGGATGACAACAACCAAGTTCAATCAGACTATTATTAAAACTATAACATGGTAAGAAGAAAGCAGAGCATTTGAATTTTATAAAGTTTGTATAGATGCAACCATCTAGAATATGTGTCAAATCTCACATTAACAGTAAGCACACTCACTGAGTAATACCACAGTTTTGACCAGTATTCTGCAATCGGCCTTTTGCTGCTCAAAATAGATCGATAGGTGGCACTTGTGTTGTTTTAAAGGTGAACTGCAGTCCCAATTTCTCCGACTGGTTATTAAATCTCGGTAACAAAATAAATTACAAAATATTACAAATTTTGAGTTAAGTACAAAATTTTGAACTTTGTGATGTATGTAATGTTGTTAGATTTATTATAAAATGAACATGAGCCCCCACTCAAAACAATGCTAGAGATGTCTTTAATTTGTAAGTTGACCCCGAAATCAGTTATTCTAATGGCACATTGTCTTTATGTCTTTAGAAATACTCCCTGCTGTCAGGGAATTCTGATATTTGTAGGATATGCTATCAGGTGGGAATTAAGATTCAAAATCAAGAGTCAAGATATTCCGATCTAAAAAATAACTAACAAATGCATTACATGGATGGGTTTACATGCAATTAAACATATTAACACATAACCTAAATCAGCATAGCAACTGCATATTTTTTTCATTGTAAAAATGCTAAGACTTAAACTGAACACCCAACCACATCACTGGTACAACATACTGTACATATCTGACTTGCAATATTAGGTGATAAACAGTAGAATCACAGTTGTGTTTGCCATTGCATTAACAGTTACAACAGATACAAATTATAAAGCAAATCTGAAATCTTTTAAACCAGAAGTTTTTCACTTTTTCTATTTCGCACTCATATGTGAGAGTGTGTCCAGTGGGTGCTGTGTTTCAATTACTGAGGGTGTTAATGACCACAAGGGGGTTGTTTCACAAAGCAAAAATTAGTCAGATAGCTTTAGTAAATACGTTGACAAATATCTGGATTTTCAGTTTCACAAAGCAAAATCAGAGTATACTGTACAGTTAAGCACCTATAGCAACATATCGTCTATTCTTATCCTGCTCCAAGCAGGTTAATTTAAATTGAGCCTGACTTTATGGTTAGGAGCTCAATTCACAGACCAATTGGATCCCTGGAAAAAAAAATGATGTCACCTTTCTTCTGGGATCCTGCTGACATTAAAGCAGCTGTCAGGAGAGAAAGTTTAGAATTTATCAAAACCCTCTACAGTTTGTGGATAATTTTTGAAAGATACTGTATCAGCAGACAGGGTATACTTTACATTCACAATCTCTTAAGCCCATAGCTGTCACTAGTTGGTACCAAAAACTAAACGAGATGCTCTACAATCAACTAGAGACTACTCAGCACACGGAAGCCTTTCAAAACATTGCTTTACCATTTGTAATGGGGACATATCAGATATTAAACTGAGAAGAACATATTGCAGCTTTCTCCCCGTAGTTTTTGCTTGCAGAGTCAGCAGTGTAAGAAGAGAGACAGGAGATGGTAACTGCAGCCCACTGCAGTCTCACCTCAAACCCCTGGAAAGAATGAGAAAGCAAATTGCAGGCATTGCTATTCATTTATCCAGACAGTGTTACTAATGGTAAAGAAAAAAATATATATACATACATAAAGTACTTTATCTTTTAATTATAAATATATATTATGCATGGTGTCTTTTAAAAATTAATTTCTTAAAGCAAATAAACACTTAAAAACCTTAATTACAATTTCTATTTAAGGGCATTTTTAAATTCCCCCATTCTATCCAAGAATCCTGCAGATTGTTGGTCTGGTAGTCAAGTGACTGGTAAAACTGGTTTTCTTTACTCCCCCATGGCAGGATTCACACATTTGTTAGTTCTAGGAAACACTTGCATTTATTTAAAATTGATTGCAGTGCATGTAATATGGATTTTGATTGCAGCTAGTGACAAGGTATTTTTAATGAATTTCAGATATTTTCTTTGAAACCTTTGTAAGAAACAGTGACTTAGTTCCCCACTTCAAGCTGTTTCATTCATACTTTCTCAAATATGTCCTTTGTCACCAAATTAGAACATCAAGAAAACAGAATATCTGTTTTATCTCATATCTTATGTTTTTTTTTCAGTTTTGTAAAATAAGCCATTAAAATGAGTGGTTCTGTGTGTGTGGACTAGACATCTCTTTATCAATGCTACAGTTATTATCCTTAGCTTTTGTTTATGCGCAATTAGATACAGGCTAAAATACAGCAGAACTTTGGTGTACATTGGTTAACATTACTAAAATTACTGTTCAACAGGTATTTATGCAAAATTTCTATAGATAATAATCATTACAATTACATACTGTAGCTCTTTTTTTGGACACTCCACTCAAAGCGCTTTAAAGGTATGCAGAGTCTCCTCAACCACCACCAATGTGTAGCATCCACCTGGATGATGATAATAATTCCTTACACTTATACAGTGCTTTTCTTGACACTCCTCTCAAAGTGCTTTACAGTTTATGGGGACTCCCTTCTATCACCACCAATGTAAAGCACCCACCCACCTAGATGACAACAGCAACAAGAGTGCATGCAATATATTTACCACACATCAGCTATCAGTGGGGAGGAAAACAGAGTAATGGAGCCAATTCATAGATGGGGATTATTAGGAGGCTATGGCTGGTAAAGGGGTTAACACCCCTTCTCTTTTTGAAAAGTGTCCAGGGATTTTTAATAATGCCATCTGAATGACATCTCATCTGAAGGAAGGCAGGTACTTTTTTTTGCAGTATAATGCCTCATCACTATACTAAAGCATAAGGACCCACACAGACCACAGGGTGAGTGCTTCCTTCTGGTCCCACTAACAACTCTTACAGCAACCTTATCTGTCCGAGGTGGTTTCCCATCCAGGTACTGACCAGGCTCACACCTGCTTAGCTTCAGTGAGTTGCCAGTATACTATAGTTGCTGACATATGACCAAATAAAATAGAAAACCACAAACTCAAAATTAGGTATCCATCTTGTGTGAATGTTGGATTCAACCTTTCTTTAATTAAAGAAAAAAACCTTTATATCCCTTTATATATGTGTTATTTACATATGATATAAAATACAATGTTTTAAAGCCACCATGTATAATGTGTTTTTAATAATCAAAATCTTAAATAAAATTATCTGTTTTCTAGTTACTATTTATATACAATTGCTAAGAATTCTGTATACTGTATGTAATTAAAAAACAACAATTCTGTGATACAATATTGTGACATATTTTATTATATTGTGTATGGAGGTTTTTTTGCTAATACAGTACTGTATGCATACAGTGTGATCAGTAAAGAAAAGCACAAATGGGTTAATATGAGTAGTGCAATCTTGCATCAGATTATTTGAAAAAATAAAACCACTGTATTGCAGTGCTGTTCACCATGTTGTGATGCCTACTGAGTCCTACTTAGATGTTACTGACTTACACCTTGTGCATTTTAGATGGCTGCATCTGTAACTGTATATTTCCAAATCATTTATATTATCTGATTTGTTTATGAACATTTTGTTTTCAAATAAATAAAAAGGTTAGTATCCATAGCTCCTTACTAGGTAGAAGTCTAACCATTGTTTATGATGAATGCCACTGCATGTAATCATAGATTACAGATTCTGAAAAAAGCAATGTCAATTGCTGATTGACAATGGGAGTCCCTAATGGTAACACAAAAATCATATTTTTATTAGGAATAGATTCAGTACAACATGTTTGTTGACACTAAGAACACTAAGCAGTATCAGTGAAAGTGTGAAAACCAGCATCATCAATAGAGAAAACATAAGCATGGGGCTGTTGTCATAGATTATGTATTGTGCAAGTGCAAGTTCTCAGATCATATCGTTAAGCCTGGAATTGTGCAGAATGAATAAAATGTTTGAATTTGACTATTTTAAATTGAGAAATTGTTAGAAATCTAAATTATTTTGGGGATGTGCTAATGACCAAAGGCTGCAGCAATGACACCTTTCACTCTCTATTCACAGTATTCAGTTGCAGTTCCATAATGGAAATGAAGCACTCTCCCTTAGGTAATGAGAATAAATCAAAAACTTTTTTGATATTAGGAAGATCTTTTATGTCCTTTGAGACTGAGAGTGCCAACTGAAAATCATTTTTTTTGGTAGGAAACGATACACTTTTTGATTTTTTAACATTGGAGTGGTCAAAATACAAATACTGAAAGTCCTGTGTAGAATATTGAAGAGTATGCTGTACATGGGCATTTATAAAATGGACATGACAGAACTGAATTTAGAAAAAGGGATTTAAAAAATCACTTAAGATATAAGATATAATCACTTAAGATATATAATATAAAACAAGTTTCAAAATTTTAACTATTTCCATTTACTGCTATTCTAAAAATAATAGAAACTAATACTTTGAATCCTTGCCACAACAGACTCAGTAGTGTCTGTTTCATAGTAAAGATATACTGTATAAAGGCTGGCTATAATGAGCTGCTTGAGTTCTAGCAATTTTGCAATACTGTATTATATGTTAATTATTTGTGAAAGTAGTGAAGAAATGTTACAAAAATCATATTATTACTGAAGCTACAGCAGGAAACGAAATATTAACAGTAGCAGAAAAAAACAAGTCAATGGCATAACATTTCATTGAAAATTTACCATAATTCCCCAAACAAAATCATGCATTCTAAAAATTCATGAATTTGGAAAGGGCCCTTGGGAAACATATTTTAATTTTCATGAAAAGGTGATTCTAGAAGCCTTGAAAATACTTAAATCAAGTGCTGTCATTATCACCTGTGATTGGAGCTTTGTTTGCTCTTCCTTAAACCCCAGCCCTCATTACCATGTATATTACTGTTTGAAGTGTCACAGTACCTCAGCATACGATTTGTAAAATTTCTAGAATAATGTATTCAGTAGTTCATCTTGGACAGAGAAGGATAAATGCTCACTCATTATTCCAAGAATAGAGAGAAAGTCCAGGTTATCATTATTATAGTACACACCACTGCTTATACAAAACAGTATATATATACTGTATACTGTAAGAATAAAAACATTATTAACAGGAACTAGGAATAAAAACATTTTTTTCTTGTTAGCAGAATGCACTTTCACTCCCTAAATTCTGTGCCATACAGATATAATCTCCTTTTGTGTTGAAATGATGTGTACCAAACTTATTTGTTAAATATTTTGCTGTATTTTAATGACCTATTTGCTTTTACTAGGAAATTAATTTCATTCAACAGCCTACAGTTGCAATAAATACTGTAGCACAACACAGAATTCAGCACAACACAGAACTTGACATTCTCTGTTATGAATTTAAGTTTTTTTTTCTGTTCTGAAATAAAAAAGTATAGTTTTGCCATATATTTTAAAGGATTTATAGAGATAAAAATTTAATGTATCCTCTTATGAGTTTTTAAATTTATCAAAAGCCAAATATAGAGTCAAGTATATGCAAATCTCATTTGCCCTTAATCTCCTACTGTATATAGTTCCTATTCATTATGAATATTAATGTGCACAGAATATTTATAATACTTTATCAGTATATCTGATCCTAACCTGGGGTGATCTCCAGCTGTTTTATGCAATCTTAGCATTGATTTTCATCTTTATTCATGTTCTCTTATCCCAGAAACATTCCTTTGCTGAGATGTTTCATAACATTATGGTCTTTTTAAAGTTTGATCCATGTTGTTCAAGTGTCAATAGTAAAAAGATGTTTTAAAAGCTTAAAGGCAGTTGTCTGAATGTTATTCAAGAGAGTTACTATTTTCAAAAGTGATAGAGAGATATGCAGCTGTATAAACATTTAGTCCATCTAGTTTATTTAGTTTGTAAAACCAAGTGATTCAAGGATCTGAACCAACTGTTTCTTGAAAGCTGTTTAGGCAATGGTTCAAGCCTTGTTGTCAGATATCTAAATACTGTTTGTGTAAATGAATGCCTCCTGTTCTAAATTTTAAATATGTTTTCACTTGTTTTCTTTTGTGTCCCCTGGCTCATGTTTCAATGTTAGTTCCAAAGGAAATCATTCAAAAGGAGTCTATCGCATTGTTTTGTTTAAGGCCTTTCAGCATGCGGGGATGTCCAATCTTGGTTTTGGAGGGGTGGTGTGTCAGCAGGTTTTCAAGGTCTCTTTAAAGCAGCACCAGTAAAAGAGTTGGGAGAAGCTATTAAATTAATCCAGTTAAGCCAGTAACTGTCTGATTAAGCTAGTTTGAGCTGAGTTTGGAAAACTTACAGAGACAGCTCTCTGGGATCCCAGCTGTCCAGGACCACGATTCAGAATACTTTAATGAGGTTCCATCATACACTTCTCTGTTTTAAACTAAAAAGGTTTATTTTTTAAGCTTGTCAGTGTAGGATGTTTCTTTAAGCCCAGGAGTGTATCCGTTTTGCACTTTTAATTATACATGTTAACACATTTACATTGTATTGTCTAGATGAGGAAAATTACATTGCTAACTGTAGGATAACTGTCAATATTTTCAAAACACGATTCAGGTCCTGTCATTATCTGCTCAACAGTGAAAGATTTAGTTTTAAACAGACAAAGTAAGACATTAGTTTGAACCCAGGAATGTACCCGGTTGCTTTTCTTAGATTCTAAAGCATCTGTATTTTTTTGTGATATGGTGAATAGAACTGAAAACAATACTCTTATCTAGGTCTTACTAAGTCATAGTATAACTTTAAATAATAACCCTTCATTAACATTCTACAATTTTAACTATATATTCTAAAATCCTAATCACCATACTTATTTCTTCTCAGAATTTCTAGAAAATGGAAATGCTGTCTCAACATAAGGAGCTAAATAATTTTATGGACAGTTTTTTTTTTCAAATTCAGTGTTTCTCACTAAAAATAATAGTTTATATTTTTGTTGCCTTCATATAACATCCTGTCTAAATGAAATGCCATCCTTCAATTGTTTCTACTTAAATTTGAAGAATTTCCTTAACTGTGTGTGTGTATCCTAGTATTTTGACATCATCTACACATAGACTAGCTGATTATGCCAGAATTAAGAGCATTAACATAAATCAGGAAGAGCAGTGATCCTAATATAGATTTCTGCATTACTTGCAAAACCCTTACCATTTACTCCTTATTTTCTTCATGGCCTCCCACCTGTAATTTCCAGAATTCTTATTTTACGAGCATGTCAGAAGCCTTCTGAAATAATTTATATAGATAATAATAATAATAACTGCTTACACTTATGTCGCGCTTTTCTGGACACTCCACTCAAAGCGGTTTACAGGTAATGGGGACTCACCTCCACCACCACCAATGTGTAGCATCCACCTGGATGATGCGACGGCAGCCATAGTGTGCCAGAACGCTCACCACACATCAGCTATCAGTGGGGAGGAGAACAGAGTGATGAAGCCAATTCAGGGGATTATTAGGAGGCCATGATTGAAGGGCTAATGGGAAATTTGGCCAGGACGCTGGGGTTACACCCCTAATCTTTTTGAGAAACGCCCTGGGATTTTTAATGACCACAGAGAGTCAGGACCTCAGTTTTACGTCTCATCCGAAGGACGACGCCTGTTTAATGTATAGTGTCCCCGTCACTATACTGGGGCATAAGGACCCACATAGGCCGCAGGGTGAGCACCCCCTGTTGGCCCCACTAACACCTCTTCCAGCAGCAACCTTAGTTTTTCCCAGGAGGTCTCCCATCCAGGTACTGACAGGCTCATACCTGCTTAGCTTCAGTGGGTTGCCAGTTGTGAGTTGCAGAGTGATATGGCTGCTGGCTAGATATAATATTATGTGATGCCACAAGGAGCAGGTCATTTTAGGGCAGGAGGATGCACACCAACAGTTACATCCTGAAACAGATCGTCTAGTCTAGTACTCAAGGCGGTAGGTGTATGTATTTTTTCCCTCACTACGACTACTAGTTGCTTCTCTAGTGGCCAGCACCATTACCTTTTATCTTACCAGCAGTCTGACATGGCAACAAGCGTGTCTGCTACTCAGTGTAACTAACTGTACTGGGCCAGTCTGCAGTTGCACAAAATCCACTCACAAGTGTCTTATGGTTTAATGCCATTAAGACGCCATATAGGTGACCATCTAGATTAGTTTTAATAATCATTTCCATTATCTTGCATGTAAGAGAAGTAAGTTAGTAATATCTAGTAATTATTTATTTTACCACTCTTTTGATGGTTGGTCTCTAGATTTTAGCAATGTTGCAGAGAATGGTAACCATCTCTGTCTTGAGTGACTGTTAGAAGAATTTAATAGTTTCAACTTTAATGTTTATTGTAATGTGCTCCTGAGTACAATGAAATGCTTGCTTGCATGTTGCCTCACAAAACAAATCTCATTTAAAATTGTCAAGAACATAAAACAATACCATGTGTGCCACCAACATAGTGAAAAGTAACAGTGTAAAGCAGTGTAAAATGCAGCTTTATAACCAGGTTTATGGTTGGCAGCAATATACTGTACATGAGATAAGAACAGAATACAATAGCAACAGTATACATCAGAAAGATAAAAAAACTATAATATTCTGCAGTATTCAAAAAGCAACAAAAAACAATTAGTGACAATATTGTGAGGTGTAAAGTTGGGTTAGGAGGGTTAAGAGATCGTGTTCTTAGGCCTTATGGCTATATGAAAGAAGGTCTCTTTGAATCTAGTCGTTTGAGCTTTTATACTCCTAAATCTTATGCCAGAAGGAAGAAGAGAGAAAATTCCATTCCCAGGGTGGTTTTGATCCTAAATTACAGTATATTATCTGCCATTCTGAGGGAATGTGTAATGAAGAAGGTCTTAATGGAGTTCTGTACCAGTGATGCCCTGAGCTGTCTTCATATGCTTTTGTGAATACTTCATCTATGTGATGGGTGGTATGAATGCTTAGAAACTTGAAGATGCCAACCATCTCCACATCAACCCCATTGATATAGACAGGGTGTGGCCTCCTCCCTATTTCCTGAAATCAAGAACCATCTCTTTAGTTTTGCTGATGTTAAGGGAGAGGTTGTTACCCTGTCACCATACTACTAGGTTTTAACCCCTTTTTATACTGCTTTTCATCATCATTTGTGATTAATCTTATAACGGTGGTATAATCAGTAAACTGGATGGAGCGCTTACTAGCCACACAATTGTGGGTGAACAGGGAGTAGAACAGAGGACTGAACACACAGACCTGGGGGACTCCTGTGTTAAGGATCAGTTTGAAGATGTTCAGATGTTCAGATGATCAGTTTGAATGATGCCCATTCTCAAAGATTGAGGTATACCTCTCAGGAAATCCAGGATCCAATTACAGAGAGAAGTACTAAGGCCCATGCCAAAAGCTTGGTGAACAACATTAATAGGATTATAGTATTAAATGCTGAACTTTTAATGGTAAATTGGCTTAAATATTTATATTTACATTTATTTTATTTATATTGTCTAAATGATCCAAAGCAGTGTGTAATCCAAGGGAGGTGGCATCAGCATTGGACCTATCATGTCAGTATGTATATTGAAGTGGATCTAAATTGTCTGTAAGCCAGTGTTAATGTGCACCATTACTAACCTCTCAAAGCAATACAGTATGATGGATGTGAGTGCTAATGAACGATAATCATTGAGACATGTTACCTTATTGTTCTTAGAAACAACACACTGTAGTAGTGAGAGATTAAATATCTATGAAAACTTCCACCTGTGGGTCTGCACAAGTTTTGAGAACACGGCCAAGTATTCTGTCCAGGCTGGCTGTTTTGCAAGCATTTACCCACTTAAAAGTTGATCTCACATCAGCCACAGAGACAGAAAGCACAGAGTCATCATGAGCTGTAGTGGCTTTCATGGGTGTTTCTGTGTTTGCATGTTCAAAAACTAACACAGAAGACATTAAATTCATTTGGGAGAGAGGTGTCAGTAACATTGATTCCATTAGCTTCACTTTAAAGTCCATAATGGCCTGCAAGTACAATTTAAGCTTGTTCTTGTATTGTTTTAAGCACTTCTGATGGCTTTCCAAAGGTTGTACCTTGTTTTCTTGTATAAGTCTAAGTTCAAAGATCAGTTCCTCAGCATGGAATCAATTTTGTGATTAATCCAGGGGTTCTGATTGGGAAAAGCCTGAAATGTTTTCATTGGTATGCAGTCATCCACAGATTTCTTTAATAAAGTCTGTAAGGACTGTTGAGTATTCATTCAGGTTGGATGATGTGTCTTTAGAAACGGCCCAGTCCACTGATTCAACAACAGTCTTGCAGTAGTCCATCTGTCTCCTCAGACCAGCATTGTATCGTTCTGTATCATTGTATCATATCATTAACAGTTCCACACTTCAGTTTCTGCTTGTAAACTGGAAGGAGGAGCACAGGCAGGTATATCTGATTTGTGGAAAATTGGAATAGGGATAGAGCGATAGGCATCCCTGATGGTAGTGTAATAGTGGTTGTGAGTTTTAGTGCCTCTAGTGGTGCAAGAAACATGCTGGTAGTATTTCAAAGTATTTTCTTAAAATTGGATTTAATTGGATTTAAATCACCCAATAAAATGAATATAACATTTGCAGTTTCATGTTTCCTGATTATATTGTATAGTTTGTAGAGTGCTAGTTGGATTTCTGCTTGAGGTGGTATGTAAGCTGCTGTCATGATGATTGAAGAAGACTCCCTCAGTAGGCAGAAGGGGTGGCATTTCTCCTTTAGGTATTCTAGATCAGTGGAACAGAAGATAGAGCCACCACATCTGAACACCATGAAGCAGAAAACACACCACTTCCTTTCCGCTTGCTGAAGGATTTACATATGATATATGGAAAAAACATTGGCTTGGATGGCAGAATCAGCTGAGTTTGGGGTGAGCCATGTATTTGTGAAAAAAAGTACACTGCGGCCCCTTATTTCCTGTTCATAAATCAACCACACTCTGAGTTTGTCTAGATTATTTTCTAATGATAAGATGCTCTCTAGAAAAATACTGAAGAGTGAAGGTCAAAGCCACTACATTTCAGTTTTACATTGAGGCCTTCACCTCTGCCATGTTTTCATGTTTAGATTTTATTGCTTGTTCAGTGTCTATGCCCAAAAGAACCAGGTGAACCAGATGGATGTAGTCTAATAGTAGTCTAGGGTGGCACAGTAGCTTCAAGTATTTTTGAGACATCTATCTATTTTTTGCTAATATTATTAATATACAGCTCCTGAGACTGAGACAGAATGTTGATTACTTCCTTGAGAACACCTGAGTGATTTTTTTAATACAAGCTATATTTCAGTATTTAGAAGCTGTCCACTTTATCTTTGAGATACTTTATCATTTACTGTTGTTTTGGTGTTGTAACAGTTTCAGAACCTTTTATTATTTATTTAATTTATTAAGTTTAAATAATCTACGTTTCTGATATACTTTTCATCTATGGTTGCAATTCTTTAAACTACGTTTGTTTAACTGCACCTTGTTTCTTTTTAATCAATTCATATAGTGCTTTCTTTCTCCTTATATTTTCTCAGGTGATTTATTGAAGCATTTTTGTTGCTGCTTTATAACCTTTGATTTACTTATGAGTGGGAGAAATCCATTTTGTTCTTTAAGCTAAATATATTTAAATTCTCTTCATCCATTTTCTACTGATTCAATATTTATTTTGTCCCATTCTAATTCTCTTACAATATCCCAACTTTCATAGTCTACTTTTGTTATATTAATGGATTCTTCTGGTATAGATTCCAAATAAACACCAAAGAACACCACATTATGGTTAGTTTCCTAATGGTTCTCACCTCTGTTTTCCTTACTCAATATTGATTATTTTTAAACAGTAGATCAAGGTTTCCTGTAGTTTAGACAAAGCTTCAGAATACTGCTATCATTTGTTGATGTGTAAAGGCTTTAAGATGAAAATTCTGTCTGATCATAGAACTTCTCTGGTATATAGTTTGACTCTTTAAATACAATTGGGAAAATATAATTGTGAATAAATCTATTATTTAAGTTGCTGTATGACAAACTAGTATAATACAATCAATGTATTCATATACCAGCAACCCTGTACTAGAATCCACAGCTCCATACAAATGTCCATATATATTATTTGTATTTCATCTCCATATACAGTATATTTAATGTTTTAATGTTTCACCACATTTATTAACTAATATTTACAAAATAATTTATTGATACTCAAATTAATTCCTGAAACATGAGATTCATTATACAGTAGATGGAAAACAACTAAATGAGCTTGTGTGTTAAAAAGAGGGGGGAAAGAAATAATCATAACTACAAATGATTTTATTAAGGACTATTGTTGTTTGTATACCTTTTCAATGGATGAATACTTATTGTTAGCTGTTGATTTGGAAAAATATCAAAATTCTTAGCACAGAGTTTTAAGTTATAAACTCAATTTATTTATTTTCAATTGTCTAATTTGATCACAATCTGTCTGCTTTGAGTCTGGTCACAAACATTCTACATTTAGAAAGCATGACAGAGGATGAAAGATTTATATTTTTAACTATTTCACATTTACTGAAGTTGTTCTTTTCAGTGAAATCTTCTCTTTGTGCAAACATGGACAGTTATAATATATGACTCACATTTCAAAATATTTTCTCGTTTTAGGAGTCTCCATTACTGTTCAATTTGTACGTACTTGCACATTAGTTCTAATGTAAAGCGTTCTTTTTATGTAATTTTTATTTAGTGTTCTTTTTTACTTATGGCAGCAAATGCGGAAACAGATGGTGTCTCTTCCAGTCACAGTAGGAATTGAGGGTGTATAATGTATCAGTACTTCTTACATGTTTTCTGAAATAAAGAGTTTAAATAAAAGTGGAACATGTTTTATTACAGAGAGTAGCTGAATACTTAATCATTAAAACAAAACAGCCTAATATTGAGAAGACAAAAATAAATGTATTTTTCCATTATTAGGGGGTGGTGAACCCTTGAGGTCAGGTATAGATTCCAGCTATTCTGAATCCTTGGACAAACATACACATATTCACATTATATATTTTAACAGACATACTATTCCATTGGAATATCCAGTGATACTTGAAATGGTCAAATAGGTGTTAGCGTCAGCTAATCATCAAGTGTCCATGTAATGGCCAATCACATTGTCTTATCTGCTTATCACATCTGCCTCCTACTTACTGTATCTCTGAGATAAATAGAGTACACTGTATCTTTTACATGATGTTGTACACCTTGTTGTTCCCTACAACCCTCTGTCTATCCTGAGAACAAAAAGAATGACCAATCATAACCTGAAATATGCAGATTTGATTATTAGGAAGAGAAAGTGCTATTATTTCAGGACTTTAACGTTTTGGAACTTAAAAATAGAAATTATGTAAAATATAGAATGTTTTTAAATAGGGTGCAGTTTTCATCAGTGAAATATTTAATGTACATGATACAACTGCATTATTAATTTTCACCATCAGTTACAGATTTTAACTTAAAGGAAGAAATGCAGTATTTCTAGAGACACCTGTGGCAAAAATATAATTAATATAAAATATATATTTTTTCGTAACAGCATTCCTGACATAAAAAATCAGTTTCAAAAGAAAAAAATGCTAAAGATATTGTTATGATATATGTACATTTGCAGAATAAGGAGTTTGAGTTCATGTTACTATATTATGTATTAATCTGTCAATTCTGAAATTTGATCTTAATATGTGTACATTTTTTGTTTAAATTTACTACTAGTTCTATGAATTAGACTAATTCATACAACAGAAAACTTCATTGAATGAAACATTTGATATGCCCACACTAGTGTATTTTACTTTGTGTGGTCCATTTAAAAGAGTTAAGATGAAGATTTAAAAAAAAATCTGGGTCAAACCTATGCTCCAGTTATAATTACGGCTTACTCATGAAGTGCCTAAATGAGTTTGGATAAAAGGATTAGTGCCTACTTTGCTTAATGATTGCCATACTGTAATTAACTGTGGTATTTAATCATTTTCAATTCATAGATGGTGTTTGACATGTTCCTGCTGTTTTTAAAAAAAACATAATTACTTGTATTGAATAAAATAGGTGTACCCTATGCTATGGGGGTACTAGAAATGTAAAATCCACAATGAGTGAAATATCAAGAGAGCAAATTTTAAAAGATCACGCAAATACTGTACAAGACAAAAAAAAGGATTATATCTGAAATGAGATCCAGGACAATAAATTAAGAGCTTAAGGGCCAATAAAATAATTATTACAGCTTTCTACTGGACCTTGGGAGACATCATATCCAGTAGGCATCCAAATGCAACTTTGATTTAAGCATAAATAGGTTTGCAATCAATTGTAGTTCAATAAATGTTTTATTAGTATAAATACATGTGCAGCTCTGCTGATGATTTAGATATATAGAAATCCATCGCTATTGTGTTTTATGTTCTAAAGGTATAAATCAAATAAAAAAATATGTTGATGTACCAATAAAGGCCTGATGGCTATTGCTTTACAGGTATCCAACAAGAACTATAAATATAAAGTATCTTAAGTTCAAGTTTGTCATTATATTCATACACAGGTATATGGTATAACGAAATGCTATTTAGCTAGCTCTCAGACAATAAGTAGTACAAAAGAACAACAATACAATTGTATAAGAAAAGAAAGACAGAGACAACAGGCAATGTGCAAAACAACAACAGGTAACAGGTAATGTGCAAAACAACATCAGTTTGCAAAATCATACTGTACATCAACAGAATGAAATAAAGGATAGAAAATTATAGGGTGTGAACTCCTTGACATGTGAGGTAGAGGTAGATCCAATGTGTGTTTTGATAAAGAGAGAAAGCACTGTAAGAGAGGCTAGGAGTTAAATAGTTTGATAGGGGTAAAAACTGTCTCTGAGTCTGGTAGTCCGGGCCTGAATGCTCCGGTACCATTTTCCAGATGGTAGAGGGTCAAACAGTCTGTAGCTGGGGTGTGTGGGGTCTTTGAAGATGCTTAGAGCTTTCCTCAAGCACTGTCTGTCATAAATGTCCTGGATAGATGGGAGAGCAACCCCAGTGATGGACTGGGCAGTTTTCACCACCCACTATAGGGCTTTGGGAGCAACCCCATAACATAACATAACATCACTTTATTAGCCCTATACAATTTCTTGCTTTAGGAATTAGTCTTTTCGCATACCCCAGCTTGCTCTCCGTGAGACACAAATAGGGAGAGAGCCTGGAGTCAGAGCGCAGGGTCAGCCATTGTACAGCACCCCTGGAGCAGTTGGGGTTAAGGGCCTTGCTCAGGGGCCCAACGGAGTAGGATTCCTCTGCCGGCTGCAGGGTTTGGACCTGCAACCTTCCAGCCCCAGGCACAGATCCTTAGCCACAGAGCTACCCCAGTTATGGACTGGGCAGTTTTCATCACCCGCTGCAGGGCTTTGCGGTTCGCAATACTGCAGTTGCCATACCATACTGTAATGCAACCTGTCAGTATGCTTTCTGTAGTGCATCTGTAAAAGTTCGTGAGGATCTTGGGACATATCTTCAACCGTCTTAGGAAGCACAGGCGCTGTTGTGCTTTCTTAATCACACAGGTGGTGTTGAGAGACCATGTGAGGTCCTCGGTGATATGGATGCCAAGGAATTTGAAGTTACTTACCCTTTCTACTTCAGTCCTGTTGATGTGGATAGGGGCATAATCATTTTGCAGTTTTCTGAAATCAACGATCAGCTCCTTTGTTTTGCTGATGTTGGGGGTGAGGTTGTTGTCTTCACACCACATTGTAAGGAGATTGACCTCTATCCTTTAGACCCTCTCATCATTGTCTGTTATCAGACCTACAACTGTGGTGTCATTGGCAAACTTGATGATGGAGTCGGTGTTATGTTTGGCCTCACAGTTGTGGGAGAAGAGGGAGTAAAGCACTGGACTAAGCACACAACCCTGGGGGACCCCAGTGTTCAGAGTTAGTGTGCTGGTGGTGTGGTTTCCAAGCCTGACAGCCTGGGGTCTGCTTGGCAGGAAGACCAGAATCCAGTTGCAGAGGGTGGTGTCAAGACCCAGTGCACTGAGTTTCTTGACTAGTTTCTCTGGAATGATGGTGGTAAAAGCCGAGCTGAAGTCGATGAATAGTAGTCTTGCGTATGTGTTCTTTTTATCCAGATGGGATAGGGCAGTGTGTATGGCAGTGGAGATTGCATTATCTGTGGATCTGTTGGGCCGGTAAGCGAATTGGTACGGGTCCAGTGTGTGTGGAATGGTGTCCTTAATGTGCCCCATGACCAGCTTCTCGAAGCACTTCATGATAACAGGGGTTAGTGCCACCGGGCAGTAGTCATTTAGGCATGTCACTGTGGTTTTCTTCGGTATTGGGATTATGGTGGTCATCTTGAAGCAGGTGGGGGACTACAGCTTGTACCAGGGACAAAACAAAATGGGTACATTTTTAGCAAATTTGTAAGTTATTGCCAATAATCCAGAAATTTTACTGTAAAAGAACTAAACTGCCCCATTTTATATTGAAAGCAAATACATTGTTTAAAAACAAAAAAATCTAAACCTACCACAGCAATTAAAAATGACTGACAATAAAGAAAGAAGACATTTACCACCCCACTATCAATTACTAATATGAAATTGGCATTTGTAATCAGTTTTAATCAATCATCAGTGAGGTAGGTACAAAATGATGCATTGTTCAAAGCTCAAAACTGAAAAAATGATTCATCATAATTGTCATTGTCAATAGTGGAACTAAATAATGATCTCATATTTTTACATTTATTTATATTTAATAACCAAATAGATTAGACGTTTCATTGCAAATAATTTTTCAAAAGCTAATCAACATAAGAAACACACAGATTTTTCATTGAAGGGGAAGCTTGTTTGGATGTTAGCAGATTAATGATCTAAAAAAGTCAAAAAGATTTAATGGTAGCTCAGTTTGCTAAGAGTGTTTGTTCCTGACCCTCGCAACTCTCTGTGTAATGATATTGAATGCTCATAGAATTAATCTGCATATTTCCCAGTGTCCCTAGGAATGTATGCTCTTGAAAATGTCCTTCAGAGTGACATTTTAAGTACCAAAATAACACGTTTTGAATTAAATAGAAAATGTCCATAAAATGTACAATTACTGTATTTTTATGAAGATATCATTCTCTTGGTATTGTATATTTGTTAATGATATTCACCTGACAATACATGCAGCTGTGTGCTGTGCTAATATACTTTAAAATTTTACTAAAGGCTGCATCTTCCTAAAATGTAAATATATTTTAATATTTTGCAAAGGCACATTCTTACAGAAGCTCACTAGCACCACGAGAAAAAAAAATCGTGTTTATCTGAGAAAATTATTGTGTTTAAACAAGAACATTATTGCATTTATATGGGAAAATTATTGTGTTTAAACACAATAGTTAATTTGTGAACAATGTTACCTACTATATTAATATATTGCATATATAATGCAATAATATTGTCCCATGCAAAGTAGCACTGACTTTAACAACAGGCAACATTGTTCACAAATTAACAATTGCATTTAAATGCAATATTTTTTTTTGTACAAAAAGCAATACTATCTCGTATAAACAAGATGGCACTAATAAGCTTCTGTACATTCTATGAAACTATTACTTGTACTGTCTTTTTCTGGTTGCTTATGTTTTTTTAATTAAAATATAATAATGTAATCCAATTCATATCAATGATGTCTTTTGTATTAGTCTCAATGGCTGTGTTTTTTAACATTACATTGTAAGGTTAGCTAAGAAGCTACAGTGTGTATTTGGGGTAATTAGTGTGTAATTGTAATAATGTTCTAATTCTGGAAAAAAATAAACTATTCCCCCTCTCTTATATATTTCTGAGGTTTATTAGTGGCAATTTTTAGTATTACATTCGAAAAGGTTAAAGATTTAAGAAGTTTTTTATCAACGATATAGTCAGAAACAAGTGAAATAAATACTAATATTCTTTATGATTCTGGTTAAATTAGTAGTAAATGAAATACTTATCTGATCACCTATGTACCATTCATTTTTAATAGAAAAAAGTATATATTTTTATCTAATTAAAACATGATTAATGTATCATGCATTTCAGCTATCTGGAAAACAAACAAGTTGCAGGGTATTTTGAAACCAAAGAAACCCTTCCTTTCAAAGTTTTTTTTTAATGTGGCTAATCGTTTGACAGTACTTAAATTAAGGATGCATTAATCCTTTTTGCAGGTGAAATGATTTCTCAGTAACTGCTAACCTGTCTATATATAGAGTCTTTAACATATTACTTTAACAAGTCTTTAATATATAATATATTGTCTCACAACATTAAATTGTAAGTGCTGCACAACAATACTCGCTGCAAATAAGAAAAATAGTTCAATACTTGCTCAGATGATAAAAACAAAATGCAGGTTTTATACCAATATGTCAGGTCTTCTGCTTTAAAAAAGTTGTTATACAACAATATTTTATTAGCTGAGTGGATGTTGCTATGTATTCTTAGTATATTGTATCAACATGATATTGAATAACATTGACTGTAAAAAAATGACTTGCATACTTTTATTAACTACCTTTTTATTAACCTTTTATTTTCAGTAGAGTCATGAAATTCAAATATAGTTTGCAAAACAAGAGATAAAGCAAAGCATGTATTAATGAGTTGTTTCCTCAGTTTAGGGAATCCTAGTCAATGTCTTAAAATTATTGTATACAAAATATACATCACCTCATATTAAACAGGAATGTGTTACATTTTTTTATATTCTACTGATTTCTTTTAGAGTTTATGAAACAGAACAGTATTCTTAGTAGTTCCCTTAAGCAAGGGCAAAATGTGTTGCTTGGCTCCTTTGTTACAGTACAGTATATCTGTTCTGATTTGAAGACTTAGTCTTAAACCTTCATAATAAAGAGAGGTCTTTTTTCTGTTGCTTTTGAAATGGGAAAAACACTACAAGCAGTTGTTTAAAAATACATTTTAAATTCTGTTGCCTTATGTAACCTCAAAGCAGGGGCTTGAGATGTGGATTCAGTGATAATTGAGAGGACAGAAATTGCACTAGATTGGTCACACTGCAGCTGCTCTGAGATTCACAGTGGAGCTAATTTTCTCCACGAGAGAATTGTAATTATCTAGTTTTAACTATTGAATAGTCCAGTTGATCTCTTTAATTCTTGATGTTAAAATATTTATCTCTTGGTCACTCTTGTATCTTAAGGAATTATTTCTTCAGGGCAAACTTCTATTGTGTTTGCTTGAGAAGCTATCATTCAGTGCTTTGTATGTGATGTAAATTTCCTTGGTTTAGGTGCTACATATCTGATTTTTCTACTTTACTGTATGTTTTAAACATACAGATGTACCCATTTAGAATGCATGTTAAAACCCCGTATCATGCTACAGGGGTTGCGCTTTACTGCGGCATGTGATTCACTGGCCAGATGATTGAAAGGTGGCACTTGTGGTGCATTAGATATTAGTGAAATGATTGCTTAATTTAATCTCTCTCTGTGCATGTTTAAATCTGCGTAATATGGAATATTAATATGGAATTTTACAACTAAATGGGAAACTGTGGTAGCTGAGCATAAAAATAGGAGGATTATGTCTCTGAACATCATAAACAATATTAATTTAAGAATGTAAATATATTATACATACTGTATTATACATTAATGAGCAAACGTGAATACTGTCAACAGTGGTAGTACAAAACAGTTCAACCGGTTTAATTCAAGTCAATTCAAAATACTTCATTCATCCCATTGGGGGCAATTAAAGATAAGCTTGTACAACAAGCCTTAAAATGAAATTGTATATAATTACAATTGAGAATAACAAAGTGGTATTAAAAAGACCACTGAAACTGAACTATAGTAATATATCGGATCATTATTAGAGATATTAATTTATTAATAATAAATAATGATTTCAAATGTCTTGTATTTTGTTCAGGGTAAATTGTTTTCTCTGGGTTTCATAACTTATTAACTTTTCTTTCTTATTAAAATGCTTATTTATGAGACATGATGGTTCAGATGTCAATAACTTTGCGAATAAATAAAACAGAGCCTTCAAATCACAGGCATTTTAAAGATCACGATTTGTGAAAATTTTCACAACTTTTATTTATGTACACAATATCTAGGTCCTGGTTGTATTTTAGAAACTTTTGTTTGAATAAAGTGTTTTAAATGTGTAATTAAAAAGTAAAAAAAAAAGCTACAGCATACACAAAGATTATAAATTGATCAGGAGGAAGAGAATTCACCCGCTTTTCGTGCATAATAAGTGGTGTTTAAATATCTAAAACCATTTTTTATAGCTTTTCAGGTCATAGGTTAGGCAGGCACAACATTGTTTCTTATTTTTGATTTTCTTTTAAAAAAATTAAAAAATCAGCTCCCCAGTTTCAACTTGCCATAACTATAGTGGGGATGTAGCAAATTGGTTCTCGTGTGCACATGCGGTTATTTTAGTTTGTAGTGGTAGGCAGATATTTTATCGAAAGCAGGTTTTAGTCTCTTGGTTTACTGGGGACGTACCAGATGTTAAATTGTGGAAGGGAGACAATGCTCACACCCCGGACAGACAAAGGTGATAAGAATCCATTCAAAGGATGCAGTGTGCTGATACAAACTCTGATAACAGAGCCACTTGTAATTCTGATCAATTAAATTAAAGCTACAGTACAGTCAGGCAGATTTTACATTTGTTAAACAAAATTAACAAATTTAATTCCACACACATGAATCCCATGAAGTCAGATCCATAGATATACCGAAACAGTAACGTAAACGTCAATGAACTGTAGTGTGATCGTATGCTGTGTAAAAATACTGTACAGATGCAGCCATTCAAAATGCACAGCAAAACCCCGTACTGCACAAAATTATCTGTATTTTAGCACGTTATACCGCAGTACGTGATTGGCTGGCCAAAATGACCGACAGGCAGCACTCGTGGTGCACTGGTCGTTAGTGAAATGATTGCTTCATTTAATCTCTTCACTGTTCATTTTTAAATCTGCTTAATATTGAATATTGAATAATATGGAATTTTACAACTAAAGTGACATTTTAGTTGCTGAGCATAAAAAGCAAAGGAGCATAACACATCTGAAGGTCATAAACGATATTTAGGAACATAAACATATTATGTAAACTGTATATGGCTGGTATTGGTAGTTTAAATAAAAAATACACACCAGTGTTCAACTTTTTCATAAACATTTTAAGTCTTTCATTCAGTTACATACTGTGATTATTTCCAAAAAGTGTTTACGTGCTCCTTCTGACTATATTAAATATAAAGATATAAAGACATAAAGACATAAAGATCTATCATTTTTTCCATTTTTGCTTCTCACAGTCTGAACATGACCAATATTGGAAAAAGAACAAATGTATAGGCTGTCTTATGAATTATAAGACAGAAAGTTCAGGCAATTTTGAAAGTATTATTTAATAAATAAATATATGATTAAATTAGTACACTTTCTTTGTAAACACCTGCATCAATTTGACTCATTCACACACAATTACTTCGAAACTTTTTGCCTGCCCTTGTCAAGTTGTTAAGCGGCGTGTTGGTTTTTAAAAATATATTTTTTAAAACGAACATCAAATGTTTCCAAAATTTTAGCTGCTTAGTTACACGACTCCATATGAATATTACTATCAAGAAGTTTTAAATCAGTACAACTTTCATGAAATTTAAGTATGTGAAAATGTGAAATCTGAAAATCTTATAGCGTACACAAAGATTCTAAGCTGATCACGAGGAAGAAAAATCACCTGTTTGTCGTACATAAAAAGTGTTTTTTAACTAAACTAGTTTTATACAACTTTTAAAATCATGCAATGTTTGAGTTAGGCAAGAACACGTCATTCTATCTTATTTTTTATTTCGTTTTTAAAAATAAAAAAAAGTTTGTCCATCGTGTTGATAAGTTGTTCCCTGATTACTGGCAATTGTAAAAAATAATCCTTCCCCCCTCCCTAAAGATTTCCGTGAAGAAATCCTTAAACACAAAACCATCATGTATAATAATTCATCCAGCTGGTTCCCTGTTGAATGATGCTGACAGACCAGGTTCAGTTCCAGGCAGTGTACTTTATAGTACATTTAAACTTTTTTTTTTATTCCAAGTTAAATTGTTGGCTGATTACTGGGTGCTGACATTTTGATTAAGACAAAATATAAACGTTCTCAATTTGGATGCAAACCTGAAAGAGACACGTCATGTTCATAATAACCTATAATAGTGGACTATTTTTATGCATTCGGCTATATGAGAAACAGACCGAAAGTAATGTTCCGATTGTGCTTTGAACCACCTGGGTGCAGCTCTCTACATTACAGTGCTCATTACCACTGCAAGGAAAATAGAAGTGTTTGTCAAATGTCAATGTCAAAATGTTTCCAAAACATCCACTTGTAAAGTGATACTTTAGCGGCTTAGTTACATGATTCCATATTAATATAACTATCAAGTGATGTTAAATCACTACAACATTTATCTTTTTACAATAACAGCAAGTGGTGTTCTTCTATGTATTCTTAGAAAAGGATAAAACGTTATAACGTTTTATGCAGTACATAATATAAGCTTAATAATGTTAGAATAAGAATGTTAAAACCAGAACCCACTGTAAGTTACCAAGTTAAAGACTTTGATGCATAAAATATTTATGCATAATTAAATTATTTATGATGAAGGTGGAAGGTTGTGTACTTTTGTCCAACTGAGCAGAATATTTTACTTTTATCAAATATACAGACTTTTTAATGTTTAATGATTAACATACTGTAATACACAGTTTAAAATTTATTAAAAGTCTAAAGAGTATACAACTTAAATTCTTAATTGGAAAAAGATTGTCCCTCAGCAGTGACCAGGATTTGAAACCGGGCATTTTCTGGCAACAGGTCAAATGCTGTACATGAGACATTAAGCTTTATTAGCTCCACCTGGTTGTTTTAACAAGGTGCTTCCGGATACTATTATCCTATTAAAAAAAACATACGGTATAATGCGATATATTGCGCCACGTCCACTGCGTGGGAAGCAAAGTACCTCGCACATTTTGAATGGCTGGATCTGTATATACAGTATATCTTATGGTTTTCACACAGTACAGTATGTGTGAAATCTTTTTCCTAATCAAAGATTAAAGTTAAAGTGCTGATTTCTCGTTGCTGAAATTTGCATTTAAACAAAATATAGATTTTCTTAATGCCGATGTAAACCTGAAAGAGACACATCACGTTCACAAGCAATAATGATAAACAATTTTTATACATCTGGCTATGTACAAAATATAGCCAAAAGGATCACTCTGACCGGGATTTGAACTGCATTCCTCAGAAAAGCAATCACTTCTTACCTGTTGTGGTAAACTGCCACTTAGATGCAATGCTCTACATTACAATCCATGAGCATTTCAATGTCTATTACCATTGTAAGGACAGTAAAAGTGTTTTTTTTTAAAACAAAATGTCATCACAATGTTTCCAAAGGAATCCACAAATGATATTTTTAACTATTTTACCAAAATTTCTTTAGTTACACGATTCCATATTAATGTAACTGTAGGGTTCCTGCGATGCTGGTATTAAACTCTGCCAGTATGGATGGGACCTGGATGGAGATGGATATATACAATTGTAGCCATTCAAAATACATGGTAAAACCCTATACTGTGGGAATTGATCTACAGGCTACAGGTGATTTGCTGGCCAAAATGATCGACAGGTGGCGCTTGTGGTGCATTAGTTGTT
Organism: Atractosteus spatula; assembly: GCF_055471065.1. NCBI lineage: Eukaryota > Metazoa > Chordata > Actinopteri > Semionotiformes > Lepisosteidae > Atractosteus > Atractosteus spatula. Next base: position 22,882,441 of record NC_142716.1, on the reverse strand, counting down.
AATGAAACTATTGCTTCATTTAATCTCTTTACTGTTTGTTTAAATCTGCTTTATATAGAATATTAATATGGAATTTTACAACTAAAGGGAAAGTTTGGTAGCTGAGCATAAAAATAAGAGGAGCATAACGTCTCTGAATGTCATAAACTATATTAATTTAGGAATATAAATATATTATCAAACTACTGTATATGGCTGGTAGTGGTAGTTTAAATAAAAAATACACGACTTCAGGTTAGGATGCAGACGGGAATGGCAGTTTAATATGGATCTCCTCCCGACAATTTTGTAATAAAGCCCTGAAAAACGTTTGTTTTTTTTACATTATGCTAGAAAAATAATAACTATGGCTTAAGGGATTGTCAGGAGACCACGGAAAATACAGAAACTGCAACTTCTGACCACAATCAGGGCAGCTCAATGAGATGGCTCGGACGCCAGTCTTCAGAAAATACTACAGGAACTTAGAGACTTCGGACGGGATAATAAGCAGAAGCTTACAAATATTAAACAGGAGCTGAGCGAGGTTAATAAGAGACTGGATAAGGCAGAGGGACGGATTGAAGAAGTGGAAACAACAGAAACTGTGATAAAGAAGCTTTTGCAATGACAACATACTTTGGAAACAAAACTAACAGACCAGGAAGGAAGATCATGCAGAGATAACATTCGGATTTACAAAATCCCTGAAGAATCTGAGGGACGCTGCATGGTTACCTTCCTTGAAAACCTGCTAAGGGGGAACATGATTTACCAAAGGATGTGGAACTGTGAATTGAAAGGGCGCATAGAGCGTTACCGCCAAAATCCGGAGGCCCTGACGCCAAACCACGTTCCATTGTTGCCAGGTTTTTAAGCTACAAAATGAAAGAAGAAGTAATACGTAAAGCTTGGCAAAAGAAAAAACTTTTCTAGAATAACAAATGATTTTACGTGGACCATGAGTACCCCCCGGCAGTACTCAAAAAACATATTGAATACTCTGAGTTAAAGAAGGTACTGAAGTCACAAAAAATAAAATTTCAGATTTCTAAATTTCCATTGATTGCTAAAATTCCATTTCCAGCAAGGCTACGAGTGTTTTATGAAGACCATTCATCAGCAGAAGCCACAAAGGACATGGCAGAGAGGGGACTTAAAGTTAAAGTTATACTGCAAGCGACTGGAGCGACTGTTTACTTGGCAGAAGGCTGGCAGACAGGGTGGCCCTGGGAAAGACCAGTCCTTGAAGCAGCAATATAAGGAGAATCTACAGAGTTTCAGGTGGAGATCGCCCTTGCAAGATTGAAGAAAAGTCAGTCTGGACTTCATTGCTTATTTTTTTTCCCTTTTTTTGAATAAGTTTCCTGTGATGTTTAAGAGAATTTGTAAATGTTGGGATAGATATCTGGTGACTATGACTTATTTCTTTTTTATTTTCCTGGTTACCCTTTTTCCTTTTTATAAAAAAAAGGTTTGGATTTGCCATCGCGCCACCTGCTCAAGGGCCCTCCTCTAGAATAGAAGGAGAAATTCCCTAATGGACTTTTTTTTTAAAAGAAGCCCATACAGGGTTTGTTTGAAAAGAACCTCACAGCTGGAAGAAAGTACTGTGAATAAGATGGAGATGGATACCATTTTTTTAAGATTGTTCAGTTTATGTTTTTGCTTATTGTGATTTTTGTTTGTGACGTATTGTTAGAGAAAATTGATGGGAAGATGATGCTTAACAATATGAAACATATGTCTTATGGGAGAGAGTTTGAAAGTTCTACTATTTACATAAATTATGCTCAAGCAAGACATTAAAATAATTACATTTAATGTTAATGGAATAATTAACCTTATTAAGAGATGTAAGATTTTGTCAAAAATGAAGAAGGGGCTCATATTTTTGTTTTTACAAGAAACACATCTGAGTGTATTGGAGCATGAAAAATTAAGGAGGATGGGTTTCTCAAAAATCTATTTCTCCTCATATAAATCTGGCAATAGGAGAGGTGTGGCTATACTGATATCTCAAAAGGCTCAATTTGAGTTGCTTGCAGAAGTTAAAGACACTGTAAGGATGGGAGATATGTACTAGTATTGGGGAAAATGGAAGGGAAATTACTAACATTGCTTAATGTATATGCCCCACCTGGTAGTGATTTAATTTTTTATTAAAAAATGTTTGACTTGATGGCTAATGCATAAGGCATACTGATTTGTGGAGGTGATTGGAATGTGCTCCTTAACCCTAGGCTTGATTCTACAAATATATCTTCTCAGAGGGCTAAGTCATTGCATAAAAAGATTAATTTACTGATGGGGGAAATGGGAATAATAGATCTTTGAAGAGATTTCTATCCAAGTGGGTGTGATTACACTCACTATTCCTTCCCACATTCTGTATATTCAAGAACTGATTTTTTTTTTAAATACAAGACAGATAGACATAGGATTCAACATTGTGAAATTGTTAGAATTGATTTTTCGGACTACGCTCCTATGTCATTGTCCATATGATTAAGTAATAATCGTGGAAATACAACATGGAGGATGAACTCCAGTCTTATGACCAATCCACAATTTAAAGCACAGATAAGCGAGTTCACAATACGAGAATGCATTATGCTACATTCTTATGCATCAGTTGAAGCGTTACATAAAAAATGTAACATAATATTGTATGGCATGATGGGCAACTGATTCTTTTAATTGTTAAATAAGAAATAAGAACCAATAATGTCCCTGCCTAAATTAGACATTGCATGACTTTAAAAGCCATAAAAAAAACAGGTTTAGATAGTTAAAAATATTTTTTATGCGTGAAAAGGGGTGATTTTTCTTCCTCCTGATCACCTTAGAAACTTTGTGTAAGCTGTAAGTTTTTTGTTTACTTTTTAATTAAACGTTTAAAACACTTTAATTATGTAAACGCAAAACACGTTTCATACACAAAACATCACATTCTCCCCTCTACCTGTGGTGTGAACCAGATCAGTAGGTCTTTTAGTAATAAGATGAATGAATGAACCTCCAGACCCTCTCCAGGATATTCGGAAAGAAGGGATTGTTTCGTGCCAGCCAGTTAGACATTATCACCTCACAGAAGAGGGAAGGAAAGTAGGCTTTAATTTCACTCTCCATCAATACACATTCCTAATAGTCACTGTCACTATTACGGTACTGCAGTTTGTATTATGGGAAATTGTGGTGTAAGTTTAGAGGATTTAGAGGATTTTACTCTGCACCTGACTTTGGGGCACTGAGAAATGTCACAAGGCAGATTTTACTCATTGCGGGTTTTAGTCTCTCGGTTTACTGGGGACATAACAGATGTTAAACTGAGAAAGGGATACACCCCCATGCCCCAGACAGACAAAGGTGATAAAAATCCATTCAAATGGGTGCAGTGTGTTAACACAAACTCTAACAGAGCCGCTTGTGAGAGCAAGGTAACTTTCTGCTCAATTACATGATAGCTACAGTACAGTCAGATAGATTTTAAATTCTTTAAGCAACATTAGCTGTTTGTCAAATTCACCTACTTTGCACATCTGGCTATGTAACAAATATAGCCAAAAGGATCGCTCTTAAGGTTAAAGTCCAAGCTGAAAAGACAAGACTCGATGTGTAAGTAAAAAGAGGCAATACACGAGTCTCCTCTATAACTCTTCACTTTGTAGAAAAATTCCCCCAGAGCCACACAACATTGTCCAACAATGTCCTTCTTGTGTCTAATTTCCAGGGAATAACCCTATTACAAAAGGGAACAGCACATCGGTCCGTGGCTTATGGTTAAACAATACATACGATGGCTAATGGAGTTTCAGCGTTCTGTAATCTGTACAGAACCATATCGTCCCATTAAAGTTTGGTACCAATAAACAGGGGGACTTCACTGACTTCCTTCTTTGAACTAACCCACGCTCCAATAAATAATGTACAGTATATCACTTTCTGCAATGCTTCTAGTTTAGCAGAATTAGCGTGATAAGCACATTGTTTAATGGGGATGACATTACCCACGTCTATATCACTGTACAACACAGGTTTGAGTCTGAGTGTCTGTTAATAAAACAGAGCACCCTCCGATAAATTTAACTACTGTATGATTTATTTTTCCATTTCCGGTAAATGAGGGGAATATAATGTCAAATCAGTCAGGATCTCGGAGTTTAATAAGCGAGTGCTTATTCTTGTTCACATAACAAGAACATTGGCATCTAGACTGTACATTAGTAAACAATAGAGTCACTGGCTCAAAGGTGTAACACGTCTGTCTTCACTATTATAGTATGGTTTCAACATACTAAAAAGCTGTTCTCTGGCTACTGGCAATTGTAAAAATAACCCTTCTTACATCCTTTGTTTAACAAACTTTTTGTTTAACCAAAACTATCACATATAATAATTCATCCAGATAAACACACTTATGCCTGAGTCAATTTTGCCAGAAACAACCTCCCAGAATAAGTCTTTGGACTGTGCAGTACTGTACAGTACAATAAACGGTTTAAAGTTAAATCATTGGCTGATTACTGGCTGCTAAAATTTGGATTATAAATTTGGATTAAAATATAGATTTTCTCAATTCGGATGTAAATCTGAAAAAGACAAGCTATAATAGTGGACTATTTTTATATATTCGGCTATGTAAAAAACAATTTGAAAGTCATTCTCAGATCAGGTTCTGAACCGCCTAAGTGTAGCGTGCTACATTACAGTCCATTGCCCATTTCCACCATAAGGCTAATTAAAGTTAAAAAAAGAAGGTCAAAATGTTTCCAAAATGTCCACTTGTGATATTTTAGCTGCTTAGTTACATGATTTCATATTAATATAACTATCAAGTGGTATTAAATCAGCATAACTTTTTTTTTACTATAACAGCAAGTGGTGTTCTTAGTACATATTCTTAGAAAAAAGATAAAACATTATAACTTTACATTTTAAGTACAGTATATACTTAAGTACAGTATATTCATAATGTTAGAACAAGCACGTTAAAACCATAACCCACTGTAAGTCACCACTTTAAAGACTATGATGCATAAAATATTTATGAAGAAGGTGGAATACAGTTGTGTACTTTTGTCCAGCTGAGCAATCTTGCTATAATAAAATATACCTACTTTTTAATCAGTTTAATGTGTAACATGCTGTAATACACGGTTTAAAATTATTAAAATTCTAATCAGTATACAACTTAATTCTATAATTGGAAAAATATTTTTTTAAGTGCAGTAGCCTGCAGTGCATGTACCGCAATGTATTGCATTATCCACCGTGCATTCTGAATGGCTGGATCTGTATGTGTTAGATGTCTATCTGGGGCTCTATTGATTCTGATTTTCTTGTTTCTCCTGTGCCCACAGCTAATCCAATAAAAAGCAGCTCAAAGTCCATTTTATTTGCTTGTTTATAGATGCTGTTAAACATTTTCAAGAAATACTGATAATAAATAAAAAATGAAAAACTCATGTGTTAATGAGTCATACAATATTTTATCAGGCACTTTTCCTTTTGTTAATGGTTAACATCTTGCAGTGTTCCTGATGGAAATAGCTGGCAGCATTTTGTTTATTTCTCTTCTTTGTGGATTAAAAGGAGATAAAGTCAATTGTGTAGGCTTTTGGTTTGATATTGTAAGTATATAGTTCTGCCAACAATATCAATCCACTTAATAGTGGTAAGTATGTACTTGGCATTTCTGTACACTTACAGTATCACTTCAGTTCTTCAATTGTATTTCCTATGTTACAAAAATACAGCATACAGATTTTAAACACATTCTATTCCATAAAACATTTCTTGTCACAATTTTGCTTGCAGAAGAGCCAGACAAAATCTTACAAGTTTTATCTATCAGACTAAAAAATATATATATAGGCAATATAGCCAGCTATATTATAAGAAGATATCAAATTGATACCTTTGGTACTTTCAACAAATGGCAGGATGAAATTATCAGCCCAATTACTTACTAAAATCCAAATGAACTAGATGGTCCTAATCATGTCCCTGATTTTGCAAATTATTTTTTTATTCATTGTTTAGAAAGTCAATAATAAGTGTTTCATTGCATTAACACCTTCAGTAAAGCATTAAATATTAGTCAATTATGAAGAAAAACTGTTCTAGCTTTGACCTGTGCAAGAAGTTCTCAAAAGATAGAAATAAAACCAAATTCTCTAATTTATTTCTTGTTCTTTTCAGGTGCTACCTTTCAGATGGGCAGTCAAAAGGAGCCTGGCTGAACCGTTCCAGTATCATTTTTGCAGGGGATGATAAGTGGTCAGTAGACCCTCGTGTATCAATTGTGTCAGGCTCTGGAAGTAAACGGGAATACAGCCTTCAAATAAAGAAAGTGGATGTTACCGACGATGGACAATACACTTGTTCTGTACAAAGTCAGCATACCCCACGGACAATACAGATTCATTTAACTGTAAAAGGTATGTGCTTGTTCCATCTAAAACACCTGACAGTTCTGGTTTTTTTCTATAACGTTCTCTGTAGGTACTCAACTGTACATCTATATGTTGTATGATGAAATGATAAATAGTAGCTCATTTGTTCGTAAATAATTAAATTAAGTACCTTCTTCCCTACCCTTTCCTACTGATTTCAGTTGTCCCTTACTTAAGGATAAATTTAAGGATTGCATCTAGGCAGAAGTTTTTGTAGAAGTTGTTCTCTAATGGAGCCTTGTTAGAAGGCGGAAGGCTGTCTTTGAAAGTATATAACACTCTTGATATAGATGGTATATGCCATTGACGACCAGTCAAGATGTGCATTTCACTGATGCTCAATGCACAAAGTATGAATGAATGAAACGATAATTTGACTTGCAGGGTCAATTAGGTCAACAAGCTACAATGACATAATAAGAGTATCAAAAATAAGCACTGTCTTTCCAGAAGAGTCTCGTGCAGCAAATCCATTATTGGCATGTGCACTGTGAAGCTTTTTTAAATATTACATTTTGAAATGTACTACCATCATTTTTAATATTATCTTGATACATTCATGACTTCTTCCTCATAAAAAGATCACTTGATGGCACAGACATTGCATTTGCCATGATGTTTTAACTTGCTTGGTTTAAAGAAGTCACAACTCTTGCATGAAATGTCAGTTCTGATGTTTTCTGAAAGCTTTGCAATTAATTGAGATTTTTCTGCTCCACACTCAGTTTTGGAGACAAATTTAAGTTATTATTAACTACATCTTTACAAAGATTCAGACACGCAGCTTTATGTGGAAAATTTGTTCTGATATAGGAAAGTTTTCTATAAAAATTGCCTATTTATTTCATTTTATTTTGATACATTTACAGTATAATAGTTTTGTAACATGTTTTCAAACCATCCTGACAGCAACTGGAAAAAAAGCTTTAAAAACATGTATATTAATATTAAATGTTATATAAAGAGAAGATTAATCAGTCTGTCTGCATTAGAAATACAATGTCATGTAGTTAACGGTACATTAACCTTGTGCTTTAATCTTTATAACAGATTTTCATTTACTGTCATTACATAACATAGGGTTATTCTAAGTTGAAAATTAATATTACCCAAAGGAATGTTTTCTTTAAAAAGATAAGCCAGAGAAAACGTGCATGTGTGTCCTGTAATATCACATGGGAGTAACTGTCTGTCACTGCCTCATCTGTGCGGTCAGTAAGAGTATTTTGAACAGCTGGTCTTTGTCCAAAGCTAGAGCTTACTTTCTTGATGAATCAGTCTGTTTTCATCATTGTATAAAAATGAGAAATTAAGGTATTCTTTTGGAACAGGAACATGGCACAAAGCAGTATTTTGCTTTGCTCTAACAACAATCATAATCAAGGAGGACCTTGTTGTCTACAGAAAAAGAGATCGGTTGATGGAAATCTACAACCTTTTTTGTTATTTTACCATTGACCTTGTTATCTCACCATTGCCATACAGATCTCATCTGCTACAATACTCTGCTAGATAGTTCAGGTCTAAAATTACTCAGAAGTGTCAGTCTTAAAGACTTAAAGACAAAAGAAAATATAAGTATTTAAAAATCATAAGGCAGGTTCATAGTTTGAGTCCATTAGTTTACAGTTTTAGAAAGGTATGATTTGCAGGTCTGTCCTACGGTTATCATTCAAACTTAAGATTAGGTTACTCTTAGGTAATCCTAGTTCCACCAACCAATGAAAAATGCTGCCACCACGACACCGGACTGAACATTTATCACAAACAGTCCAGTCAAGAGAGTGATGTCACACCCCCTTGCCTGCAATATAGGTCTATCAAGTTTCCTTGTTTTCTTTTAATGACAAACCTTGTGCATGAGATGCAATTCAATCCAATCCATTTTTGTTTCTCTTCTCTTTCACTGGACCATAGTTATAGGAGGAGACAGAGAAGCACCTTGACACAGTGCCTATGACCTGACCGTGCCTCTAGCATCACCTCCTCTTCCAGAGGGGTGATGACTCCAATACTCATAAGCTGTAGAAATCAAATGCAGAAACCAGTAGAAAAGGTGCTGCTGCAACAGGACCAAACCCAATACTGTAACAGAAAAGCATTTGGTCAGTACTGCATGTCTCCTGAGTCTAGTTTATGTAAAAGTACATAACCCATTAAAAATATAGCTGGTCAACCTTTTGTAACATAACAAACATAGTTCTAATATGCTCTACACAACAACACAGTTATGCATAATATTTATAAATGTAAGATGCGTTTGCTTGCAAATTATTACATTTATTGAATTGAAGCTCTAGACCAACACAATGAATACACTTTCCAAGTAAATTCTGTGTACCAAGTGCACAAAAAGTATTATTTACAAACATTAATTTTAATCTCCATTTCTTAAGCATTTACGCTATCAAAATTTGTAAACCTCACATAATGGATCCATTAGTTCTGTTAATTGTTTAGTTTTTTTCTCTGAATTTTTTGCGCATTCAAAATTAATAAAGTAGTCAAATCAGAGATGGAGCATTTACCAAAACCATTTTTCATCTTTCAGTGAGAAGTTTTATAGTCACAAAAGACGTTTAGTGACACATTTCTCTGGGTTTTCTAAAAACCATTTAGAAACCTGCTTGGTTAGTAATAAGTACCATGAAGTTTAACATAAAAGCTGATGAACATAATGTTTAGTTTCAATACAAATGCTGCCATCTAGAATGGCTGTATCATTGGAAATCACAATGCAGTATTCTACAGTTCTGTACAGCATGTTGAATTCAACTCTTCATATCTTAAAGAAAATTGATGGGTGGCACTTGATGCATTAGATGCTACTGAAATGATAACTTCAATTAATGTTTTTTTCTTAGTCTAATAATCATATAACTTGAAAATATAACATTTTATATGTTATAGAAATAGATAAAATGCATATCTAAGCTTCTGTTTTAAATATAACGTGGCTATACAGCCTTTTTTCGGAAATGAAGATTACAGTACATAACACGAATGGGGTATGAATTGGACCTTGGTTTTTTAATGTGCCTGGTTTCACAGAAATTCTCTGAAATCAATAATTTAATGGAATGACTTTAAACAAATCAAAACAACAGACATTTTTAATATTGTGATTTGTCGTGCAGTGAATCACGTGGTTGTCAGACAAATTGGTACAGTTTTAATGTTTATTAACCCATAGTGCTTTCCTGCACTAGCCAGCAGCCATGTCACTCTGCAACTTACAATTGGCAGCCCACTGAAACTAAGCAGGTGTGAGCCTGGTCAGTACCTGGATGGGAGACCTCCTGGGAAAAACTAAGGTTGCTGCTGGAAGAGGTGTTAGTGAGGCCAGCAGGGGGTGCTCACCCTGCGGTCCATGTGGGTCCTAATGCCCCAGTATAGTGACGGGGACACTATACTGTAAACGCCGTCTTTCGGATGAGACGTAAAACCGAGGTCCTGACTCTCTGTGGTCATTAAAAATCCCAGGGTGTTTCTCAAAAAGAGTAGGGGTGTAACCCCGGCGTCCTGGCCAAATTTCCTATGCTCCTAATAATCCCCCTCTATGAATTGGCTACATTACTTTGTTCTCCTCCCCCCCTCCGACGGCGCTGGTTGGAGTATTCTCGGTCGCATTTAATGGCAAGCTCAAAGATTTGGTTCAAACCACCAAATGGAGATGGTCGTGCCTACAAGCGGACCCTGCTGATGCGGGATTAACGCTAGGATGAGAGAGTGCTTTCCTGCACTAATCATGTTGTACAGTATGCATACTAGTGACAAGCAATTTCATTAAATACAATGATTACATTATTGAAACAGGATGTTGTTAGAACTTTGCTAATGTCACAATACTGTTTAACATGAATAACATGTTTTTTAATTGCATACTGTATACAGAATTATTAGTAATTGTGTAAAAATAGTAATCAGAAACATAAAATGTTATTTAAGATTTTGATTATAAAAAGTGTATAGTGGTTTTAAAATTTTTATTTAAAAGCAAATAAACACATAAAAAGGCCAGATTATTATGAGTAGTATTTGACTTTGTTGCATGCTGTAAATTGCATTGTAGCTGATACAAGTCAGCACTGTATTTACATCGGTATATTTAAATTGTTAATATTGCAATTTGCCCTTCACATACAGTATGCACAATGCCAAACATTTTAATATCAATGATCATTTGCAAACGTGTAATGTAAATAATGGCATCTAGATGATTGCGGTGTGCAAATCTTATCAGAGATAAGTCTGCAAGGCAAGGTTCATCAGACATTAGGCCAACAATAATAGCATCAACTGCATATTTAAAGATCTTTACTGAGATGTGAAGTTGTTTGTAAAAAGGTAAAAAAAAACTATAGAGATATGACACAGCCTTGGGGAGTAACTGTACTAAGAGTCAGAGGGCTAGATGTCCTCTTATTAATCTTGACAGTTTGTTGGCGACATGTCAAAAGTCCAGAATTTAACAACACATACTGTAGCAGGGTTGATGTTCAAATCCGGCAATGTATTAAATAATTTGTATGGATTAATGCTGTTGAAGGCTGAACTGTAATCTAAAAAAAAATATTTGACAATAGGAATTTGACTCCAAATTCTGGAGTGTACAATGGAGAGCCAGGTTAACAGTGTCCTCAACAAACCTGTTAGCCCAGTAGGCAAACTTGTGAAGATCCAACAGGGGATATGTGCACAGTTTGATGAACTTAAGCACTAGAATCTCAAAGGCTTTCAAGGTTAGACTAATTGGTCTGTAGTCATTAAAGCAAGATATGTTTGAAGATTTATGAATAGGAATTATGGTGGATACTTTGAAACTGTGAGCGACTTTCTACATAAGAAGCGAAGTATTATAAAAATTGGTGAACACAGGAGCTGACAGATTGTCTGGAGCTTTGCTTTTCTTTTATTTTTGTTGTCTCCCTTCTTTAGTATGGATGGAAAATGGAGTAGAGAGAGGAGTAGATGGAAGTGAGGTTAAAGAAAGAGCCCTCAAATAAATTTTTTTTAAAGGTAGCATAACACTGATTTAGTTTTTTCCGGGAGGTGGGAGACTAGAGTCATCCAGGTGACAAGGTTTATACAGTAGATGATCGTTTCTTGAATTTTTTTAGTTGTTATCAGCAAATTGCTCTTCCAGCTTTTTAGTGTAGTTGCTTTTTGCTTTCCTCACTGTAGAGCACAGTTCATACTTGTCAGAGATATATTCAGGTGGGTAGCTGCGTCAGCATGCGTAGTCTGCAAAGGAACAAGTAATAGGTTTATTCCATGCTGAAAAGAGAAGAGAGAAAACAAAACGTTTCGGTTGTGAAGCATTCTTCAGGTGCTGACACCTGGTGAAGGATGCTTCACAGACGAAACATTGTGTTTTCTCTCTTCTCTTTCAGCATGGAATAGAGATATATTCAGTTCAGTCATCCTTGATTAAAGCCCAATCTTTCTATGGTGTAAGTCTTGCAATTTGTTTTGAAAACCATGGCTTCTTTATCTGTAACTGTTTTTTTTGTTGTTGGATGCATTCTTATTTGCCGAAGCTTAAGTAAACATAACAGCATTGGTATATTCATCCAAGGAGCTACAAACAAAGCTATATATGTGTCAATTTACAAATGATTAGCTAATATTTTGTTGTAGTTATTTCTCTCATATACAATCTAACTATTTATATGTACTAAATTATGTTGGTTTTATTTGTTTTTCAGAACATATTAGTATAAAGAAAAACCTACTGAATGCCAATTAAATTAGTAAATTTGTACACATACTGTACCTCTTATTGTACTCTCTCTAAGGTTACCACCCAAGATGGGTATTCTTGTAAATGTTTGGGGCTTTAAAATCTAATAATTTATAATTATAATAATGTAGTTCTCCTCTGGTTTTCTCACCTTGTTTTCTTCTCTGGCAACACTCTTTCCAAGGTCATCCACATTTTAGCTCCTCATGATGTTACAATCGATGTTCCAACAAATTGATTATATAAGTCACGAGACTTTTTGCTTTTCAAAGATTCAAATATCTTTTATTTTTTAAATGGGAATATAATTTGAAATTGTGCTTTCTTAAAAAGCATTTTCCCTCTGGTCACTGTACTACTAAGATCATAGATAGGTCAATTAGTACTACATATAGTTTGTTTAAGTGTTGTGTTATTAAAATGTATTTCAAATTAAGGAAGTCCTTTTCTAATTTCTAATTTCTAAATCCTTTCAAAAACCTTTCTAATCAATTTGAGCTCCATTAATTTGTGGAAGAACACAGATCAAATCAAGAATTCTCAAAAGAACTAGAGTTGATTCTCAATTGATATGAGATATACAGTATGACCAGTTATACAAAATAAATCATTTTTACATTTTGTACTTCAGGTTTTATTTGCTTCAAACTGCAATGTATATATTCATTTTAGGGATACAGAGACAATCTAAGACTTAACATGTTTCCTCTAACTTATCATAGTTCCTTTCCAGCTATTTATATTAACAAGGTACTCCATGTTGGCTATGGGTATCTTTGAAAATCCTGCAAATCAGCTTGAATCTTATCCCATACAATCTTATGCCCAGTACAAAATCAAGCACAAATATATGTGTTTCCACACTGTTGCCTCAATTAAAACAGTGAATGTTGTTTCTGACAAGCTTTCCAAGGACTAATTGACAATATAGAATTCATTATTATTGTCTGTAGTGAGGGTAATTGGCCGGTTGCAGAGTTAGTATGTAAATGCTTGAATGCCTCTTCATTTTGTGAAATAGTACTGGGTAGTGACCTTATAGGAAATCTGTCTTCAAAATGCCATGTTTTATCTTTTCATGGAATGTCAAGTACTAAAGCATGCAGATCTGACCAGACTCCATATTTTTTTGTTATAAATGGAATGAGACCCAGCTAGCACTGGAATATTAAGGGTACAAAACATTTCTGAAACGATATTAATGGCACATTGTCTGCTTTTTAAAAATTTGTGGATCTCCTTTTAACAGCTTTAGGATTTAGGAAGACTGGACCATTTCTTGCAAAAAAAAAACACATTTGCTACATTGCTACGCAGCAATGGTTATCTTATGAACTTTTTCAAAATGTGTTCAGATTCTGTCCATTTGGCTACAATAGACATATATTTAGATCACTGCTAAAAGATTTAGATGATGATATTGTATAATTAATCCAGTTTTACTGTTTTCATTTTGCATCTTTTGTTATCAAATGTAAACCTTAATGTTGCTGTGAACTTCATTAAAGCAGCAATAAAAGGAATGAAGACAACAGTTGCTCTCTTTCTTAAACTGCTTCAATTTAGCATAAATGCTTGATGCAATTTAGAAAAAAACATGTTCTTCATTACTTATTATATGTTATGTTTTATGAAACAGTTCTGAAAGTCTTTTAGGTTTGTACTAAAACACAATATGGTGTGTATGGAGAAGGGTGACTCATTTTTCAATATTAATTATTGTTATTGTTATTTGGTTAACGGAATGCCTAGTTTCAAACCAAATACATAGTACCAAATGCACAAGAAGAAAAATAGAATCATCTTAACAATGTGCTGGAAAGACCTGTTATAAACAGGATGAGTAAAATATGAAAGCCTGGAAGAGATGAGAAAAGAGCTTCCACTCTAATGAGGCCAGGTTTAGGCTGGTGATAGAAGGCCCCATAAACATCACAGGATGACTTATGATATTGAGTGTGAGAATCGCTTCAGCTGATAAATGGCTGTGTTCATAACAGGGAGAAGCTGATCTTATAGGTTAAGAAAATTGTTCATTAAGTTGGCAGTCACTCTTTCAAGCCTCTATCTAAGTGGGTCCACTGTGCATAACTAGTTTGTTACCTGGCACAAAGCGTCCCACCATTTTGGCAACTTTATGCCAGGAATTGTTAGCTTCCACACAGAACGCTATGTCAAACAATTTAATTATGAATCATTGTTGACCACAAACTATTTTTCTGTGCACATTTTTTTACATAGATATTTTATTTTTCTTTTAATACAGAAAAGGATACAGTGTTGTCCTACTTTGTTTACCATATTTATTCTTATAATCACCAAATGTGAAGATCTTGGATATATACCCCTTTTTGAATGTACTTTCTCAGGAATCCCAGGACAGAAGTCTGTTTGAAAGTCTACAAATATGTTTTGGCTGTTTTATGACTCTGTTTTTGACAAGAAAAAAATCTCTTAGTAGATCTGAATAATAAACATGTAACTGGTTACATTAGCTCTCACTCCATAATCTGGGTTTAAAGGAGGGTTTAAGATCCAACAAATAAATGTGAAAAATTGGTTGAATGAATTTCTTATTGCAAATTATAATAACATATGTTTTAATATTTATTTACTATTTCCATATGTATTATTTGTAACAGGGAATTTTGAATGACAAACCCTAGATACAGTGTTTGTATCTAGATACAGTGATAAAGTGAAAACGTTCTTTCAAAATTTCCATCACCATCTAAAAAGATAAGTTATTTATTAAGGTTTTATTAGGATTAATGATTTGTTATATTTGCTTATGGTGCCCTGAGAATAAATAAAGACAGATGCGTTTTAATATTGTTTTGTTCAGCTTTTAGATATTACAACATATTCTACATTTGAATTTGGTGTATCACTTAGTTTCCTTTTCTGTTTTTAGTCCAAATTTAATATCCTTTCAGCAGATATTCATCCAACAAAGTAACTGCAGTATGGTAAGCCAGAAACTCTAATGTGCAGTTCACATACATTTTCCTTAAAATATATTAAATAAAAAATAGTAGAATTTTCAGTCTACATCTTCCATTAACTCCATAATGATATCCACTATACTCCATTTCTTAGATCTATTCTACCTTTCAGGCACAGGAATGGGACTTTAGTGATATAATTTTCATAAGAGTAACTTTGCCTGTATTCTGAAGTATTCTGTTTTATATTACACATTTTAAAGATAGTGTGAATCACATTTTGCAGGCAGTTAAAATATTGATTTTGGCTTTATAATATACACTTTATACCTTTCATTTTGATATTCCTAACATTACTTTTGCCTTTTCTGTTATTATTGCCACAAAATATGTGATTTGGCATTATTTTGTCAAGTTCTAATATCAATTATACAATAAATTAGAGGTGCTCCAAGGGCAGTTACATCTCAATAATATAAATCTGGATATTCTCTTCAATACTGGAAAATAGTTAGACACCATTATCCAGCCCTTCAGCACTGAATGTTAAACTTTGAATCTTATCTCCACAATACCAGTGGTTGTAATCAGTTCTTGTCACTTTTTAGCTCAGGATTAGATCTATCCTAATTTTAATATTCATTTTATGTAGAGAGGAACACATTTGACAGATACAGCATGTGAAAAACTACCATGTTGGTAATAACAACAAAAGTAAGGCTTTTGAAATTATATGTAAACCTGTATCAATAAAAGTGTTTCAGCAGCTTTCTGGTGTAGACAGACAAAAAGAAAAGGTTTTATTTTACAATTCTACTTAAAGTCAACTTTAAGTAGTGTAAGCAAGTAATGAAAACACATAAGGGGAATTTTTAGGTTTTTAAGCTTTTGGTTCCAAATCTGAATGTGCTCTTAATTTTGCTGAAACAAAAGTATGAACATGGCAATCTACTGTAACATTTTAGGGAACAGACAATAGATTTGGAATAACCTTAAAACTAATACATTTACCTAAATTGTTTCCAACTTTAATTGGGATCAAAGTCTGTTTTTTTAAATAAAATTGATACTTGCCAGGTGTAGTACAGTTCTTGTGCAGCTGGATTTACAAACATTAACTGGATGCATAATTTGATAGATTAAAAAAGTATGTAAGACTAAGTATTTCATATTAAGATTACCACATTTACAATTTCAGAATCTGAATGGTATTCATTGTATTTATCTGAACATTCTGCAGTAAACGATTCAAAAAATGCTTTTTTTCTCTCCTGCAGTTAAACGCTTTAATCTTGACATGTATCTTCCTTGGGCACTTGTATTGTCACTTCACCATATTATAGTTTTGCATCTGCATTATTCTAGTTTAGTTTTATTACTGTATAATAGGACCCATGAGACACAGAAGCTGTAAGTAGAAACAAATTTAATTTAAAAGCTTTATTGCTTATGCTTCATGAGAATGAAGGAAAGTTGTCTCAGCAAGCAAAATGGGCCATAATCCTGTTTTCTTTGCTGTAGTCTTTGTCACAGAAAATTTTATCCTAGTAGTTCACTACACAATGTATGTGCTACAAAGCAAGGTTCCTGGTTTCATTGGATTTTTTACATGTTTCCCATCTTGGGCTGTTTATAGTTACTGCTTTCTTCTCTCAAGCTGTCTGCCTTATTTTTTGGATCCCTTGCTACACAACCCTATGGACATAGAAAATGATCATAAATTGAATTATTGATCTAACCTAATTTAAGACTTACTTTTAAATGGGTAGCACAGGTTCTAAAATATGAAGGAAACATGCTGTAGCTCTTGCTATTCCGTTAAAAACATTCACAATAGTGACAATAAATAAGCATGTACACTTTTTAGTTTAGTTTTGTCCCCATGTGTGATTGGCTTGCACTTGTCCTGCGATGGATTGGCGCCCCGTCCAGGGTGTACCCTGTCTTGTGCTTATTGCTTGCCGGGTAGGCTCCAGCTTCCTGCGACATCCTATGGTATAAAGCCGTTTGGTAAATGACATGATTTTTTAGTTTTCACATGACATCAAGAAATCTATGAGTTGTTATGTAGAATGTAATTTTGGCACAATAAACACTGTTTAACTGCTTAACAGCTCTATTTGCAATTACCCCATGCTCTCTTGCTCAGATCAAAGTTTCAACGTGTAGTGTTATCAGAACACTTTGGGAATATAAATTATTTGTGGTTTGTCCCATTAAAAGCGTTTCAGAAGTTTCAAATGTGCATTACATACACTGATATTCAGTAAAAGAGTTTACCATGTACTGTGTCTTGACGTTTTTCAGGATGTTTGAAGATTTCTTCAGAGCTGACTTATGTACACTGCTCATGTATTTTATGAATATTAGAATTTATTTCTGCTTGTAATAAATTAATATGCCATGCGTTTCTATCTTTCATTTCTAAGTACAGTGTGCTTACTCACTAGAACAGGAACAACAATCTTTATTTTCTTTATGAATACTAACAGTAGGTCACAAGCTTTCCGCAAAATTCAGAATTCATAACATAATAAATGTGACTAAGTAACTGTGCCTAACATCTGCTGCAACCAAATTCCAAAACCTATTTCACTAGTTAAGTGAGAAGAAACTAAAAGATGACCCAAATAAAAACATCTCTATTCTAATATATGAAAGTTCCATCTCCTGTAGCATTCTGACTGAATGAAGGGATAATTCAAATGCATATATTCATATTAAACTATAATCACAGCTGCTTTTAATGTCTACAGTATGTCATTCTGAAGGATATTAATTCTATATACGGTGCTATGAAAAGGTTTTTGCCCTCTTCCTGATTTCCTCTATTAATGTATATTTGTCACACTGGATGTTTTCAGAACTTTAGACAAAATCTAGTATTAGATAAAGGGAACCTAAGTGAACAATTAACACTATTATTATTATTTAATTTATTTAATAAACAAAGTTATCCAACAACCATATCCCCTGTGTATAAAAGTAATTGCCCCCTTACACTTAATAATTGGTTGCGCCACCTTTAGCTGCGATAACTACAACCAAATGCTTCCTATAATTCTTTCACATTGCTGTGGAGGAATTTTTGCCCACTCTTCCTCACCGAACTGCTTTAATTCAGAAACATTGGTAGGTTTTTGAGCATTAACTGCTCATTTCAGGTCTTGCCACAGCATCTCTATTGGCTTTAGGTCAGGTCTTTGACTAGGCCACTCCGAAACTTTAATTTTGCTTCGTTTTTGCCATTCTGATGTAGACTTGCTTTTGTGTTTTCGATGATTGTCTTGCTTCATGACCCAAATATGCTTCAGCTTCAGCTCATAGATGGATGACTGGAAATTCTCCTTAAGAATTTTCTGATACAGAGCAGAATTCATGGTTCCTTTAATTATGGCAAGTTGACCAAGTCCTGAGGCAGCAAAGCATCCCCACACCATCACACTACCATCACCATGTTTGACTGTTGGTATGATGTTTATACTTGGAATGCTGTTTGCTTTAGACCAGACATAATGAGACCAATGTCATCCAAAAAGTTCCACTTTTGACTCATCTGTCCATAGAACATTCTCCCAAAAGGCCTGGGGATCATCCAGGTGCTACTTGGCAAATAAGAGACGAGCATTTATGTTCTTCTTGGTTAGCAGTAGTTTCTGCCTTGCTACTTTCCCATGAAGTCCATTTTTGCCCAGTCTCTTTCCGATTGTGGAGTCATGAACACTGACCTTAGCTGAGGCAAGGCAAGCCTGCAGTTCTTTGGATGTTTTTTAGGATCCTTTGTGTCTTCCTGGATGATTTTACGCTGTGCCCTTGGAGAAATTTTGGCACGCCATCCACTCCTGGGAAGATCCACCACTGTTACAAATGTTCTCCATTTGAAGATTGTCTCTCACTGTGGTTCGGTGGAGTCCCAGAGCCTTAGACATTGCTTTGAAACCCTTTCCAAACTGATAGATATCAACAACTTTTTTCCGATCACTTCAGGAGTTTCCTTTGATCATGGCATAATGTGCTCATTGAATCTTTGTGCTGGCAACTTGACTCTGATGGTAAGGGTCAAAATACTGTAAGTGAGGTTTATACTGAGCAGGGCTGGTTGTAATCAAGCTTTTTCACGGCACTGTATAAACCACCAGCGTGATTTCTATTGGGTGTTTGGATTCATTAGAAATTTATGTAATTGGGGCTGTAATGTATTTAGATTCAAAGAAAAAAAACAGACTAACAGATATTGCACAGTAATAGTTCTTTTGGGGTGTTGGTGCTAATTGAACCTATTGTATTAGTTCTTGTAGAAGAAAAGGAAAAGTAAAAAGAAATGCAGCACCAGTAGCTACAGTAAGAACTGTAACAAATTAAGTAAAAAACTCAATGTATCCAGTTTTGTAATTAGAGAAGCAATAAATAATTCACATTCTTTTTTTTTCCTAATGCATTTGTTCACCTTTATGAATGAAGCCACTCTGTATTTTTTATCTGTTTTTGCCCAGCTGGTGCATCAGTTTTCAAATCACAAGAGCATCATCTATTTGTTTAGCTTTAATATTCTGAAGATCAGTAATGTCCAGCTATACTCCCAGAACTTTTTTTACAGTTTTGTTCCACATACTGTAATAGTCAATAACCTTTGCTTTGAGGATCTACCCCAAAACTTCACCTCCTA
Source organism: Atractosteus spatula (assembly GCF_055471065.1). Taxonomy (NCBI): domain Eukaryota; kingdom Metazoa; phylum Chordata; class Actinopteri; order Semionotiformes; family Lepisosteidae; genus Atractosteus; species Atractosteus spatula. Next base: position 22,862,650 of record NC_142716.1, on the reverse strand, counting down.
AATATGGTAAAAAAAAAGCAGAAGCATAGTTCCCAAGGCAGTAAAAAGAGAGACAATTCCACAACCATAATACCTGACAGAAGACTTTAAATGTAAAGGAATAAGAAAAAGTTAATTCCATGCTGAAAAGTAAAAGTAAAAATGCAATGTCCCAGCTGTTGAGATATTAATGGAATTAACAATTCTATCTATTTTGTTCCATTCTAGCAAAAGGACCCTGATACAGCTCCTCACTCAACTTCAATGTAAATAAATGCAGAGGATTACATGTTTCAGTGAAAGCATAAACTATAAATTTGAAATGGGGAACACTGAGCTTTGGGAAATTAGCTTCTCTAGTCAGGACAGTGTGGGTAAGCAATTAACAAGGGAAACAATATTAGGATACATAATTAAAAGTGTGGAATTTAAAGTGATGTCATGTTAAAATTGTACAATATAGTACCAAGACTCCATTTACAATATAATGTACAACTCTTAAATAAAAGAAATAAATTCCTCCATATTTAAAGAGATTTCCCTGTTCTGTGAGTTTAAAAGAAAGTAATTTTTCATAAAAAGAGAAGAGAATATGATGGGACTTGATTCAAGTATTCAAAAACTTCAAAGGTATTGACAAGTCCATACATTGGACTTTTTCAGAATCAATAGTGAAACATGAACTAAAGAGAAACAGGGAAACCAAGTGTACTTAAAAGTAAGAATAGGAGGTAATTTTTTACATAACAGATAGTGGGTGTCAGAAGCAAGCTAGCCAGTTATGTTATCTAGCAACTGGCAACATTATGAGTTTGTAACTTAAGATACATGAAAATTCGCAGAGGTGAGTGATATAATGGAGGATGTTTATTTATATACAGTAGATAAAGTGTACAGTGACTTGTTAAAGTATTCACATCCATTCAATGATGATGTTTTGTTGAAAAGCTTTTTTTTAAATAAAAAACATTTTTATTTTTAGATCAAAACATGAATGCTCAAAATATAAATATAAATATTTTCTTTCTTTTTTTTAATTTAATAATATTGAAGAAAACAGTCATTTCTGTTATTAGAATATTAATGTACAACAGAATTGTGATGTATGTACAATAAAAATAAGGCATCTTATTTCTTAAATACTGGATTTTTTTTTGTCACAGCAGGAGTCTTTTAAAAAGGCCACAGGGCACTTCTTTCTTTATCATAGAATTGGGGATTTAAAGAAGCAGCAATTTTCCCTTGACTGCAGTTGACTCAGCTTAGTAGGTCATCCAAAAATTAGTATTCCAAGACAGAGAGGTAGTGGACCTAAGGTTAGGCTATTCTTGTTTTGTTGGGGGGAAAAATATATTGCCATGGGGACTAGAGAAATTCTGCAGAAGTCCTGCTTCATTTCTCAACACAGAAGTAAATATTCTTTTTTGATCAAATGTAAGATGGGCTTGAATTAAATGAACTGGAGTCTCTGCATATTTAAAACCCTAGGTTTTCAATCATGCTTTTATGTCAAGATTTAGCTATGTATAATTATAGGCTCCAGAATGAAACCTGTGAAGGTTTCAAATCTATATTTGACAAGTTCATGTGGGAGTCTTTGGAATTCTGTCACTCCCATTAATTGGTCATTCATAAACTGCATTTTATGGGTAAAGTAAGCAGATTAAAACAGGACAGTGAGTTTCACTTGAAGCTTTATAGACAGCATTGATTCTGAAAAGAAAAGTACTACAAACAGGCCATTTTCATTTATTGTTCCATTTCAAGTATACTGTAGTTCCACAAATATTAAATGGATTCTAGGTAATTCCATTTTTGGTCTACTGAGAACTTAATGTCAAGTAAATAACAGGTTGGAGTTTAACATCTAAATCAAATTCAAAAGAAGAGTCCCCTTAAATGCTGAAAACAAAATTTTCAGATGTGATGTTTAATTCTTTTTAAGTATCATTTTAAGAAATGCTTTAAAGAAATCCCATCTAGTAAAACTATGTTTGTCAAAGGGAAAAATTTGAATATTTATATGGAAAAGCTCCAAACATATACTGCCATTCCAGTGTACTATGGTATATGCACCATAAAATGAAAAAATGACAGTGGTCATGGAATTTGAAGTATTCGTATATGGTTCTTTACATTGACAGTTTATAGTGAATTTTGAATCGGATAATATGCCTCTAAAAATATAGTGCAATGAGAAATCGTTCCCTAAAACTGCAGATCAATATTAAAGACATCAGATGATTTGATTTTGTCACATTTTTGGCAAGATTAAAGTTTTTCATTTTTACCCAAAGTGAATAGTGATATAAAAAGAAAACAAATTGTGTTCTGGTGCTCTGCAGTGATGCATTTTTGTATATTTTTAAAAAGCATATTGTGTTGGATTTTAAATATATTGGTTTCAAATTTAATTATTACTGTAGATCTTTAATAACTGACTGTAATACACTGACTCAGCTTTGACTGTTGCAGAAGCACTAAATAATCAAATTAGTGAGAGAATTGATTAGGTACAGGAGATGAGATGATTTAACCTCTCAGGCCTGGCAGGCCTGACAAATTTCAAATCAAGAAAAAAATACAAAAGAACCAATATGCCATGCTTATTCAGTGTAATGCCTCTGTGCAATTAGTAGTCCATGACGAGGTTGGCACTGTTGCTAGCCATTTGGGCACTGTTGCTAGCCAGCAAATTAAAACTTTACAAGAGATTATGCTTAAACAGGCTGTGAATGACAATCCATGATCTACATCATCATGCTCTATTTTAATTATCTTTTTCATACTTCCACCTCATTGGAACAACCCAGGTATCGGCAGCTCAGCTGTGAGGGGAAGACTACAAACCAACAGGGGTCTTGTTTCTTAAGAATGTTCAGTCACGCAAAAGAATGTTGTGCTGTGAACAACACTTCAGGTGGACTTGACAGCAGTGAAGCACATTGACAAATCAATGGGCAGATCTAAATATAATGGTCTGGGTAGGAGTGTCTAGTCGGTACATACTGTAACTTCATTCTTGTGATTGATGGCAACCTGACGGCATGGTACTACATCAATCAAATCTTGGCAGTTCACTTATTGCTCTTCCTATGAGCTCATCCTGTCATGACAATATTCCAGCATGGCAAAGCATGTCTTGGTACTAAATAAGCATTGCAGGTATGCAACTTGTATTGTTTCCAATAATGGCAAAAAAATATGTGACAGATCAAACATCATTATTAAGATCATTAAACAATGTGACTCCCATGATCTATGCCCATAGGAATCTATAATGGAAACACTGTACTGTGCAGGAAATTTGCAGAGATGTAGCAGGTCCTATAGTACACACAACTCTATAGCAACCCAACTAGGCTGCTACCAAAACCCAGCCACCCTACTAACACCATGAGGCCCTTATATCCCCAAACATCACTCATCACTCCCATGTGAGGATGTACACTTCTAACTAAAAATCTAATTACCATACAGTATGCCTAATTACAAGTAAAGTAGTCCCCTTGTGGGCATCTACCACTAGGTCAGATGATAATACAGACTCTCAATAGTCTGACCTACTACAACGCACTACTACCTTGGGTTGATCATAGCTGACCCCTTGTTCAAATCTGTTGATGACTAATGTTAATTAGCATAACAAATTTATGTACATCTGTTGAATAAAATATCAGTAAACCTGCTATGATAAGACAGTATAGAATTAGCTATTAGCATTGGATTAAAATATGATAACTTTGTGAATTTGATGCAATTATAGATGATAAGCTTCTTTTGATGCACAGTATATTTTGACTGTCACACTTAAGTATCACATTCAATAATAAAGACTATATTTAGTCAGATATATAAATGTAGGGTAATATCTGTGAAATTTCATGGAAATAACTAAGTGTACTGCTTTTCAGTTCTGTCTGACTTATTGCAGTTACAGTTTAATTAAATTGTGTTTGGTTGGTATTTGGGTAATAAAAAAATAGCAGACAGAAAAAGCCTTATCAGCTTGTATAGTAAATCCCTTTGCTTTCAGCCCATCTGTAATCTTCTCATAAAGTACTAATGTGGGTGAGCATGCATTGATGACTAAGTGCCTTTTAGTAACTTTCAGTGTTAGGCATCAATTAAAATTCTTATTTTAATTAAACCATCATTTCTGGGACTTCAGGGAACCTGTCACAGTGGCTCATAAGGTAAATTCTACTAAACAAAAAGGTGTGAAAGTGTTGAGAGGAATCACATTCCAGTTGTGATGGAGTCCTAACACATACAGTGCCTTCAGAAAGTATTCAGACCCCTCCAATTTTTCCAAACTGTTGTGTTGTAAACTTATTTCAAAATGGATGAATTGATTCTTTTTTACCATCAATCGACACACAGTACCCCATAATGACAATTTGAAAACACGTTTTTAGGAATTTATGCAAATGTATTAAAAATTAAAAACTGAAATCTCCCATTTACATTATTCAGACCCTTTATTCAGTACTTTGTAGGACCACCTTTAGCAACAATTACAGCTGCGAGTCTTCTTGGGTATGCTTCTACAAGCTTTGCACACCTGGATGTGGGCAGTTTCTCCTATTCTTCCCTGCAAATTCTCTCAAACTCTGTCAGATTGGATGGGGAGCATTGGTTAACTGCAATCTTTAGGTTTCATCACAGAATTTGTATGGGGTTCATGTCCAGGCTTTGGCTGGGTCACTCAAGGACATTCAGAGAATTGTTCTGAAGCCACTCCAGCATTGTCTTGGCTGTGTGCTTCAAATCGTTGTCATGCTAAAAGGCGAAAGGTGAATCCAAGGTTGTATGCGCTCTGGAGCAGGTTTTCTTCAAGGACCTCTCTGTATTTGGCTCTGTTCATCTTTCCCTCAATCCTGACTAGTTTCCCAGTCCCTGCCACTGAGAAGTATCATGATGCTGCCACTACCATGCTTCACTGTAGGGACGGTATTAGCCAGATGATGAGCGTTACCTGGTTTTTGCCAGACATGGAGTTCAAGTTTTGTCTCATCAGACCAGAGAATCATTTTCCTCATGCTCTCAGAGTCTTCCAGGTGCCATTTGGCAAACTCCATGTGAGTTGTCATATGCCTTTTACTCAGGAGTGGCTTCTGTCTAGCCACACTACCATAGAGACCTGATTGATGGAGTACTGCAGAGATGGTTGTCCTTCCGGCAGGTTCTCCCATCTTTACACTGGAACTCCTGACACTCTGTTAGTGTGGCCATTGGGTTCTTGGCTGTCTGGCCCTTCTTGGTTAAATACCCAATTTGGCCGGACAGCCAGCTCTAGGAAGAGTCTTGGTGGTTCCAAACTTCTTCCATTTGAAAATGATGGAGGCCACTGTGCTCCTGGGAACCTTCAATGCGTTGCCAATTTTTCTATACCCTTTTCCAGATTGACAGATTGACACAATCCTATCTCGGAGGTCTACAGAGAGTTCTTTGGATTTCATGGGTTGGTTTTTACTCTGCCTACTCTGTTTTTACACACTCAGGTGTGTGCCATTCTAAATCATGTCCAATCTGACTGAATTTGCCACTGGTGGATTACAATCAAGTTCTAGAGACATCTCAAAGATGATCAAAAGAAATAGGATGCATCTGAGCTTATTTTGGAGTATCATAATAAAGGGTATGAATACTTTTTTGAATGGGAGATTTCATTTTTTTATTTTTAATAAATTTGAAAATAATTATAAAAACTTGTTTTCACTTTGTCATTATTGGGTATTGGGTGTTGATTGATTGCAAAAAAGAATCAATTCAATCCATTTTCAAATGAGTGTACAACGCAACAATGCAACAAAGCCAGCAGCCATTTCACCCTGCAACTCACAACTGGTAACCCACTGAAGCTAAGCAGGTGTGAGCCTGGTCAGTACCTGGATGGGAGATCTCCTGGGAAAAACTAAGGTTGCTGCTGGAAGAAGTGTTAGTGGGGCCAGCAGGGGGCGCTCACCCTGCGGTCCATGTGGGTCCTAATGCCCCAGTATAGTGATGGTAACACTATACTGTAAACAGGCGCCATCCTTCGGATGAGACGTAAAACTGAGGTCTGACTCTCTGTGGTCGTTAAAAATCCCAGGGTGTTTCTCGAAAAGAGTAGGGGTGTAACCCTGGCGTCCTGGCAAAAATTTACCATTGGCCCTCGCCAATCATGGCCTATGAATTGGCTACATTACTCTGCTCTCCTCCCCACTGATAACTGATGTGTGGTGAGCATTCTGGCGCACTATGGCTGCCGTTGCATCATCCAGGTGGATGCTGTACATTGGTTGTGGTGGAGGGGAGTCCCCATTACCTGTAAAATGCTTTGAGTGGAGTGTTCAGAAAAGCGCTATATAAGTGTAAGGAATTATTATTATTATTATAAAGTGTGAAAAAAGTGGAGGGGTCTGAATATTTTCTGAAGGCACTGTACAGTATGTGCAACATAGTGTTTCACTGATAACTTCACCTTCATATTTCTTCATATCATGACCACTATCAATTCTCACAACCTTCCACCTGTGTTTATTAATGAGGCTCTGTGATGAACAAAGAAAACAGCACTATGATGCACTATTGATTTTGTTTTTAATAATTTTAATCTTAAATTGCAATTCTACTCATATACTATACTTAAGCAACAACAAAATAGGTGATCTTGAACTTCTGTAATCCTCTGTCTACTGTACATACAATAATGTTATGAGCCACAGTTACGGAAACCTATTGTCATGTATAATGTGAGGTCAAAAACATAAACACTAACATATATGATAAAAAATTAAACATTTCCAATGGTATGTTCCTAACTCCAGCAAAATGTGTTCCTGTAAACTTCAGTTGTGTATTCCCTTCTGATATTATTCTGGGACTAATTTTCAAATATAATTGAGTGGAAATCTCTGGTTTCATCCTCCAAGGATAAGCCCTACAATATGGTCTGCATCTTTTGAATAATATTCTTAATGTTCTAGTTTAAGGGGGTAGTGACTTTTGGCTGTAGATGCCAAGGTTTATAATAAATGCTCTGGGGTAAAATAGCAACTCATCTTAAGGACACATCGTTCCTAATTAGTTAGACAAATTTACCACAGGAACCAGAGTTTGCCATTTTGTACATATATCATACTTTACACAGACAAGCAATGTCAGCAGGGCAACATCTTTTATCTGTGAAATTTTATCTGTGAAATTCCTTTGAGTCAGTGTTGCTATAGAAATAGGAAATGGACAAGCCATATTGAGTGATTGCCTGTTAGCCAGTATTTGTCTTTTTCTCACTGCTGCTATTATAATGTAAAATATGAGTTGTACTGCTTTTTCAATCTCTGGTATTGTGGAAATGTTAATGTTTTCTAGCACAAATGCAGAACTGCTTTATTTAACAAGTATTTTTTTTACTTCTGACTCTGGTAAAACGTGATAGTTAGCTTAATCAGTGTTCAGATAATGTACATTTGAATAAAACTGCTTCAATTTTCTAAAATGCACTGTATTTTGCTTTAGATAGATACTTTATTGATCCCATGAGTGAAATTGCAGTCCAACAGCAGCTTAACACAGTCAACACAGCACAGTGTAACAAAATGAAACAATAATACAATACATACAAATCAGTAGAGTCAGTGAGAAGTGCACTAAGAAGGTAAAGATTTTAAGGGAAAATCAAACTTGTTCAGGATTTTTTCTTTGTGGGTAAACACCTTTTCAATGTCACAGTCACATAGATACTACCCATGTCTACTATGCAATAAATAAACATACAGTGATAAACTAGGTAGAATGGAGACACGGTGTTTAGCATTGCTGCCTTGCAGTGCTAGGGCACTGGTAGGTTATTTGGCTTCAAGGAAAATTAGGCCTGATTTGAGTGTGTGCGTGTTTGTATCTGTGTGTATACTGTGATGAACTGGCATCCCATCCTGGGCGTATCCTGCCTTGAGTCTGTTGAATGCCAGGCTAGGCTCCAGATTTCCCGCAACACTGTATTAGATAAAGTGGTGAGAAAATGGATGGATATTCAGAACTCTTCAGTTATACTTATTTTATATGATTACAAAAACATACAACAGCATTAAGGAATATAATATTCTTTAAGTGAATGTGTCTTATTTTTCAAAGTTTTATTTGACCACATATGCTCCATTTGTCTTTGCATCGGGGGCACATGCAGCCCTTGTGGTAATGATATATCTGTGGCTAAATGAGACATACAGTAGTTGCTTATGATTAGAAAGTGTTGATAAACATAGAAAAGAGGAGTGCATAACAGAAATGAAGACTTCTGGAATAATTATTCTGAGGAAGAATGATGTACAGTTTAGGTTAGTTCATCATTGTTGCTTCTAACTACTCAATAATACTTTTATTAACCCTATACACAACATTTTAAATAACAGTTTAATATAAGCGTTAGCTTTGTTTTACTAGATTTCTTAGATTTCAATTATAGAGATTTTTTTTTCCACTCAACAAATTTACAATATAAAACATCTTTCCTTTTTTCTGCATTTAAGAAAAGGTCAAAGAATTCATGGTTTTTATAAGATAGGACTTTTTCGTAAAAGGTTTACAAAAAGTTTATAACCACACTGTTTCTTTTAAAAGCTATTTTAATTAATTGACACAATTAACAAAAACTTTCGGTCTGTTTAAATGACACTGCTTTTTTTTGTCAGTTGTGACAAGAATACCACAGTAATCAATTAGCAACAATTCTGTATGAGTTTTTGTTCCAGACTCTGTCTTTGACATATTTGCTATTCATGTGGCCTTATGAGCACCTCTGAGTTTGCAGTGCTATCAATAAGAGCTGAACCCAGCCTCTCTCTGATGATACATATCAGCTGTTGGCACTTGGCGTCTCCAGTGTGAAGCAGAAATGGAGTGGTCTGCTAACGTACTTTGGAGTGTGAAGATGATCTATGGGTGTAACTGAAATGAGTCATGCTGTTCAAGAAATGGAAGTGAAATAATAATTGATGACTAAAAAATACAATCCTAGTCCGTAATACCATTCAACATATTTTGTGGAGTAATAAGTGAAGTAAATGAAAAAAAGTGTTACTGGACTGTATCCATTTGTACAGCTACAAGTCTTTAATTGTTTTTTGTTTCAGTCATGCTAAATAGCATATTTCTATGCAAGTGCTTTTTTATATTTGATAGAGGCAGTCCTATCATCCAGTAATTAGAAATTGCCATTAATGAAACTCTGGACAAAGGGTAAAGAAGTGGGGCTGTACTGTGCTCCAATATTCTTGAACAGTGGAACACCATATGTTTTTTCTTTAATCTAGTCCATTTTTTTTCTTTCATAACTTCTTGCATAACATTTCAATTATTTCTACATTCTCTCATTTGCTATCTCTCTTTGGGCACTTACTAACAATGCCAGACACAAATTTAAAATATATATATATTTTCTGAAAGTTTTTCTCTTTGCTAATTGTGTGAAAGCCCACTGAGGGTCTTGGGGTCAATGGTCTAAGGTCTAAACATTTTAAAGGTTTATTCCAGATTGAGTACAATGACAAACGTAAAGGTCAAGCTATAATTAAATGCAAGAGCAAACACCAGAGGCATTTCAAACAATAATGGTGATTTATGAAAAACCTGGCAAAAATACTTTTTCTTCGTAGTGATATAACTCTTCTTAAAGATCCTTAAAGAACTGCTTTAGGAAGTCATTGGATTAGTGTATTTTAAGGAAGAAGATAAAGAAGAATTTTTTGGGACACATAGCAAGTTCCTGTCGGAAAACTTCATTGCTCAAACGTTTAAACAAAAAAACAGTTTCAGTATAAAGTGGTACTGGACAGTACATAATCCCAGTATTCATTTTTTCCCTTTTACTTAAATGTAATTATAGTTCTTTAAAATTTGCAAAGCTCATATTCCGTACAAGAAAGGAAGATGTTTTTCTTTAATTATTGTAGTTTTCTTCCTGGGTCATTTAGAATGTGTTTTCTTATTTCTTAGACTGTTATTTGATCACATATAACCTTGAACGATTTCCTGCATTTTGTGTTAATAGTGTTTAGGTCTAATAAGCTGACTTCTGGAAGCTTTTTTTATTTTGCAAACTGTACTCATTCTGCATCCAAGATAAGGTATACAGTAACATCTGTATTATAATAATACTTTTTTTGCCTCTTTCTTTTGTATTCATGCCTGTGAGATCAAGAAAAATGAGTGAAGTCTGGATAGTGGTATCGTGCTACTTTAGAGGACAAAGGCTTCTAACATCAGATTTTCCTTATTACAGCACATCCAGGTGGCACGGTTGTGCATTTAATTTCCTGTGATGTGTTGTGCATGGAGTATACAGTATATTACATTTTCTCCTCACAGACAGCCATAGACATGCTGGTAGGTTAATTGGCTTCTGTAAAATTAACCATGATATGAGTGTGCGTGTTTATCCGTGTGTGCTTTTGAAGGACTGGTGTCCCACCCAGTGTGTATTCAACCTTGTTGCATGAGGTTGGATTAGGTATATGCATTGTAATAGAGCATAATCTGTGCCTTTGGTAATTCAGCAACACACAAGGTAGAATTGAAGATATATCCATCTGGTCAACAAACTTTGTAAGTCTTTGTAAGGGACATAACTACAGTATGAGGACGTAAGTTCCCTTTCAATTGTATAACAATGTCAATTCTAAATTAAAGCTAAACATTAGAAGGTAGTGTATGGTCTGTGTAGACCAAAAGCATGGTAAAGCCTAAATGGGTGATAAAAGCTGCTTTTTTATTGTCTAGTAAGAGTCCAGTTACATTTTGTTAGGTCCATAGTACTGAATAATGGCCATTCATAATCTCTTGACTCATCTACTTGGGACATTATGTATGAGTTAAACCAGAAGACTTCATTTTCTTGTTGGAAGTCATTAAATAATCGTAACGTTCTGTTAAGTTTTGAGACAACAAGAATGGGATCTGTTGTTGTGTGATTCTTATTCAAACATAAGTTCACATATTTTAGCATATTTTCTGCTTCTTTTTGAATAACCTTCAGGTAAACTTCAGTTCACAATTAGATATGGTGCTCTATTGTGTCCTGCTGCTGCATGGTGAGAAAATGTCTCTATTTTCATAAAACTGTTCATAAAGATTTTGTCTTTGGGATTATGAGGGGTTAAGGTCATTGTCTACTAGCTCCCTCGGGCTTTTACATGCTGGGTTCATTTCAACTGATAAAAAAGAGAACTCCCATTGTACTCATTTTTAATAGGCCATCATGAATAATCAGGTAAAGAAGGTCTAGCACTTCTCAGCATTTCACATGTGGTTGTTCACTTTAGTTTAGAAAGATTATTTTTGTACTTGTTGTCCATCATTCAATGTATTCAGTTACAGGCTGGTGGAGTGTGGGTTGCGAACACATTCTTACAAAACTTCAAAGTGGAAGGATCTAGTAGATGTCTGGTGTGCTTCTCAGATAGTGAAAAATAAGATAGAATATATGCCCATTTCCCTCTATCCATATACAGTATATGGTTTTCCAAAAAGTCTGAATTACTTTTGCATCTTTTTCAGTGTTTGTTAAACTTCCTATTTTATTTTATCTGCTTAGGTTGACTTCTACAGTTTAGTAACTATAGAAGAATTTAAATAATTCATTACCTTGAATGCCTTCTGCCTGCAATTTGAGAAGTAATCTTTTATGATGACCTTTTTCCAAAGCTTTAATTAGAGCTAAATATGCCATATCTTTATCATAAACATTTTGTGTCTATTTGATTTTGGTTATTTGGTATTTGTGTCTACAGTTTGTGGTTGTTAAAATAACTTTATTTCCTTGATAATCACTATCACTTTTAAAATCCTGTTGCCACACAGACTTCTGCTTTGGTTTTAGTTATCCGTTATGCAATCCTACATGTAACAAATGTAATTGTTACACCATTTAATTGTTACAGATTTAGTAATCTGTAATTTCTTTGTCTGATTTTGCCAACATTTTTGTGGGTGGGCTCTGCATTAGAGGTTTTATAGTCAATGTGACAATCTTGGGTAAGTGTTCAAAGATATTCCTACTTAAAACATTTCTTGTTTTCTAACATACAGTTGGAAGAAAAGTAAAGCATGTCAGGCCATAGGGATTTGTTCATCTTCTGGTACCTGTAACACTTCCTTGACAAACATCTCAGTGGAATACAGTACTCAATTAATACAATAGACATTTCTCTTTCATTGTCTAAATGTTTCCCTTTTTATCTCTGAGACACTGATCTTACATACTGTAATCTCCATTGTACTTTATTCAGTTTCTTGTCTTTTTCCTGTATTTTCTAATATATATTTTTCTGCATATATTTAACTATATTGTGATACAGTACCATTCTTTTCAATACATTATACATATTTGATTTAAATGCATCCTATTTTTACAAATTATATCATAAAATGCTTCCTTTCTCCCAATATATTTCTAAATTGATTCATTAAAACATTTAAACCACTGTTCTCTACTGTTCTCTTTGTTTATTCCTTAGATTAACCTTTGTGGTTCAAACAGAGTGTCTTTAAACTATAGAATATCTTTAAACTGTTGTTATCCATTCTTTGAAGATAACATATTTCTCATTGTAAATTGTAAACCTTTGTTTTGGAAACTACTTGCAGAGTTTCAAATTGTACTCCAGGGCTGCAGAGCTGAGGATTTCAACTTTCAGGGGAAAGAACAGCCTAAATTGATTGCACATTAGAAGAAATATCCCAACATTCAAATGCATACTATAATCACCAAGTTCTAAATGTTTTACATAAATGAGATTGAGACAACTGGAATTAGTTTCCCAGTGGGCATCAATGTTAGTGTCTTGGACAGAAACTAGTCTGCCACATTTCTTTTAACACCTGGTAAGTTGTTTATACCAAGGAAATTTATTCTTAGAAATTACAGGACCTATCCTCCAATGGTTTTCATGTTCAAATAGAAAATAATGATATCTCCTATTTACAAATACATCCTTGCTTCTCTCAGTTGTGGATTTTTGGTAGTGATAATAATGATGCATTATTATAATATGTTCTATTAGCTAGAGATGTTCACCAGGGTACTGTGAACAATAGAAAGGAAATCAGTCCAATTCATCCTATCAGCATTAAACAATAATAACATTAATAACACAATAGAAAGATGGATAGTTGTTTTGGGGTTTCTCAATGTGCAGTTAGAGTTTCTGCTCCTTATATATATAGGAGTGCAAGAGACTTACTAAATTCACAAAATGGGCCCAGAACAGACTTTTTTTCAAACAATAAATAGAGGCATAACATGTTGCATTTATTTGCATGTATTTTTTAAGCATATAATCTTCCTGCTGGTACAGCATGTGAATAACATTAAAAAGGAGGAATCACCTGCCAGACACACCTGTCTGATGTGGAGGGGGCACAGCATTACCAACTCAAAGTAATCTATTATTCTCAAAAAACAGTTCAATTTCAGCCTTTATTGTTTTCTAAAATAAAAGCAACTACCTTCACTGTTTTTTCTATAGTGCATGTGTTACAGATGGTGACCACTTAATGATAACTAGATAACTTCAGCTTTTTTAGCTGACTACACCATCTAACAATTATAAAAGGTGCTAGGACCCTTTTTTTCTCTCCTACAGATACTTTATACCTTTCAGAACCACCAATGCATCCACACACCAGACAAAACAGTTATACTATATAATATCCCAATTTATTACAGTATTTCAATCTTCCCATCACTCCAAATGTAACTCCATAACACAGAAATTCCTATGACTGCTCACACAATGCACAGAACACATGGCTGACTTATCTACAAGAGACACATATTCCAGACCAACAGAAGTTAACCAGAAACAAATATCCCACAAAAGCAATCCAGCAGTTCTGTTCTCCAGGTACACCTTTGGTAGGTGACCTGTCATGCACCCTTACTCTACAGCACCTGTGGGCAAACTACAGCCCATGGGCCAGATCCGGCCCACCAGCCAGTTTTAACCTGCCCTTGAGGTAAAAAATAAATTAGTCAATATTCACCATATTCCACTTTGTTTGGTGCCGTTTCTTCTTGCATTTCATTATTCGTGCCATTAGATGGCTCACAAATGTTTTACCGCAGTGATTCCAAACTGTGCATCGCGCCACCTAGGGGAGGCGCCATCATTGGTCAGGGGCGTCTCAGGTATCGCCAGTCAAAATTTTATTACAAGGAAAAACCATTGTTCGCTACCTAGCTAGATTGTGTCTCATGATACTGGCCACAAGAGTCGGCAGTCTGTAACCAGTTGATGGCGGTTTCAGTGTTTCATGTTTCTATGTGTGGTCATTTTGTGAGTTTTTTGTTACATGATCACAATTGAGAGGTTTTTAAATATGAGTAAAAAACGTGAAGGACATGGAGCCTAGTTCTTAAGAGAAACAGAAATAAAAATATAGAAAGTATGACGACAGTTCTTGAATTTTAATTTCACATGCACAACTATGGACACTGAAGAATGTCCTCAGTGTGTTGTCTGCCTTAAAGTGTTGGCTGCTGAGAGCATGCTCCCCAATAAGTTGAAACGTCATTTGGAAGCTGTTCACAGTAGTTTGATAAATAAGCCTCATATTTTTAGTTTAATGAATGAACAAAAAGCTGCTTTTTCTAACTAAACTGCAGTCCCTAGCAAAGTTCTTTTTCATCATACAAAGTAACGTACCGAGTAGCACAATGCAAAAAACCTTGTACTATTGGAGTACCAAGGAATAAGCAACAGAGCTCTGTGAATTCTGCTTCCCTTTGCAATTTCCTGCCTTTGTGAGGCTAGGTTTTCAGCACTTGTAGTTATCAAATCCAAGTTCAGATCAAGAGTCAATGTTTAGAAGGAGATGCATGTTGCCATTTCAAATGGTGAATTATGTTGACATAATTTTTTTAAACAAGCCCACCTACCCATTAAGAGGCACAAACAAAAAGACATTGTATTTCTCCCCCTTTTTTAAAAAAACATTGTTGTTAGATTTTTACATTTTTAGTAATTTTGTTTACATTTAACAAAGATGTTGACTATTTTTTTTATTTTTTCAAATTGTTTGCACATTCAAATAATTTCAATAAAATGTGTTGTCAAGTATTTTTACTATTTTGATCAAGCATATTGGTTTTGAAAATGATTAAAAATAATAAAAATTGGATCAACTTTGTTTAAATTTTGACCCATCATTTCCTTTTCAAATTTATATTCTTTTGTAAAATATCTCACTTAGATCTCACTAGAACTTATTTATGACACAGTGGAGGCATGTGGAAAATTTGACAGGTCGAGGGAGGCATGTACCCAAAAAGTTTGGGAACCCTGCTTTACCAATTTGATTCACCAGTTAGAGTGGGTCCATCGTACTGTGAGGAGGGAACCTGCACAAAAATGAGTGCATTGAAGAAGCAGAAAGTTGACAATGAATGCAGAGTGTGCAAATAAAATTGCTAAAGCAAAGCAATTTCAGTATAGAAACTGTAGATATTTTTTTGTCCAGAAAGCAAGAACAAATTTGAGAAAATAAGTTTATCACACAGAACAGTAACCCGTTGTATCAAGGCAATTGTTGAAGACTTGGCTTGTGAGTTGAATGTCAGGTTTTATTCAATTTTTATATATTAAAATATTTTTTCTCTCAGGTTATCATTAACCTTAAACTAATAAGCCTATGTTGGATTCTAAACTTATATAGGGCATAGGCTATCTGTAACAACAGTGTGAAGTGGCCCACTATACAGTTTCAAAATTTTATGTGGCCCTTGGGAAAAAAAAGTTTGCCCACCCCTGCTTTACAGTGTAGAAACTCTATGGAGTTTCAGCATCCTCTTCGGTTTCAAGCATCCCTAACAATATATCTCTGATGCTTCTCCCCCATCCTGTTCATGTCTGAATCCAGTTATTATGTAGAGAGGGGAGGAGGATGATGCTGTGGCCTTCCTCAGCCGCTCTTTGTCGAGTCCCTGATTTCCAAGTCTTCTCCTGAGTGCTGTCATGCAAACTCTTCTATAAAGAACAGATTCTTCTGTTCTCAGTCCCCTGTGTTCTCTTGACTTGCTTTTTGAAACCCGCATAACAAGGATTCAAGACTTGTTCTGAGGGGGTAGATGTGCCCCTTTGATGTCTCAGCTATTGGCAGATCGAACTGCTTGTGGTTCATTCAGAAACTGGCTGTAGCCAGATGGCCAGGTGTAGCATAACATTGTGTCTCCACACCTTTCACAGCCTCCCTTTCATTCCGAGGCCCAGTCAGACCTGTCTCACAATCTCACATCATCTCTGATTTGTGTGATAATTGACGAGTGTGTGCAAACTTTGATCAATGGGAAGGCTAACATCAAGGGAATACAAATATACCACCCTTAGAGAGACACCAGTCATTCCATGCCTTCTTAAGATCATTGCAGTCCTTGACGCTAGGTGCCCCCACAACCATTGTTTCATGCTTTAGATGACACTGAATCATACTTCATACTGAAGTATAAGAGACATTTGTTCTGCTACAAGATTATTTTAGTTCTATTATAAATGAAAAGGTGCTATACCAAAGGAACAACAAGCAGACATTCTTATGCAGATATGATATTAACTCAAACACTGTACTGTAAAATGGTACTTAAATAAATACACAATTGCTTGGCAGTGAAGTATGAGTGGTTCTAAATCCCAGAATGACAACAAATCCTTAACAATAAAATACATGTCAGGGAATATCACTGGTTCATGTATGGGCTATGTCATTAGCCGACCAAGTGGGTCTGATATGGCTCGTGAGCAGTCATCCATTTAATGCTAACTTGGTTGGACAGGAACTGTTTAGCTTGCAATGTGAAAGAAGCTTTATACTTCAGAAGATGAACATCTGTGTGTGTGATGTTCTGCAAAGTCACCTGTGGATCTATTACATTTTAAGCCAGCTTTAAAGTTCTCAAAAAATTGTGTTCTGTTTTTCAAACTATAATTCCTGTAAGCAAGTTTGGTGCTGACTCAACTTATTTGTTGTAACTGTATCTGAAAATGAAACAAACAATAATGAAATTGAATTGAATAAATGAGTAAAGGGTTATTCCATGCTGAAAAATATTTTTAGCATTGAATAATCCTTTACATGTTCCTTTGCAGCCTACGGATGCTAACGCAGCAACCTACCTTAAATTGTTTAATTATTCTGACTGAAGGAGGCACTATATCACTGTATAAACCAAGAGTTGAGTGAGTCTGCATACCATTTTACTGACACCTAGAGATGAGCGTTTGATTGATGGATGGTGATTGATGGATAGTGTCTAGACCAATTTGATTTACAGTATCATTTTGCAGACAGAAATAGTGACATTTTAAAAAATTAAAAACTATCAGCCATAAAAATCTGGATTCTACATAATCATGAAATTATGAAAAAAAACATTAATAATGATTACAAAAAAGTCTATAGCAATATGGATTATAAATCTTGTATTTTATTCCATTGCTCATATGACAGAAAAAGCCTTGGTTGAGTAGTGTTTTACACACAAGTCTTAAGATGAGTTGTTCTTTTAAGATTTTCTCATGATTTTCACCCGTAACTGTGTGGATGTAAGAATTAAATTTAATGTGATACTTAAGACCTTAAAATCTTCTAAGCAGCACTCTAGCCAGGAAAGGCTTAACAAAAAAAAGAAAAGCATTTCTGTAGACAGCTTGATTATACATAGGTTTGATAAATGGAATTATAAGAAACGTATAACAGTATTGTAGGTGGAATCTTATTTTGTATACTTCTGTTTGTCCTTGCCTTCCCATAGCACGTCTCTCTTATATCGCTCCACCGCCCCATCTATAGTATATACTTGCAGCAACTCTCTGGCTCAATCAGCGCAATTCAGGGAGTGTCTGAACAATTCACTCAGGCAGGCAAGCTACACCAAATATACTCAGCATATCTCTACCTTTATCATATAAACTACATTTCCCAACTTGCCACGTTAAAGAATTCAATTAAATAATATCCATAGATATCCATACTGGACATCAACTACTGTATTAGTATACTTAATGTGACCTAAATGTCATTATTACAATGCAATTTAATGTAGGCAACAAAGTCATTCAAATCATTACTCAAAACTTTAGTTTTAATCTGGCCTCTTTTTTGTTTTTTTATGTGCTTATTTGCTTTTAAATATGTTTTTTTAAAGCCACTATGTAACATATTTTAACATTAAAATATAAAAAAATATAAATTGTTTTCTAATTACTATTTATACCAATTAATAATTATGTATATAGTATGTAATTTAACAAAAAATATATGAGTTTTATACAGTATGGAGGCATATCTCATTTGGAGTTGCAGTAGGATTGTAGTAAGATTGTATTTAATTAAATTGTCAATGGTATGTATACAGCATGATTAATGCAGGAAAGCACTAATGGGTTAACAGAAAATAATCTACAAATAAGGGGTGAATGTGCAATGCAGGGATATGTAATTTATGGTGCCCTCTGTAATAGGAGATCTGTAATAGTAATGTGGGATCTGTAATAGGAGAAATACTGCTCTTTCCTACTTTATATCATTGATCTAGATATGTGTACAGTTACTAAGTAAGTCATGTTTGTAAATAATAAAATTAAATGTAGAAACACTTAGAAAAAGCAAATTAATTTGAAAAAGATTTAGATAAAATTCAACACCTAGTAGATACAATTCCAGAGTATTTAATTCAGGAAACAAAAACAACAAACTATAATTTATAATGAGAAATACTCTGCATCAGTCTATAGAAGGCCAATCAGGCTGAACAGAATGATCTACACTGACAGACTAAGTGAACTGAATCATTTTAGTCTTGAACAGAGAAGACCAATAGGAGACTTCGGAATTGAGAGAATACCATTTAGCAACCTTTTGAGTATCTTTGTCCTTAGCAAAGACCTGAGTTTCCCAGGAAATTAATAATATCATTAAGAACTATGCTTGCCATTGATATTTTAATATGCACCGTCTATAGCTTTTAAACCCTTAGTACAATCTGAATTGATGTATTATCCAGATCTGCTGTTTCCTTTGCCAGTGCACAAGAAACATGTGCTAACAATAATGCCTCTTCAGAGTTTTTCATAGTATAATATGTCGAAGAAAAGGCCTGGTCTGCTTCTACTTTATTATCCTCTGGAAACATGGGTTGTACTATTCCCATCCCTTGAAAGGCCATTGGCTTTTTATAAATACTTTATATAGTGTTACCAAATGGAAAAGTTCATAATGACTGAACATGCTATCAACATTTTGTTCTGTTGAGTTGATTACCATAAACAAATTAGAACTACAGTCATTTCCATAATTCAGTGTTTTGTTATCTTAAATTACATATTAAGCATAGCTTTCATACTTCAGATTAATCGCTTCTTAGTTGTTATTAAAAATGCATGTGACAGTTAATTGAATTTACTTGAACAGTCATCAAGGTACTATAAATGCAAATAAATGCTTGCTCACAGATAAGTTTAAAACTTTTGCAATTGTCATTAACTTCCTCTAATATGAGAGAAAAGTGTTTTCTTAATTTTGTGTTACATTATCAAGTAATATATTAAGATTTTGGAAAAAGTATACTGTAGCTCCTTCTTTGCATGTCTTCCACTTCTGAACAAAATCTAATTGAAAATCGATTATAAAAAGAATATTATACATTAAGTTCATAAAGAGCCTGCCACAAAGTTCTGGTGCTGTTTTAATATTAAAAGTCATACTAATATTAGATACTGTGATGTACCTCTTATTGTTCTTTGTCTAAGAATGCCACACTGGTGCTGTCATACCATGATATATATAGTATACATTGGTCAGAGCCAAGCAAGGGCAGTAATATTTAAGGTTCTGGTCCCAGACCTTTTGGTTGGTCAACTCATAAAATCTGCAAAAAATAAGTTAAGACAAGTGTTACGGTCCTTGGTTGGAGTGTTATTTTTTTTTCTAATTGCTTTCTCCTCTTTTCCCAGGTTTTGCCAATTAACTAATAGATGAGATGGGAGCATTTACAAGGGGAAGATGAGATTGCAAATGGGGGGGCTGAGAGATCGGATATGGGGAACAGAGATAGTTGAGTGGTGTGTAGTTTTTGTTTTGGTTTGGTTAGTTAGTGTAGATACTGTAGGTGTAGAATCCTGAAGACTTTTTTTGGTATGGCCTTATTGTTTAGGCACGACCACCTTTTTTTCCCCCGGTTCTAGTCTATCTAGTTTGTTTATTTTTCTTTTATAGTTAGTTAGCTTTGTTTTTTTTTCTTTTTTTGTCTTTCCTCTCCCAATTTGAATATGAACCTTGACTTTTTGTTCCCTGGATTTGCGATGATTGATAAAATTGATTTGTTTTCCCAGAGGAATTCGATCTCTCGGGTGTTCTTTTTATGTTGCGGCTTTTGGTCACACCTCAGACATATTTTTAAGGTCGTAACACTAGAAACATTAATAATCACTCCCTCATTGTAACAACAATTTTAAGAAAACACTATATTCCTCGTGTAATAGCCTTACTGTCTGTAGGAACCATAAAATGCATGTGGAAGTACAGAAGTTAAATTGTTAATACTGTATTTAATATCAATTAATTTCTTTGTTCTAAGAATCTTCTGTTAACCTGTGTATTATTCACTCAGTCTCCCAATGAAGCACTAGTGTTAACAACTGCGCTTACAGATGCAGCCATTCAAAATGCGTGAGGTATTTCGCGGCATATCCCGGTAGGCGTGTCGCAGTATCACGCGGTATGACGCAGTTAACGTGGTGTCACGTGGTTAACTATCCGGCGGCGCCTTGTAAAACCGCCAGGGGGAGCTTAACCTCTCATGTACAGCATTTGAGCCTTTAATTTTGAACTGTGTATTACAGCATGTTAATCATCAGTCATTAAACGTTGGTATATTTTATGAAAGCAAGATTGCTCAGTTGGACAAAAGTACACAACCTACCTTTATCAGAAATATTTATGCATCAAAGCCTTTACTGAAGATATTACTAATAGTATTAATAATGGATGACTTTGGACAAGCTGTATACTCAAAGTATAATTTCTTTAGCACATTTGTACAAGCACTTGGAATCTGTCCAAGCCATACTTTGTCAGGCATTTTGTTTTACTTCAACGCGCATAAAAACTTCCTTGCTTTTAACAGGGCGTTTCATAATTTCTAACTACGAAAATGATTTAAAATGCGACACCTATCATTCAACTAGAGCTTAAAATATCACAAGGATCCTCAAGAGCACAGCAAAGAGTGTATTAAAAGACACTTGTATTTATCAACGCTTTCTTTTCCGTATACCAGATTTTATGGAACCACTTCAGAGGGGTGTCAGCCAGTCAGATTCCAGGAATCGGCACTTTAAAGGAAAAATACACACCGGTATTCCATTTCTCCCTAACGATTTTAAGCATCGAAGTATTTAACTAGCATGTGAAATAGCGTGTGAAAAAGTGGTAGTTTTAAGCTTTTCTGCTAATATAATATGGAATCGCATATCTAAAGAATTTAATAACGGTATTCGTGTGCTGCGACAGGGCTGTGTAGGGCTGTTTCGCCTGCCTGTTCATGCGAGCTGTCTTGTAGCTGACTGGTCTAGGTGCGTGACTACCAGCTGGCAGGTTGTGTGTTCGAATCCAGCTGGTGCTGGACTTTTCTTTTAACAAACATTTCTTCGAAAAAATAGAATAGCGATATTATGGACAATCAATTGACTTTTATATTTCAAAATATCGCAACATGATCGATATTTGCGATATTTTGAACATATCTTCCCTTCTGACAGCAGTTCCTGCTTCTATTGTGTGTGTGTGTGCAACAGAGTAAATTTTTATAGAGAAATGGAGGCTGGACAGTATGCGTTACAATATAAACATTTATATTGATTTAAATCGTGTTCTGATTTAAATCGCAAACGTGTGTTTAATTATGTGTTTTTTAATCATAATCAGGCTAATGCATTTCTACATTTTCTGTATGAACCAGCTTAGAGGTTCATACAGAAAGACAGCTTGTGTTTAAATTGAGTGTAAGGTAATTTATGCTTCTAAAGTCATGGTCAGCATTTATTATTGTACTGTGCTGTAAACTTTTTCTGTGCCTTGTCACATTATTTTATAGCGTTTTTATTGCGTTATTAAATCCGGTGGCGCTGTGTGTTAGTTTTCTGACTCCCATTATTTAAACTGCGACACTGATCATTCATCTCTAAATAAACTTTATTTTATATAGCGTTTTAAGCGAATAGGTAATTAGATTGCTCATAAACCTAATCGCTTCTTCTACATAAACACAGCGTGATTGCTCTCTGAAAATGCTTTTCCTTTATTTTTAAAGTAGGCTCAGATTTCAACTATAGATCGTATTATTATAAACTTTCTTGGAAAAATGTATTTTATGTAAACCATGTTTGCTATTAATTCATTTAGGGCTAAAATACGTTCATTGTCTTCCAATCGAGTCGAGTTGACATTGGAAGCCTGCCACACCCGGACTGTTAAACCAACGCATTAGCACGTCGCCAGTATTGGCTTTAGTATTCCCCCCCTCTCCCCTCAATTCAATTCAATTCAAGGTGTTTTATTTGCATGACAGATGGGTACAAGCAGTGTTGGGTATGTATATTGTAACGCTTACGGCAGACAGGCACTGTGTAAGAGCCGGCGCACCAGAGCAGCGCACCGAGGGAGCGTCTGCATTTATAACTTAGTTTTTAAAATCAGTCAAGCAATATGAAGCATCTCCTTTTACTTAGTGCCTGAGCATAAAAAGAATAGGAGCATACTGCAACGCGTGTGAAGTCCATAAACAATATTAATTTTGGAACTTAAACATACAGTATATGGCTGGTCTCGGTACTTTAAAGAAAACATACACACCAGTATTCCATTTCTCCCTAAACATTTTAAGCATCAAAGTCTTTAACTAACGCGATACCGGAGTCAACAAGCATACATTTAGAATTTGATTAAAAGGGAATATAATATGGAATCGCGAATCTCAAGAATTTAAAGACCAGACAATCGCAAACGCATTTTCAATAAAATTATTTTATTCATTCAGCAGTTTGTGAGAGGGACATCCAGCAGGGAGAGACACACACACCGGTTTTCATTGACAAAATTGTTTTTTTTCAATTCATTATTAATAGCAATAGCAATTAATAGCAAACATGGTTTACATAAAATACATTTTTCCAAGACAGTTTATAATAATACGATCTATAGTTGAAATCTGAGCCTACTTTAAAAATAAAGGAAAAGCATTTTCAGAGAGCAATCACGCTGTGTTTATGTAGAAAAAGCAATTAGGTTTATGAGCAATCTAATTACCTATTCGCTTAAAACGCTATATAAAATAAAGTTTATTTAGAGATGAATGATCAGTGTCGCAGTTTAAATAATGGGAGTCAGGAAACTAACACACAGCGCCACCGGATTTAATAACGCAATAAAAACGCTATAAAATAATGTGACTAGGCACAGAAAAAGTTTACAGCACAGTACAATAATAAATGCTGACCATGACTTTAGAAGCATAAATTACCTTACACTCAATTTAAACACAAGCTGTCTTTCTGTATGAACCTCTAAGCTGGTTCATACAGAAAATGTAGAAATGCATTAGCCTGATTATGATTAAAAAACACATAATTAAACACGCGTTTGCGATTTAAATCAGAACACGATTTAAATCAATATAAATGTTTATATTGTAATGCATACTGTCCAGCCTCCATTTCTCTATAAAAATTTACTCTGTTGCACACACACACACTAGAAGCAGGAACCGCTGTCAGAAGGGAAGATATGTTCAAAATATCGCAAATATCGATCATGTTGCGATATTTTGAAATATAAAAGTCAATTGATTGTCCATAATATTGCTATTCTATTTTTTCGAAGAAATGTTTGTTAAATGAAAAGTCCAGCACCAGCTGGATTCAAACACACAACCTGCCAGCTGGTAGTCACGCACCTAGACCAGTCGGCTACAAGACAGCTCGCATGAACAGGCAGGCGAAACAGCCCTACACAGCCCTGTCGCAGCACACGAATACCGTTATTAAATTCTTTAGATACGCGATTCCATATTATATTCCCTTTTAATCAAATTCTAAAAGTATGCTTGTTGACTCCGGTATCACGTTAGTTAAAGACTTCGAAGCTTACAATGTTTAGGGAGAAATGGAATACTGGTGTGTATTTTTTTCTTTAAAGTACCAAGACCAGCTATATACTGTATGTTTATGTTCCAAAATTAATATCGTTTATGGCCTTAACACGCGTTACAGTATGCTCCTATTCTTTTTATGCTCAGCTACTAAGATTTCCCTTCAGTGGTAAAATTCAATATCTACAACGGGCACAGTAAAGACGTTTACAGTAAGTCTTTCTACGACAGACCAACGGACCACGAGTGCCCCTGTCGGTCAACCAATCACGCACCGCGGTATTTTGCGTCATCGCGCGTCACGATGCACGACGCCGTAGCCAATTACCTGCGGTACGTGTCTGTGCCGCGCACTTTGAATGGCTGCATCTGTACATACTAGTTTTTTAAAATACAGTTTATGTAGACCATATAACATATAACATGCTGTTTATGTTGTGGATCTTACTTCATACCATAAGATGATTCTAGATGTATATAGGAAAAGAGATATGAAGTCAAAGACTATTTGCTGCTTAGAAAAATCGTCTGAAGTAATACGTTGAATGAAGGAAACTGCAATAATAGAGGTCTTTGTGGTTGCTTCCTTTCTTTTTCTCACATCATTCTTTTTCAGTCTCTCTCTTTACAACACATTTAATTCATCTATTATTTCAGAATTAGATAGATTATCCATTTATTAAATGTTGCTTCTTATCAAAGAAAGTGTGAGACCACATTAATTATAATATTTTAGTTGTTGCATGGGAAAAGCTATAATTAAGATGCACTGTCTTTAAGTTAATTTAAATCATTTAGCTATTAGTATATGGAATAAGGACTTGAATGTTACACTGGAAGAATGTTCTTAGGAAAATATCTGGAACAAAAAACATTTAGCTAACAAAAATCCCAAACATGTTTCACTTTAATATTCTTTACAGGATGTATTTGATCCTCATCATATGAAGTTATTGGTTCCCTGTGTATATTCTGCCTGGGTGACATTGTCCATGGAATGTTCAGACATGCTAAGATTTTACAATTTTTTGTCCACAGTTCCAAAGAAAGGTAATCCTTGCTCTCCCCAAGTACATTTCTTAAATAACTTGCATTTTGTTCTGTCACAGCAATTGAGATACAAATTTGGGTTCTATGTTAGGAGCCTTTCCATTTCCTCCACTGGCATCATTGGATCCTGGCCTATTTGATATAACGTCCATATATTGTTTTACAATCACATGATCCTGGGGGGTTGAGGGCTGGCATAGATTGCTTGGAGTGTTGCAGCTGATATCATGTCTTAATCATAACTATGTAATTCCTACTTAGGTGTTATTTGAGTACTATACTTGTAGGGGATATGACTTATGTAGAGGGCAATATTGGTGTGTTATACTGTTTTTTTTATTTTGTTTTGAAGACTTAAAACTACTATACAATGTTTGGCAAAATGAAAGCTAGTCAGAACATTAACCTTCTCAATTCCTATTCCACCCCAAGTTTTACTTAAGCATACCAAAACATGTAAGAGGACACTAGAAAATAAGATGTCATTGGGTAGACACCCAGTTATTCAGGCAATACAGTAATTTAGCTGCTTTGTGCAATTTTATACTACAGTACTTGTCTCCAATAGCAGGCCAATTACCTTTTTTTTATATATTTTATTATATGACTGTAAGGTTTGACATAAACCAAATGAAAGAAAAACAATATCAAAGTTGTAAACTTCATTTTGTAGAAATTTCCAAAACGAAATACAAATTACTCAATAAATTGACATGAGGTTAAGGGAACTCACAGTTTGATCTACTGAACCATGCTCTTCTATGCCACAGTAAATGATTAATGTGTTTCATTTTAAAGTAAAAATGTTCATGTCACAAGAAGAGGCAATATGCTCTCACTGTGCCATTATGTATGGATTAAACTGCCCCATTAAATATGGAAATAAAGATTGCTATTTTTTATTTTAATTTCATATGAAAGAGATATGAGAAATAGAATTTTGTTGAAAGATTTTGTCCGCCCCCCCCCCCCTCCATGCCCCCTGACCCCCGACCCCCTGCCACATCCTTTGAAGTTATGTAATTGTAAAACCTGACAGACAGTCACCATCACCACTACAACAATCCAACCCCCCCCCCACATATCCTTTATGCACATGCCTTTCACATGCTGTTTCTAGCTGAATGGATTTGTCAAAACAGAATGGGAAAGAGAAAAACTCTAATTGGCAATTTATAATTAACCTGCTGCTTAAAAACCAATGTCTAAAATGCCAAATTAAAATAATTTTTATCCAAGTGAGAGAACTGTGCGTTTTTAATCAGCCAAATCCCATCCCCATGCAACTATCCATTTCAACACCATCTGTTCTCTGTGAGTGACATGCTATCAGTATGAGACTCAGATCACACTGATTGCCTTATCATTGACAGACCTTTTCTCTGTATACACATATATATAGTTATACATGATATAGAATTATACTTTCTAGTTGGAATGTTCCTATATTTACTGATATATACATATAGTGTGAAAAATGTTAATATAATTAAATTGCCTTTTTTTACCCCCATTTTGGGGAAACTTTTCAGTGTTTATCTTTTTCCAAATCAGATGAATTTCTCTTTTCTCACATTGAATTTGCAACCAACAGTGAGCAAAGGATTTGCAATTAAGAAAAAATGAACTCGTGAGAGGAAAGAATGGTCTGGGTGATGTTGAAGTTGTATTCCATCCTGGTTCATAGGCTGTCAAGGGTTCTTACCTGCCTAAGAAGAAGGGGAACATCTGAACAGAGACCTTACCATGTAAGGAAGGGAAAGCCTAAAATAAAGTGAATACAGAATAATCAAAACATAGAATCTTTAGTTATATTCTGTAGGTGGTTTAGAGAGCAAGAAAAAATCAAATGGATAACTCTTTCCTTTGAGAATAGTGCATTATTCCCTTTTGTAGAAGAATCAGTAATCTGCCTTGATAATAAAAAGAGTGTCTGCAGAGGACCCCTCACCTCATTAGTTAGGCTCCAATATTTTCTTTTTCCCCTCCTGTACTGTTCCATTATTTTAGATACTTTGCAGCTAGTACTTCACCTGCCAGTCATAATTTAAGGGTCTGAGAGTTGCTGGAAGATATTTGGTTTGCTATTGTTCACCAGAGTCTTTTGTTGCACGGTAAAGATAGCTTTCTTAAACCAGTCACCCAGCAACTTACAGAGGTTAATGAATTGCCAAAGAAGATGCGTCATGGTTTTCTTCTTTGGTGAGGCATCAATAAATTGAAAATCATCATTGATTAATCAAGGCGCTTTCCCCTCTCTAACCCTGGCCATCACTTAGCCTGCCTACAACATTATTGATGGCTCTTTAGCATGCAAGGTAAATCTTCTGCATTTAGCACTAACAAAGCCTCACTATGCTAAATTCTCTTGTGTCAATTTTCAAATAAACCCAAATCTGAATCTAGGAAGATGAGGAAACACAACAACACAAACTACACACATTATGACTCCTTTTCCCGTTATTTCCATTTCTTTGTGCAATAAATATGCATATATAATAATAATAATATATGTATGTTTTTAAAATTCATTCATATTGTTTAAAGAAAATAAATTGAAGATATCAGAGGAACAAAGATACTGTACTGCACAAAATGTGCACACCATTTATTCCATCATAAATCTTTTTTCTATTGTATGTGATGTACTAAAGAATTCAATTTTCAATATATTAGAATGCATTATTTCCCTGATTATCTATGTAAAAATAAAAGTCATAGTACTATATGTAGAGTGCTATAGCACTAAACCATATGTATTGCATGTCTTTTTAAGAATTCCCAATACATTTCAGAAACAAACAGTAGTCACATTTGGATATTTAGCAAAGGGATTTTGGAAAAGGTATTCTTAAAACAGAAGAATTAATCCACTTTTTGTTAAATGGCCATGGTCTGCAAGATAGCCACTTTCACTTCTTAAGCATTGCTTACCTCCTTCACTGTAACACAAAAAGTGTTGTAGTTTACAACTTATTACAAACCCTATTCACCTTCTATCAATATTTTCATTCAAATATTTAAGAAATTAGTCCAGTATATTTTAAGAAAATTGTCCCAAACCCCAGTCCCTCTACTGAGCTTCAATCCAATAGATATTTTCAGTGTTTAAATTGCAGTAGGCATATCCTGGTCCTTGTCTGCTGGTGTGTCTGAAGGTTTTCACTCCACTTTAGCTATTAATAACCTTAATTCATTCAATCTATCCTTTCTTCACTGATCGTTATTGTGTAGACTTTCTTAGACTCTTAAAATTATTCTTTCTTAACTGCAAACTTCCAGGATTGGTGATCCTGCTTTGCTATTATCTGGCTTTATGGTGAAGAAAATTGAGAGTTCTAACTTTAAATTAATTAATCTTCTGAACAGTTACTGTAAAAGGTCAAGCACACAGTTGCTTCTTCCATCACATTAATTCCTACTGATTACATCACTCATGATATGTAGCATTATTTTATAAAGCTTTCTTTGTTTTTATATATATGAATGTATTGCTTTTATGTTTCTTAATATATTATGGGTCATTAGTGAGCTTCAGACTAAAACAATAAGCATATTATACTTTTGTAACATTTCTATAAGGTCAGGGCTTTTGTAGATTAGCACCAAAGAGGTGTAGGCATTGCTTAGTTTAAGACCTGTTCAATTCAGATTTATGTGGATGATAATTTAGCAGAAATTCTTATATGATAAGTTATAAGATATATCATGATATGATAAGATGATAAGTTAGCTCTTTCGGTTAGTAGTAAGTGTCCATTCAAGGATCTGATTCAGACTGAAAAAAATCAGTCTGACTTTTCTTGAAGGTAACCATATTAGCTTGAACAGTGTTACTGGACAGTTTGTTCCAAACTTCCACAACCCTTTGCAGTGGCAAATACAGAAACAACAATAGAACTATGGTGCTGGGGACATAAAGTAGACTTACTACTTTTACTATAGTTAAGCTCTGGTTACCCATGTGATACCTATTGGATTTTTTCATAAGCACAAAACCTATATATGAGAACAGTAGAAAAAGATTATTGTGTGATCCACATTTCTAGAAGTGGAAAAACTAAACAGTCTATAATGAATGGAAAATTAGATTTATGTGTGGATGATAACCAATTAACTTGAGTCTATCAGTTGTTAGCAACTGGATCTTTTGGAGAAGATAGACGTGCAAAGAAGACAGACATAATAGAGGGACAGAGTTATGCTGTGAATGGAAAAGAAAATGGGAGACCAGGGGAAAAATCAAAGAAGCAAATTCCATGTTTATTTTCAGATAGATGCTTTAGTATGCAGGACAGAGCATTTTGTCAAAGGAACTAAACTGTGATTGCTTCCCAGGGTATTTTGCATCTTATTCTCCTGCTTAGGAAAACAAATGTGAGAATTGATTATATCCTTTTTCCTTGCAGCCATATCTGAAGTATTCTATCACCAGCTTTTTATACTGTACATGTTAAACCTCATCTTATCTAACAATGTTGTTTAGTTTCACCATCTCTTCACTTCTTAGAACAAGCTAAGCTTATTCACATGCATAATAACACACTGTATGAAGACAGAAGATCCAATTATACTGTATTAAATAAAAAATAACACCCAATTCTTTTTACTTGCATGGGTTTGATGTTACTAAAACAGCTTTATGTTCTGGAATTGAATGGATCAGTAGTTTGTCTATGGTCTGAATGAAGAAACACATAAATAGATGTGATATATAAATGGATAGTGACATTTGTCCTACACGTAAAATGTAAAACTATTTGAGCCATATGGTTAAATTCTCCTACATGGTTAAATTCTCCTAGCTACCACATGTAGCTAACCTGGTGTGTGAAGGATTTGCACACATAAACCCCCCTTTTTCATGGGAATTAGCCAACCCTGATGTAATTATCCTTCCCAAGCAGAATTTGGTTCGTCACTTGCATGTCTAGAAGCAATTCCTCTCAACTTTGTTTTTCACCCCTGTGCTCCTACTGTATTTATTACCATCATCTACTGTCTCCTCTGTGTATTCTCATTGTGCATATCTTGAGTATTTTTTTATTGTTGTTATCGTCATTCTGTAAAGCGCTTTGAGAAGCCACCTTGAAAGGCGCTATATAAAATAAAGTTTATTACAGTATTATCAACTTGGACGTTTCCTTTTGGCTGGACCCTCTCTACCACCTTCTTTGCCTTACTGGCAGTCTACACGGCAACGACTGTTGCTAGTGCTCTTCAAGAACATTCCTCTGCTCTTGATAACATATTACTAGAAGCTTTTGTGTGTGTTATGTAATGTCTTTCTTATCTCTAGGTGTCTCCCTACTCCTAGACAAAATATCCTAAGACCCGAATCTTCCAATAACAAGTTTCACAGTGAGACTGTGAGAGTTTTTCGCTGTCTCACAGTTGACTGTGAGGGTCTATCCCAAATCTCAGTAGACAACCTCTAATCTCTCTGAACCCTTATGTAGGGGAACCGACTTCCAAAATAGGTGAAGCTAGTTCACTAATATCCTTGTGCGAATATAGATGATTAATTTTCTCCCAATTTCTGAGAGTCTTTACGCTGCCCTCTGGTGGACTCACTCAGCTTTGGCACTCCAACTGTGGCTGCTCTATTACACTGGGTAATGTAGTCACTCAATGGCATCCTTTATTGCAGATGTTAGCATAAATATTCATTATATAGAATAAAGATTTTTGTGTTCCATTCATTTTGTTCCATTAAACATTATAATTACCGTGATGTTTAAGACAAATATTCACACTTCACACTAAAACATAAAACAGTTTTGTTTTTGAGCCTATTATCAAACTTGAAAAATAAAATCTTTGTAAGCATTAAGCAATGAATGCCAACAGCCATGCAGTTCTCAACTGGCTACCCACTGAAGCTAAGCAGGGTTGAGCCTGGTCAGTATCTGGGACCACCTGGGAAGCTATGGTTGCTGCTGGAAGTGGTGTTAGTGGGACCAACGGGGGGCACCCACCCTGCAGTCTGTGTGGGCCCTAATGCGGGCACCGTCTTTCGGATGAGACGTTAAACTGAGGTCCTGACTCAGTGCTCATTGTGCATTTCTCGATAAGATTAGGGAGTTATCCCAGTTTCTGGGCCAAATTTCCCCCCTTGGCCTTTACCGTGGCCTCCAAATTGTCCCCATGTATGATTGGCTTGCACTTGCCCAGTGCTGGACTGGCGCTGTCCAGGGTGTAACTTGCCTTGCGCTTGTTGCTTGCTGGGTAGGCTCCGACTTCTTGCGACACTGTGTGGGGTATAAAGCGGTTTGGCAAATTACATTACATTAAGCAATGACTAAGTACAACAATATTTTCATGTATGTTAAAAAATTGTTATGCTTTTCTTAAAATTATGTGTCATGTATAGATCCTTATAAGTATGGGAGCAAAACCGAGTACATCATGCTTTTTGTGTGGTAGAACTCTTGTCTCTATATTTTTTATTTTCTTCCTACATTGCTAGTACTTGTTCCGATATCTAATTTATATTAATTTTCTTCAGTTTTTTTATTTTTCAGTTTTTATTTTGCCAATATTCATACGGTTGTAGTTTTGCCCACTGTTTCCAATCCATATATATGATGGACAAACAAATGTGAACCAGTCTCATGTTGTTTTTGTTTATTTTTAGAGATTATTGGCCTTCTGTACAGTTCACGCCCAATCCTTTTTTCATCTGTGCATTAAAATGGCATGATCAAGATTTATCGCCACATGTCTGTGTTGTATTTGTCCACCACATAACAATTAAGGGTCAGATAATGATGGAATACGGTTAAGAGATGTAAGGATTAGGAGCTATACCTAGAGTTAGGGATCTGGATTAGGGTAAAATCATTACATTTAAATGAAAGTTTTCTAAGCAAGATAATGGAATTATTTCATGAATTTATTCTGTTTTTATATGAAGTTCAGCACTTTATCCTTTTCAAAAATTAAACTTATGCACTGTATATCCCCAGAGCAATGCTTTTATAGATACAATGTTAACAGAGATTACTGAGTGGATTGGTAAATCATTATATACAAAATAATCCTTAATCTCCAAAAATCCTGATGTGGGAGAGTATTATTTTTTAATTCATGTAGAATTCTATTACAGTTTTAATACATTATTAAAAAGAAATGACACTTCGACAACAAAAGAAAGAAATGCCAATGTTATGTGGCAAATATAGATGAAAAAATCCACAAAACAAAAAATACAAGGGCTAAGGATGAAAATTAAAACACACTCAATGGCTAATGGAAAAAAAATGATTGGCACCTGAAATAAGCAGAAAGCACAAGAAAAATATAATTCAGTAAGCAATGTATTCTCTAGAATACTAGATCAGATTAAAAAGGTGAGAGCAATAACAATTATGTTAGTATAGAATATAAATTTGAAAATAATTATTTCTAATAAATAATGTGAATTTAAATAAAATCTGACTATTTGGGGAATGAAGGGACAATGTCTATTTTTTTTAAGGATAAATCCAGCCTAGAAAGTGCTCCCAAAGCAAATTGTTTAGTTTACCTGTATCAGTCCTAAAATGTCTTCAAGAACTGTGGTCTGTTAAAAGGAAATCCATTGAAAAGCAAAATTCCACATTGACTATCCCAGACTGTTGTAGTATTGTTCAAAACATATTATTTGTGTGTTCTAAAACACGTGCTTTTCATCACACAGACAGTCTCAAATATCTGAGCTTTCAGGATAGTCTCCTAAGCCACAGATGAAGCCTTCCTTGAAGGACAGGCCTTGTGTAGATGTGTTCTGGGCCAACATGCACATGCATTTGCTAAAACTTCACATTGAAACATGGCTTGAAAATGAACAGGCTTCAAAAACAAACAGGAGGCAATATTTTAATTTCAGAAATGTAATCCTAGGTTCTCTATCCTAGATTGTTAATACATTGTAATGAGCTAATAAGGAGAATAAATAAAATAACTTTGCATTAGTTACTTACTGTATGTAACATTTTGACAAACCTTTAATATCTATAAATACAAGTTCTGCAGTTCTGCATACGGTCGTTTGATATAGTTTGAGTATCATAAAATATAGCCATCCATAACTGGTCAGCAGCTGAAAAGGCCTACCAAAGCTGGAACAAGAATATTTTGCTTCTTATTTCTCTACATCACCTGCTATGTAGTGAGCCTTCCTCACTGTTTAAGATTTAAGATTTAAGATTTAGAAATTATTAGACAGACTCTTTATGTTTTAATGTCAATTGTTTATTAATAAGTTAATAAGGACTCATCAAAAGCACACAGTAAATATTATTTCTTTATCTGTTGTATTTGTTCTCTAGTTAATAGTAGATACAAGCTATTATATTGCTTGTTATATATAGCATAAATTTATATTATATAAATTGCATTATGGAATAGTTTGTGCAGATTTTTGTTTTACATTAGATTTGTTATTTAATTCTGATATTTATAGTTTTGCATTAAAAGTGTCCATTAATGTGATTATAAAACAAAGGAGGTTGTGAAAAAAAATGGCTCATTTGAACTTTCCATAACACGTAAGTGTCTTTAATGTAATTCAGATTTTGAATTATAGAGTACCTAAATTATCATCATTAGGTGTACACTAAGTGTTTCTAAATGCCTTTCCAATTATGCAATTGGAAGCTTCCCATACATGGATGTACTTCCAAAACATATACTGTATATATAAATTTGATGAAAGGGTGTTGGAGATCAATGGGGATCAATGTACTGTACCTTCAAGGTTTACAGTCAGTTTTGTTTGGGAAACAAACAGAAAACTGAAATTTAAAAATAGGTTTTTAAATTATTGTGCATAACGCACTTCCAGCTACACCAACCTACACTACCTTAATAGAAATTGTTCTTAAGAGGGCCTTTGGGCTAATGGAAAACACAGTGGTAGATTCAGTTGCCTTTATTACCAGCGTGTTTTGTCTGAACAAAGATTTCATAATTGACATTAACCCTATCTTAAATAAAAAGTAATTGGAATGAACAAGAAAGCTTAATGCGTCATGTAAAATGATCAGAGATAAGAGAAAGCAGACATTCAGTGCTTAAGAAGTAAGCTGTAAGAAACTAAGATTTATTAGGTGTCCAATAGGGTCTGAAAACAGCAATTTTATGAAAGCCATAAAACTTTGTTTTTCAAAATGTGGAGGGTACAATTTACCAGTCAGTTGTTATCCTTTCAACACTGAAATGCCAAAATGTGTTCAAAACAACTACAGCTACGCTTACCGAATCTGTAGTGAGTTACAGATAGTAGATAGAGGGTTTACACTTACTTATATTCTACAATATGGTTTGTAAGTTAATTTTCTATTTTGATTAAGAAATATACGGAAGCTTGCTAGCATCACAGAGAAAAAAAATTAACTAGTTTATACGAGAAAATTATTGCGTTTAAATGAGAAAAGTATCTCATTTATACAAGAAAATAAGTCTGTTTAAACACAATAGTTAATTTGTGAACAATGTTGCATAATATATTAATACTATAAATTGCATTGTACTGCATGCAAATAGTATTGTCTCATGCAAAGTGGCATTGACTTTAACAACAGTAGAATATTGTCACACTCCTCTGTTTTGGAAAATAAATCTAATCTAAAGGAGCATGTGTTCTGTCTTTTGTATACATGAAGTACAACACCATGTCAGTAAGCATTCCCAGATTAAATGCATATTGTTTTTGCTGTTTCTCTGACAAGTAGAAATAACATGGCTAATTATACGACATAATTTTCACTTATAAAGATATTTTTTTTCTTAAATAAATGCAATAATTTTCTCTTATAAATGAGATACTATCTCGTATAAACGTGACACGAATAAGATTCTGTAGAAATATATATACAGTATATTAATAATCCAGCTGGAAAAATTGTCTCCTCTTTCAAAACACACTTTAGTGCAAAAGACATTATTCTATTGACAATATTCTATTACCTGTCCCATGAGCTTTCTCCACAATACAGATACTGTACTGTATATGCACAAGTTATTCTGATATTCATCCTAAACTGTGAATA
This sequence comes from Atractosteus spatula, assembly GCF_055471065.1. Lineage (NCBI taxonomy): Eukaryota > Metazoa > Chordata > Actinopteri > Semionotiformes > Lepisosteidae > Atractosteus > Atractosteus spatula. The sequence continues at coordinate 22,827,406 of NC_142716.1, read as the reverse complement.
GCAATCACAATGTTGTAAACACCATGATTAAATGTAACATCCATTATTCTGAAGCTCAAGAACATTGAATTGGAGCATTTCTAAAGTGATGGGATAGATGTGAGAATGATCCAGTTGTTGCATTTAGCTGTCTACTCTACTTTTTGTTCAGACTATATTTTTTGATTCTGGTAAAATGACTAATACAAATGTTAGTTAAAATAATAAAATACCAACATAGCAGGGTGAAAACTGTTGTAATTAACAAAAACCCCCCCTATTTTTTATCTTTCTTTTGCACATCATATTTATGGCATACAAATTACAATCCATTACATTTTCACAATATTGTGATGCTTCCTTAACATTTTATCGCCTCTGGAAAGAGTCAATTTATGTCTGGTAAGATGTCCCCTCAAACATTTTGTAATATCTCTGGAAGTTTATATAGTAGAAGCCTGGTTTATGGTTCAAATTAATGCTAAATGCTAAAGCTAACAACAATGAAAATCTCACATTGTTTAATAATAGTACACAGTATGATTTGTTACTGTGGTAAAGCTTCACAGTATTTAAAAGAAAATGTGTGGTATTTAACTGTATGGAGAACCATGTCTAAATTTCCATTATACTTTATACAGTAAAAGTTTATTCCATGATTTTCTTTTTTTTCTCTTTTCAGCATGGAATAAACCTTTACTCGTTCCTTTGCAGCCTACACATGCTGACGCAACTACCTACTTGAACTACTGTATACAGTATGTGTGTATCATGTATCTGTATAGAGCCACATTTACTGTTTTATTTTTTTTCAATCTGTTAAATTTAACAAATAAATAGTAACTGTGCATTAATATTTGCAGAAACATGCCCAGTTTAAGTTTGTTCGCTGCAGAGATTGTGTTAAATTCTTTTTACTTAAAAAATCAACAAAACATGTAAGTTGGTAAGGGGTGCCCAAACATTTGCATTAAACTGTACCTCTTTCATGTTTTCATCCACATTGAGAAAATCTGTATTTTTTCTTAATGCATTTCAGTAATCAGAAAACAGTTTAACTTTACAATTTTACAACTAAAGGTAACTTTTGGTAGCGGAAAATAAAAACAATGTATTATATACCTAATGTACATACAGTAGATGGTAGAGGTAGATAAATATAAAAAAGTACTGAACAGTAGTCCATTTTCTTCATAAATATGCAATATACAATGGGTATTTTGAAAATTTTGAATGTGTTTGTTCTATCATTATAAAGTTTATATACTGTATGTCATAAAAAGCTATAATGTTTTATCCATTTCTAAGGATACATAATAAGAACACCGTACTTGTTTTTATTGTAAAAAAAATTGTACTGATTTAATAACACTTGATAGGGAATATTAATATGGAATTATGTAACTAAGCAGCTAAAAATATCACTTGTGGATATTATGTAAACATTTTGACATGTTCATTCAAATCCTGGAGAGACCATTGCTTTGTTTTCTTTTACATACCCAATTTATTTACCGATTATATCATACTGCAGTTGATTACTGCACAGTACGATATAATACACAGTACTGCACAGTCCAAAGACATGCTGTAAGGTTAATTGTTTAATTAAAATTGGTATGAGTGGGTGTACCTGGATAAGTTATTAAAGCTGATGGTTTTGTGATTAATACAGGATTTTTCTGTAAAATGAAGAATTATTATAGTTTATTTGCAACCACATACTTTGTTTTAATGGACAGTAGGAAAAAGTTACTTTTATAATTCCTGAAATACTGAAAAGAAAAGAGACACAACCTTCAGCATGGGATGAAGAAGAGCGCAAGAGACTATAAATTCAGCCCCATCCCCCAAGCAAAACTGCCTATTCCTATAACAGCAGGATGGATCACCCCTACCCTTTGTAACAAACATAATGTTTGTTAAAGAAGTAGGGAGCTGTGTTGGATGTGTAGGCTGCAAAGGAGCAAGTAAAGTTTAACATAAGGCAATCAGCACTCAAACAGCCTGTAACATTAGTTTTTCCTGTACTGTAGGTTTAAAATGTGAAGAAAGACTTCATATCAACTAGGAAGAAAAAGGGGCAGCAAAAAACATGTATAAAAACACAAAAATATATTTTAAATTTTATATTTTAAAAATATATAGTGCCACTAAAATCTGTTTTTAAAACTACTGTAAATGTTGTATACACTTAAAAACTCAATTGCGATTTCTGTTTAAAGCCATCTTTAAATTCTCATGCTGTTTCCGAGGAATATCAAGATGTTTGGTCTGTTGATATGGAGGTTCATTCATGTCATAACTTAATTTTCAGAAATGTGAATATAGTTTACAAATTATTTTATTGTAAAGGAGTGTTTAATATGCCCAAGGAACAATTTGTTAAAACTCCATTCAGAGCTGGACACTTTTGCATAATAGAGCAGAATCCAACCACTGAGCCAGCAATGTATTGAAAGGAACATGACACCACTTTCCCAAAGTAACAGCAGCAAGAGAGCATATTTTCATTTTAATATTTAACATGTTGTGATTAAAATAATTAAAATATTATTAAAATATTAAATAATGTTAAAATAATAACAGTGTCACGATAGTGTACATATCATTTACTACTTTATTTTTAGAGATCATGAGTTTAATTCTATTGTTAAAAACAACAATAATAATTGTATTCACTTTTTTATTTTGGAACCATTTTGATGTGCTTGTTTTAACTACAGTACATGTGGTAGTTCATGGGTACATGGGTAGCTGTGTCAGCATGCGTAGGCTGCAAAGGAACAAGTAATAGGTTTATTCCACATGGAATAAACCTATTACTTGTTCCTTTACAGTACATGTGGCTGTCGATGCTGTTGCTAGAGACAATGAATCGCTCATTGTTTGTAATGTAGGGCGCTGTGACCGAGGTAAGCTTTGGTACAGTACAAATAAATATATTTCACACAAACTGTACTGTAGTGGCTTTAAAACCATACAACATCACGCTGTTTTTACTGTACAGTATATTTAGCATACCCCCAGTTAATTGCATGCTATCAGTTCGGCATACTATATATCAATATAACTTCATGTGATTTGTGCATGTGGCACGTCTTTGTTCACATTTTAAAACAACAGTACATGCACTAAGGAAAAAAGTGTTTCTATAAAACAGGCCATTTGATTGCGAATTGTCTAATGTTATAGCATGACAAACAATGAGGAAGGATACTGAAAATTCATTACCATCCCAATTCAAAACTGCCTTTTCCACATAACAAACACGGTGAGATATAACACCCTACCTTTTGTAACAAACAAAATGTTGATTAAAGGAGTTTGAGTACAGAACTGTGTTGCATAGATTGGCTGCAACAGAATACGTAAAGGTTAATTCCAAGCTGTAAGGAAAAGAGCTGAAAGGAAAAGAGATGAGACACAACGTGCCTCCTCTATAACTCTTCAGCTTACAACTCATACATGGTCATTCATTATTAATATAACTAATAATATCTTCCGTATTGCAGTTAAATTGAAACATTTTTACAACTATAAATCCACCAATCCATCTATTTTTTTAACCGCTTTATTCAAGACATGTAGGGGTTCGACCTACAGATGCAGCCATCTGTAAAACCACGTACCGCGTGAAATTATCTAGAGTTTAGCGCATTATACCGCAGTACGTAATTGGCTGACCAAAATGACCGACAGGTGACACTCTTGGTGCATCGGTTGTTAGTGAAACGATTGCTTTATTTAATCTCTTTATTGTGCATGTTTAAATCCTGCTTAATATTGAATATTAATATGGAATTTTACTAAAGGGAAATTTTAGTAGCTGAGCATAAAAAGAAGAGGCGCATAATGTGTCTTAAGGTCATAAACAATATTAATTTAGGAATATAAACATATTATGTAAACTGTATATGGTTGGTATTGGTAGTTTAAATAAAAAATACACACCATAATTTCCACTTTCTTCATAAACATTTTAAGCATCAAAGTCTTTCATTCGATTGCATACTGTGGTTATTTTGGAAAAGTTTTTATGTGCTCCTTCTAACTATATTAAGTTTATATGCTTTATAAAAAGTTATAATGTTTTAACATTTTCTATGAATACTTGCGATCGTTATCACAGTTAAAGAGTCATTCACCCACAATTACTTGGAAACTTTTTGCCTGCCTTGTTCAGTTATAGGTTAAGTTGTTTAGCGGCGCGTTGGTGTAACGGCTTAGACGTGTGACTTGCATGCTGGAGGTCGGGGTGTTCAAACCCAGCTCTCACCATGAGTTTTCTTTTCACAAATAAACATTTCTTTGAAAAACTAAAATAGTAAATATTTTTTGACACTATATTAAATTTGTTGGTATTTCTAAATATCACAACACATTCAAAGTTAAGTGATTTACTAATAACAACAAATAATTTCAAACTGCTTGTAATTTTAAAATTTTGTTTTGTTCGGGGTGATTTGTCACTGTTTTCACAAACTTTAATTTATTAAATGTCTATTTTTGAGACAGGGTATTCCAGACCTCTGTTTAAGAAACTCCCTCTGTATTCCATGTTTTAACCTTTTCTATGAATACTTGCGCTCGTTATCGCAGTAAAAAACCTCATACTTTTTAGAATCCGCTAAATAGGGAATATAATATGGAATCACTTATCTAAAGAAATTAATAATGATATTAAATTAAGGATCTAAATATATGTATTTCTATAGCTGGTAGTATTACTGTAATCCACTTTCTTTGTAAACATGTTTTATTTTTTATTTTAATCAATAATTAGTATTAAAATTCACACTGTGATCAATTGTTGCACTTCTACATCTTGTAAGAACATTAATTTGCAAGACTGTGTTTAAACGTGTGTTAAATCTGACTATCAAAAAACTAGAGTTCACTATTTTCTGTCTCTCCCTACCCTCTCTCACCCGCTGCGATTCGAACACAGAATGGTTAAAAATGGGAGCAAGTCAGGCAGGCAGAGGGAAGGGCTGGAACTGTTACCTGCCCTAGATTAAGCAGTTAGAAAATAGGTGGATTTACACTTGTGAAAAATGTTCCAATTTGAATGCTATGTGTAAGATATTATTAATAATAAATTACCTTGGACGGTCTGTAAACTGAAGATTTATAGAGGAGACACGCTGTGTCTTTTCTTTCCAGTTTGGAATGAACTTTTACATATTAGTATATTCTGCTGCAGCCACTTTATGTAACGCAGCTCCGTACTTCTCACAAAGGCTAGCAGTGTTAACACCCCTCTTTGTAATGTTATGCAGAATAGATAATTCTGGGGGATGGGAATGAATTTTCAGTAGCATGCTCTGTTGTCATTGTTGCTGTTTAACATAACAACCAGCAATCAAATGTCCTGTTTTTTCTTAACACTAGTTTTTCCATACTGTAGTTTTAAGACTAGAACAAAGACGTGCCACATGCAAACAGAGCGATGTTGTATAGTTTTAAACTACAGTATAGCTTGTGGGAAATATATTTATTTATACAGCATCAAAGCTTAACTCATTCAGAGCGCCCGACATTACAAACTCAGAGTTAAAAGGAACTCATTTCCAATGAGTTACCCTGTTACAAATGGGAACAGAGCATTTGTCCTTGACTATGGTGAAACAGTACATGCGATGTCTGGTGGAGTTTCAGAGCTTTTCTGTTATCTGTATAGAACCGTGACATCTCATCAATGTTTCGTACCAATAAACAGGGGAGCTTCACAGACTTCCTTCTTTGAACTCAACTGTGCTTCAGTAAATAATGTACAGTTCATCACCTTCTGCAATGCTTCTAGTTTAGCAGGATTTGTGCAATCAGCAAATTGTTTAATGGGGATGACATTACCCACATCTACTGTATATGACTGTACGACACAGGTTTGAGTCAGAGTGTCTGTTAATAAAACAGAGCGCCTTCCAAAACATATAGCTACTGCATGATTTGTTTATCCGTTTCAGCTAAATGAGGGAAATTAAATCAGTCAGAATCTCGGAGTGCCAATTGTAAAATTAACCCTTCTTCCCTCCTTTGTTTAACTTAAAGAATTTAGCGAAGAAATCCTTAATCAAAATATCATCACTTAATTTATCCAGATACACAAATTCACACCAGAGCCAACAACAAGCTATAATAGTGGACGGTTTTCATGCATTCAGCTATATGAGAACTAAACCGAAAGTAATGCTCCGATCGGGTTTTGAACCGCCTGGCTGCAGCTCGCTGCATTACAGTGCTCATTACCACTACAAGAACAATAGAAAAAGAAACAAATGTCAAAATGTTTCCAAAACGTCCACGCATGATACTTTAGCTGCTTAGTTACACGATTCCATATAAATATAAATATCAAGAGATATTAAATCGCTACAAGATTTATCTTTTTACAATAACAGCAAGTGGTGTTCTTACTACGTATTCTTAGAAAAGCATACAACAGTATATCTCTTTATGAAGTACAGAATATAAGCTTAATAATGTTAGAACAAGCAGGTTAAAGCCATGTAAATTACCAAGTTAAAGACTTTGATACATAAAATATTTATGCATAATTAAAATATTTATGATGAAGGTGGAACGTTCTGTACTTTTGTGCAACTAAACAATCTTGCTTTTATAAAATATACCAACTTTTTAATGTTTAATGATTAACATGCTATAATAAACAGTTTAAAATTAAAAGTCTAAAGAGTATACAACGTAAATTCTTAATTGAATAAAGATTGTCCCTCAGCAGTGATCAGGATTCGAAACTGGGTGTTTTCTGGCGAAAGCTCAAATGCTGTACATGAGAGGTTAAGCTTTATTATCTCCACCTGGCGGTGATTCCCAATACTATTGTCATAACTGCAGTATTATACGGTATAATGCGTTATGACACATTGTGATGCGACAAGCCCACTGCGTTTTACCTCAGCGTACTACGCACGTTTTGAATGGTTGCATCTGTACAAATAATATTAAAAATCTATAAACTGTACATATTATTTCCAATTTTATTTTTAGAGAAAGAGTCTGAATTTGTTAAAAATAAAACTTGTTCCCTGAGCAGGAATCGAATGCGGGACCTTTTGGGCAATAGGCATGCACCTAATCTACTTTACCAAAGCGCAGTTTGTTCATGTACAGTTGATGAAATGGACCTGTTAAAATGTTTCCAAAATAATCACGTCAAAGAGTGAATTTGCATTTGTTCTTTAAATGAGTCAAAGAAATAGATGGAGATGTTTATGAAGAAAGCGGAATACAGTACTACTACCAGCTCTATAAATATATTATATTTAGATCCTTAAATTAATAGCATTATTAATTATGTGACTCCATATTAATGTTACGTGATTCCATATTAATATTCCCTATTAAGCAGATTCTAAAAAGCACACATTTTTACAGCAATATCTACAGCAAGTATTCATAGAAATGGTAAAAACATTTAGCTTTTTAGTATATAGTAAATAGTATACTGTATAAACTTTATATATTGTCTGAACGAGCATGCCAAAATAACTATAGTAAGTGACTGAGTTAAATATTTTAATGCCTAAAATGTTTGTGAACAAGGTGGAATACTGTTGTGTATTTTTTAAAATTTTAGCTACCACTATCAGCCATGTACAGTATGTATACTTATATTCCTAAATTAATATTGTTTATGACGTTTAAATATGTTATGTTCCTGTTATTTTTATGCTCAACAACTAAAATGTCCCTTTATTTGTGAAATTTGAGATTAATGTTCCATATTAAGCAGATTTAAACATGTACAGTAGAGAGATTAAATGAAGCAATTGTTTCACTAACATCTAATGCACCACAAGTGCCACCTATCGATCGTCTTTAGCCAGTGAATTATATAAGGCAATGCGGTTGATAGCTTTTACCGTATTTGGAAGAAATTTTTGTTTTGATTGGCTGCATCTGTACCTTGCCTTTTACTTTCATTATTGCTGTTCATATTTCACCATTTGAAATGTGCCATTCTGTCATTCTGTTTTATTTGGATCAGGTTTTTTTTTTGCTTTAGGATTGATAAAAAAAATCCTCAGAATGGTCACATGTCATTAATAGGACATTTATCCTCTTCAGTTTTAGAATTTATTTTAATTGATGTTTCAAACCCTACACTAAAAATGTAGGCAAATATTAAGGATTTTAATGGAATCCTGACCAAGACCCCGAAAAATACAAAACCTACTAAAGGCGGATTTTAGTGGTTTTCAGTGTAATGAAGAGGTTGCTTGCAAGCCATCAATTACTGAGTTTGCAAATTGTGGAAAGTGAGTTAAGGTTTTGATTTTATATGTCTTTGTGTCTCGCAGTTTAGGTTGGAAAGCAATAAAGAACATTGAGGAAAAAGCAAAATTAGAAAAGATTCTTAGATACTACTGTTATTTGTAAACTCGATCTATAAAACATTTATGATGAACATTAATTTTCAACAGCTACAGTAAATACTGTAGTTGACACCTTTATAGAATCAAGTAACAAAGGAACATATGTTGAAGTCAGTGAGGTGTAATAGAACATGAAAATTAAAAAAAATACACGTTAGTTTACAAATGACATCTCAAAAAATGATTATTTATGCGCAAATTCATGCCTGTTAAAACTGTGGTGTTTTTGCATGTCTGAGAAGGGTATGTTTTTATTTATGCAGTTCAGATTAAATACATAAAGTCTTCAGATACAGTATACAGGACCTTAACTAAAATTAATACACTTGTATGCAAGTGGAAACATTCTAAGAAAATTACTGTATTTTTACAATACCAAATACATGCCATTTTAGACAAGCAAAGGTATGATTTTAGGGAAACCACATAGATATTTTTTATTTGCCTTTAATATGCATATCATGACAGAAATTATACATGAATCCAGATAAGTTGACAGTTTATCATTTACCGAAACTTTCAAAATGGCATTAATGGAAGTGAAAAAATGCAGCAAAAGGCACATCATCCAACATTACTGTCCATAATATACCCAGAAGTACATTATGTCATGGTGATATGAGCACAAATGACTTGGAAAAACCATTAGATGAGCTATTTGTACATCAAAATCAGATTTATAGATTTTAAAACAATAAAGATTAATATGCATTTACAATAAATTTTGAAAAACAAAATGAAATAAATATTGATGTGACTCACCTATCATTGATTCTACCATCCACAGCTGTCTTTAATAGACAATGTAAAATGAAATATACATAATGTCCTCTAAGAAGTTATGTACAGTAGATCTTATTTTATGCTTAAAGCTTTCTTGATTGTAAGGTTTAGTGATTTCTTTACTTGATTTTCATGCAGTATTAAGTTTTGCCGATCTAACTAACCTTGAAGACATATCCAAAAGTCCTCTTTGGTTGCAATTAGTGAAATGTCTGTTTTGTTTTAATAAGAATCTTTAGTTAAATTCCTGAAGTGTGAAGTAGCCTCATAACATTTTAAAAGACAAATTATTGTTACTGTTATCACATTGTAGCTTTAAATGCAGTCACGTGTAGCTTGCATTCCCAGGTATAAATCAATTAGATCTTTATCCCTTTTCCCTGTTGTGTGGAATTGAATATTATAATCAGAGGACATGCCTTGTTTGGGCCCACAGTTACACATGTACAATGATTGCTTGAAAATATATGAAAATGTGTAATTACAAACCTTGCAGTGACTCTTGAAGTGATTAGATCACTACATGAGAGGGCAAACCAGTGACCCAGGGTACCCAGCAGGTGCAAAGGGCTGAAAAGAAATATGGATAAAATAAATTGGAAATCATAAGAAGTAAATAAATCTAAATCATTATGAAAGAAGTAATCAAGATTATGAACAGACTTGACCTTTTTAATAATTTCCAGTGTGTTTTCAAGGTTTGGGCCCATTTAAAAGGAGACTATCATTCCTGTCAGACCAGGAAATAAAGTTTTCTGGGGTTTAATTGGCTTTATAATAGCTTCCTTGATTGAGAAACATGAGGATATAGATAAAGAATCCAACTATGTCTTAAACATCCTCAACTGTTAAGTCCAATAATCATATTTAAATGAGGATACAACCAGACCACCAAAAGCCTTGGAGTGCTGTAAGGCTGACAGTCAGAACCTTGCCTGATTATATCTCCAAATGAAAATACTGTAGTTTAAATGAATTTGTTCTAGGTGTTTTGGTAGGAGTGAAAAGAAGGTAATTGATAATGTCACGCCCTCTGCAGCCAGAGGGCACTCCTTCTCTGTCCTGTCCCTAGTTTCTGGTCTGCTGTCCTTCCTGTCCCTCTCTTTCCCTTGGGCTATATATTTCCGGGTCTTGCACTCTGTCCTCGCTCAGCATTGACGTTCGGATGTCCTGAGACCCGCCTAGCACCAGGGCGCCCCACGTCCGCTCCCTGAGGGCATAGGTTTCTATACGGCAGTCCTGAACTCTTTGCACTATGAGCCCGGGCCTTTTTCCCGTCTCGCCGCTACGCATATGGGTCTTTTTCCGCTCTCCTGCTCCCCACGGTTAGTCCCTTTGGACGTCCGTGACAGATAATGGGTAAGAAATGAATGCAAGGAAGTATAGTGTTTTATCTGTTTTAAAATATTTTAATTATAGGAATGGGCAACACAGTGGTGCAAAGGTAAGCATTGCTGCCTTGCACAACTGGGGCCCTTGTTTTATTTGGATTTCTTCAGGGTGTTCCAGTTTTCTTCTAGAGTCCAAAAACAATCTGGTACATGAATTGGCTTCTGGGAAAACTAGCGCTGATGTGAATTTCTGCACATTTGTGTCTGTGTGTACACCGCAGTGGAATTTCATCCTATCCAGGGTTTATTCTACTTTGCAGTTGTTGCTTGCTGGGATAGGCTTAGGGTCTGCTCTGCTGTATTGGATAAGTAGTAGTTAGTAAAATGGATGGATGGACAATTATAGGAATATCCTCCAATTCATGGAAGTTCATATACAGTACTGGACCTAATTCCATTTTTTGCCCAAGAGTTTGATTGTATAACAATGAATCACTGTCAGAAATTACATACATTTATTCAACATACTGACAAACATTATATTTGATCCGGTATATTCATATGTTGTTCTTGTTCCCTGAGAAGGAATATGATAATTACCAACAGAGAAGTGCGAAGCCACTTATCGTGGCTGAGTTACCATGTCAGCATATCTTCCAGTGCTGGCTGAAAGTGTCCCATCGAGGTCAATTACTACATTATTTTTAAAGACTTAAGGTATTGAAGACAATCTAGCATTCTTAGGACGGAATGCATTCATCACCACTGAAGATACATGTACTATGGGTCATGTATTAATAAGCTGTTACAAAGAGGTGACTGACATTGAGAACAGGAGCTGACTGTGTGCTAACGTGCAATCATTGAGAATTAATCAAAATGAGGTTTTAAATCAGGAACACGTAGAAAGAGAAGCCATTGTGGCCACCATGCAGATGTAATCAATAGTAATAATAATAATAATGTATCATAATTGCTTACACTTATATAGCGCTTTTCTGGACACCACTCAAAGTGCTTTACAGGTAATGGGGATTCCCCTCCACCACCACCAATGTGCAGCCATATGATGCAGCTTCAGATGATGTGACAGCAGCCATAGTGTGCCAGAACGCTCACCATACATCAGCTATTAGTGGGGAGGAGAACAGAGTAATGAAGCCAATTCATAGATGGGGATTATTAGGAGGCCATGATTGGTAAGGGCCAATGAGAAATTTCTCTACTCTTTTTGAGAAACACCCTGGGATTTTTAATGACCACAGAGTCAGGACCGTGGTTTTTACCTCTCATCCAAAGAATGGCACCTTTTTACAGTATGGTGTCCCCGTCAATATACTGGGGCATTATACATAGACTGCAGGGTAAGCACCCCCTGCTGGCCCCACTAAACACCTTTTCCAGCAGCAACCTTAGTTTTTCGCCTGAGTTCTCCCATCCAGATACTGACCAAGCTCACACCTGCTTAGCTTCAGTGGGTTGCCAGTTGTGAGTTGCAGGGTGATATGGCCGTTGGTTAAATTTAGGGAATTTAGGGAAACATGATGAAAGAGGACCCAAGAAGTGACCTGTAACTTGCTGCAATGCATGGAGGGGACCTCATACCAGTTGAATTGTATCTGTGATTAAATGGCCTAACCTGTGCTTGGAAAAGGCAAAACCTGCGCTCTGTCTCCAAAAGTGATAAAGCAGGAATGTCAACAATAAGAGCTACACAGTTAACATAAACATCCCCACTGGGCACAACAAAAGAATCAACAGTCTTGGGTTGTATGCCTTAGGCAGCAATGGGAAAACTAGCAGCACAAATGCCCTGTTAGGATAGAGGACTGAGGCAGAGGGGTTGGAATGAGTTGCAATGAGACCCACGACAATTTTTGTACAGTGCAAAGTGTGGACACTCCAACCGACAGCACCTGACGCTCATGTTTCTGTAGATAAAGATGATGGCCAACAAAAAATCAATCTTAAGCACTAAACGAGTTGCTTGGAGTGCTCAGAGATTTAAGCCTCCAAGTTTTTGGCAAAACTGAGCACTAACAATCTCACTGTCCATCCAAGTCAAGATGGCTAAACAGCAGACTTTGACTATAAACTGGGAGACCTGCCATTTTTCAACAGAGAGTACAGGAACTCAAGCACAAATAGACTGGCTAAAAAATCTGGTCTTGGGACCTAGATTTAAATAGGAATGTTAAAAACTCCCATATCCCATAGGAGTGGAGGGGTGGCACTGTGGCTAAGGATCTGCGCCTGTGGCTGGAAGGTTGAGGGGTTCAAATGCTGCGGCCGACAGAGGAATCCTACTCCATTGGGCCCCTGAGCAAGGTCCTTAACCCCAACTGCTCCAGGGGCACTGTATAAATGGCTGACCATGCGCTCTGACCCCAAGCTTCTCTCCCTGTCTGTGTGTCTCATGGAGAGCAAGCTGGGGTTTGTGAAAAGACAAATTCCTAATGCAAGAAATTATATATGGCTAATAACGTGATCTGATCTGATATGCAGGTATACTGGCACCCAATGTCTGATAAATCCAGCTCTTGTATAAAGTCCAAAAACAAATTTAAAGTACTGTATAATCTGGATTATCAAACTAAGATAATCCAAATATCCAAGATAATAAAAAAGTCTGAACACTAGAAGAAGCTCAAGAAAACAAATGGTGTAGATTAACCCCATTCCAGTGATTTCCAAACAAATACAGAGGAACCCTAATGTGGCAGGGCCCCAGTGGGCTGTTTTGGCACAGCACCTCTGTTGCTGATGATTACATTCCACCCTTGGAATCTGTAAATTTTATACCTTTAGGCATCCAGTAAAAAATACTTGTTAATGTTTTATCCATTAGAATGTTCTGCAGTATTTACTTCAAGTTAAGAAAAACATATTTTGTGAACTAATTGGTTTAGTCTTTAATAATTACTGCACACAATATATTTGATATTATGTTTCATGTTTGTTATTATGCTTTCACTTTTCAGCATTTAATGAGATTTTTTTCAGGCATTTTGCTGGGTATGCCATTGAATGTAACGTAATTACATATTATGGACAGATAGAGCTCCCAAGTGCTCTAATTAAATCACTTTTCATTCACAGAAGTATAAATGTGCATAAATGATGCTGAAAGCATGTTATATGCAAAATCTACCAAACACCCACAGTGGCAGTCAGAATTACTTAGACACTTTTACATTTAGAGTTTTGATCATGGTGGAAAAATAATGATCAAATGGATAATCTGTGGAAAACATAAAATATTTGCCTGTTTCCGTTGTTCAGTGTAGGGTGTTTATACAAACTATGTCTCTGTTATATTTTTCAAATGCTTGTAAATACAAATGTACTGTATTTGTCCCAAGAACTAGAATCAAAATAATTGCTGGATGATGTTGTTAGAATTATTTGTGCCAAATGTGGAATCAATGAATACTTATCTACATAAATATTTCAGGACACAACTCATTGCATTGCACAGAGTAAGATTAGTACTGATCAAGATAAATTAGCCTTTGAATAAAATTTAGCTAATATTTTTAGATTGGCTCCTTTTGTTAACAAAACTACTGTATATACAGTATATATATCAATTTATTGTGTTCAGCAAGTCAAATAATCTTTTTTTGCAATTTCCCTTATTGAATACTATTACTTTTGAAAGAAGAACAGCACTTGGAAAATGGGTTTTTCTGCCATCATTTTATTTAAGAATGCATTAAAACAGTCCAGATTTTATAAATAAAAGAAGGCACTAAAGTTAGTGAAGATATACTGTATATTTGTTGTTGGTACCATCATTTGAAAATATTTTACATTCCTCTTTGCAAACAACTTAGTATGCTATCTGTATATGCTATCTGTATACAGAGAGACAAGTCTTCCTTCAGATCAAGCTATCACATTTCAGTAGAATTCACAACAGGTGAATGGTGTGGTATACAGATGCAGCCATTCAAACTGCGCGGTACAAACCCGAGGTACGGTAACCTACCCACAAGCCAGTAAGTGATTGGCTGGCCAAAATGACCGACAGGGGCACTCGTGGTGCATTGGTTGGTAGTGAAAAGATTTAATCATTTAATGTCTTTACTGTGCACATTTTAATCCACTTAGTTTTGAATATTTATATGGAATTTTACCACTAAAGGGAAATTTTAGTAGCTGAGCATAAAAAGAAGAGGAGCATAACACATCTGAAGGTCATAAACGATATTAATTTAGGAACATAAACATTACTGTATGTACGTACAGATGCAGCCATTCAAAATGCGTGAGGTATTTCGCGGCATACCCCGGTGGGCGTGTCACAGTATCACGCGGTATGACGCAGTTAACGTGGTGTCACGTGGTTAACTATCCGGCGTCGCCTTGTAAAACCGCCAGGGGGAGCTTAACCTCTCATGTACAGCATTTGAGCCTTTAATTTTGAACTGTGTATTACAGCATGTTAATCATCAGTCATTAAAATGTTGGTATATTTTATGAAAGCAAGATTGCTCAGTTGGACAAAAGTACACAGCCTACCTTTATCATAAATATTTATGCATCAAAGCCTTTACTGAAGATATTACTAATAGTATTAATAATGGATGACTTTAGACAAGCTGTATACTCAAAGTATAATTTCTTTAGCACATTTGTACAAGCACTTGGAATCTGTCCAAGCCATACTTTGTCAGGCATTTTGTTTTACTTCAACGGGCATAAAAACTTCCTTGCTTTTAACAGGGCGTTTCATAATTTCTAACTACGAAAATGATTTAAAATGCGACACTTATCATTCAACTAGAGCTTAAAATATCACAAGGATCCTCAAGAGCACAGCAAAGAGTGTATTAAAAGACACTTGTATTTATCAACGCTTTCTTTTCCGTATACCAGATTTTATGGAACCACTTCAGAGGGGTGTCAGCCAGTCAGATTCCAGGAATCGGCACTTTAAAGGAAAAATACACACCGGTATTCCATTTCTCCCTAACGATTTTAAGCATCGAAGTATTTAACTAGCATGTGAAATAGCGTGTGAAAAAGTGGTAGTTTTAAGCTTTTCTGCTAATATAATATGGAATCGATATTGATTTAAATCGTGTTCTGATTTAAATCGCAAACGCGTGTTTAATTATATGTGTTTTTTAATCATAATCAGGCTAATGCAACATAAATTGATACAGTATCTTTGTCTTCTAAGCATCTTAATAAACTTTCAGCATAGCTTTCTACCCGTCAAGATTTATATTTCTTGGGATTTTGGGATCAAACGTGGAAGGATTAGATTATAATCGTTTTTATTTGTCAAATACGTGATTGTATTTCTGAATGTTATGTGACACCTACAGTAGTTCACTGCTTTAAATACATCGAATTAAGAAAGTTATGTGTAGCACTTTAGATCTTTTTTCTGAACCAGGGAAAATCTGATCATGTTTCTCTATAACAATAATAAAAAAAACTTTATTTTACATATCGCCTTTAAAAGTGGCATCTCAAAGCAATACAGTAGATCGAAAAACAGTTAAAAGGGACCAGATTAAATACCAGACAATCGCAAACGCATTTTCAATAAAATTATTTTATTCATTCAGCAGTTTGTGAGAGGAACATCCAGCAGGGAGAGACACACACACCGGTTTTCATTGACAAAATTGTTTTTTTTCAATTCCTTTTGTCTAACAGGAATGTTTTGTTTGTGGACAAACTGTTAGACAAGAGGAAAAGACCGCCTCCTCCTACGAAGCATTAATCGCGTATCTAAGGAAAATTGCAGTATACCTTTGTTCATGCACATCATTATACAGTACAGTATCTCAATTTGTATTTCGATAAAAAAAATCGTTTGCCCAGCCACTACTGTTGTTATTGTTTTTATCCTGTAAAGCGTTTTCTTTTTCTGCGTTTTCCATTTCCTTTTTCTGATCACTCGCTTTCTGGATACACATCTCACCTGTCCTGTTCTTTGTTTTCCTGGTTTGCTGATTATGCCTGCTGCGGTCCACTCCTACCCTCACACCTAAAGAATACTATTTTAAATTTCTTGGCGCAGTTCATTAACCCTTGTATGTGCTGTCCGCGCCCAAAATGCAATTAAAAAAAAGTAAAAAACCGCGCTCAAAATGCAATTTAGAGCTTAATAAGATACACTCCACAGGCAAAATTAAAGACAAAATTAAAGACGATTAAAATCTGTAATCTTTCCACTTGTACTGTGAGTCATCGGACAGTTTCTGCTTTGTGTAAGGATGGTGAGAAAGCTGTGTTCAATGTATTTAAGGGACTCAGAAGTAAAAGAAGATGCTTCATATTGCGTGACTAATTTTAAAAACCAAGTTATAAATGCAGACGCTCCCTCGGTGCCGCGCCGGGTGTAAATATCAAAGTATACATTCCCAACAAGAATTGTACCCATCTGTCAAACAAATAAAACACCTTGAATTGAATTGAGGGAGAGATGGGGGTAGTGGGACAGAGATACTGTAGACAGACTCAAGGCAAATAAGATACTTATGGGTACGCAGGCATTCACGACAGCAACATACGAAACGTTTGCACGTACTGTATAGTTAAGTTATTACTTGGTTTTCAAAGTGCAACGAAATACAATATTGTTGTTGCTGCTGTTCTGGTTGTTTTTATCCCGTAAAGCGTTTTGAGAAGCCACCTTTAAAGGCGATATATACTGTAAAACCACTGATTCTTATGGAATGTGCTCCGCAGGAGATTCAAATTTTTATTTATTTATTTTTTAATCGCGTATCTTAGGAAATCTCAGTATAACTTTGTTCATGAACAGTGGCATGTTACATTATCATTCGTTTTTTTAACAAGGCTCGCCAGCTAATGTGAATCGAAACCTGTCTTGCTAGCTTTTAAAGTCGTGCATGTGTAAACTGTACTAGAGGGCATGCAAGTTACTCTGCCCCTTTCAGCGGCAGGGAGTCCCTCTGCTGCAACACACAGCAGACAGAACGGGAGACTATTGCCTTTCATATCTGACACCAGTGAAGTAAAAGGGGTGTCTAAAGGGGTGATTTTAGACCACATTTTAGTTACTTTATTTTGTTTACTTTTAACATTTCTGTAATTTACAGTAGATGTCACAATAGAAGCCCGAAGCCTATTATACTCAGTCTAGCCTTGGATCCTCTGAGTCCCTTGACTCAGTTATTGCATATTAATTTCTTGAGATACGCGATTCCATATTATATTCCCTTTTAATCAAATTCTAAAAGTATGCTTGTTGACTCCGGTATCGCGTTACTTAAAGACTTCGATGCTTAAAATGTTTAGGGAGAAATGGAATACTGGTGTGTATGTTTTCTTTAAAGTACCGAGACCAGCCATATACTGAACGTTTAAGTTCCAAAATTAATATCGTTTATGGACTTCACACGCGTTGCAGTATGCTCCTATTCTTTTTATGCTCAGGCACTAAAATCTCCCTTCTGCTTTGTGTAAGGATGGTATCAAGAGCAATCTTAAGTGGTGAGAAAGCTGTGTTCAATGTATTTAAGGGACTCAAAAGTAAAAGAAGATGCTTCATATTGCTTGACTAATTTTAAAAACCAAGTTATAAATGCAGACGCTCCCTCGGTGCCGCGCCGGGTGTAAATATCAAAGTATACATTCCCAACAAGAATTGTACCCATCTGTCATGCAAATAAAACACCTTGAATTGAATTGAGGGAGAGATGGGGGTAGTGGGACAGAGATACTGTAGACAGACTCAAGGCAAATAAGATACTTATGGGTACGCAGACATTCACGACAGCAACATACGAAACGTTTGCACGTACTGTATAGTTAAGTTATTACTTGGTTTTCAAAGTGCAACGAAATACAATATTGTTGTTGCTGCTGTTCTGGTTGTTTTTATCCCGTAAAGCGTTTTGAGAAGCCACCTTTAAAGGCGATATATACTGTAAAACCACTGATTCTTATGGAATGTGTTCCGCGGGAGATTCAAATTTTTATTTATTTATTTTTTAATCGCGTATCTTAGGAAATCTCAGTATAACTTTGTTCATGAACAGTGGCATGTTACATTATCATTCGTTTTTTTAACAAGGCTCGCCAGCTAATGTGAATCGAAACCTGTCTTGCTAGCTTTTAAAGTCGTGCATGTGTAAACTGTACTAGAGGGCATGCAAGTTACTCTGCCCCTTTCAGCGGCAGGGAGTCCCTCTGCTGCAACACACAGCAGACAGAACGGGAGACTATTGCCTTTCATATCTGACACCAGTGAAGTAAAAGGGGTGTCTAAAGGGGTGATTTTAGACCACATTTTAGTTACTTTATTTTGTTTACTTTTAACATTTCTGTAATTTACAGTAGATGTCACAATAGAAGCCCGAAGCCTATTATACTCAGTCTAGCCTTGGATCCTCTGAGTCCCTTGACTCAGTTATTGCATATTAATTTCTTGAGATACGCGATTCCATATTATATTCCCTTTTAATCAAATTCTAAAAGTATGCTTGTTGACTCCGGTATCGCGTTACTTAAAGACTTCGATGCTTAAAATGTTTAGGGAGAAATGGAATACTGGTGTGTATGTTTTCTTTAAAGTACCGAGACCAGCCATATACTGAACGTTTAAGTTCCAAAATTAATATCGTTTATGGACTTCACACGCGTTGCAGTATGCTCCTATTCTTTTTATGCTCAGGCACTAAAATCTCCCTTCTGCTTTGTGTAAGGATGGTATCAAGAGCAATCTTAAGTGGTGAGAAAGCTGTGTTCAATGTATTTAAGGGACTCAAAAGTAAAAGAAGATGCTTCATATTGCTTGACTAATTTTAAAAACCAAGTTATAAATGCAGACGCTCCCTCGGTGCGCTGCTCTGGTGCGCCGGCTGTTACACAGTGCCTGTCTGCCGTAAGCGTTACAATATACATACCCAACACTGCTTGTACCCATCTGTCATGCAAATAAAACACCTTGAATTGAATTGAATTGAGGGGAGAGGGGGGGAATACTAAAGCCAATACTGGCTCAATACCCTCAATGGGCTTTGACGTGCTAATGCGTTGGTTTAACAGTCCGGGTGTGGCAGGCTTCCAATGTCAACTCGACTCGATTGGAAGACAATGAACGTATTTTAGCCCTAAATGAATTAATAGCAAACATGGTTTACATAAAATACATTTTTCCAAGAAAGTTTATAATAATACGATCTATAGTTGAAATCTGAGCCTACTTTAAAAATAAAGGAAAAGCATTTTCAGAGAGTAATCATGCTGTGTTTATGTAGAAAAAGCGATTAGGTTTACGAGCAATCTAATTACCTATTCGCTTAAAACGCTATTAAAAATTTACTCTGTTGCACACACACACACAATAGAAGCAGGCACCGCTGTCAGAAGGGAAGATATGTTCAAAATATCGCAAATATCGATCATGTTGCGATATTTTGAAATATAAAAGTCAACTGATTGTCCATAATATCGCTATTCTATTTTTTCGAAGAAATGTTTGTTAAAAGAAAAGACCAGCACCAGCTGGATTCGAAAACACAACCTGTCAGCTGGTAGTCACGTCTACAAGACAGCTCACATGAACAGGCAGGCGAAACAGCCCTACACAGCCCTGTCGCAGCACACGAATACCATTATTAAATTCTTTAGATACGCGATTCCATATTATATTCCCTTTTAATCAAATTCTAAAAGTATGCTTGTTGACTCCGGTATCGCGTTAGTTAAAGACTTCGAAGCTTAAAATGTTTAGGGAGAAATGGAATACTGGTGTGTATTTTTTTCTTTAAAGTACCAAGACCAGCTATACACTGTATGTTTATGTTCCAAAATTAATATCGTTTATGACCTTCACACGCGTTACAGTATGCTCCTATTCTTTTTATGCTCAGCTACTAAGATTTCCCTTCAGTGGTAAAATTCAATACCTACAACGGGCACAGCAAAGACGTTTACTGTCTTTCTACGACAGACCAACGGACCACGAGTGCCCCTGTCGGTCAACCAATCACGTACTGCGGTGCCCCGCGTCATCTTGCGTCATACTGAGCGACGTCACCTGCGGTACGTGTCTGTAACGCGCACTTTGAATGGCTGCATCTGTAAGCTGTACTGTGTATGGCTGGTCTTGGTAGTTTAAAGAAAAAATACACACCAGTCTTCCATTTCTCCCTAAACATTTTAAGCATGAAAGTTTTATGAAACAGTACCCAAATATGCGATTGCTGTATAGAATGAATTTTAATTAAAAAAAATTATTTAACACGAAAATTAAGCTGTTTACATCTTCCGCCTGAGAACAGTCACCCGTTGCTACCCAACGCAGAAACACAGCCACTAACTAGCAACGAGAGGACATTAGCTAGCCAATATGATAAAGAAATAAATGATTATTTTGTTTATTTCTTTTGCACATTTATTTGAACATTTCCATCAATTGTACAAGCACTTGGAAACTGTCCAATCCCTAGTTCATCAGGCATGTTCTTTTACGCTGCGGGCATTCTCCCGGTCTGGCGCCGGTCTGTGTCTTCTAGGATATAATGCCAGCGAACTCTTGTTTTTATGTCCACTATAACAGACAATCTCCTTTGCTTTTAACCGAGCGTTTAATAATTTCCTAAAATGAAAATGATTTACTTTATTTCCCTCACGGGATCAATAAAAGTATCTATCATCTGTCTAAACTATGGGACAGAATTCTCCCCATACCAGAGATTATGGTAGGGCTTCAGAATGGTGATTGGCTGACACCATCTGACACCCCTCTGACTGGAGAAAAAAGACGTGCTAGTTTGCTATACATACAGTACTGTACCAGGAAGAGGATTTCTTTCTATTCGAAACGTGTATTTTAAAAGTTTAAGTAAAAACCTTACAGGGTACACAGATTTCTAAACTGATCAGGATCGTTATCTTTGTCTTATGCATAATAATGTTCACCGCTCTGTCCAGCAAATTAATAATAATTTATTTTATATAGCGTTTTAAACGAATAAGTAATTAGATTGCTCATAAACCTAATCACTTATTCTACATAAACACAGCGTAATTGCTCTCTGAAAATGCTTTTTCTTTTTATTTAGGCTGAGGTTTCAACTATAGATCGTATTATTATAAACTTTCTTGGAAAAATGTCTTTTATGTAAACCATGTTTGCTATTAATTCATTTAGGGCTAGAATATGTTCATTGTCTTCCTATCGAGTCGAGTTGACATTAGAAGCTTGCCACAATTAAAAGAAGCAATTAAACACAGCGCAATTGCTCTCTGAAAATCCTTTTTCTTTTTATTTAGGTTCAGATTTCAACTATAGATCGTATTATTATAAACTTTCTTGGAAAAATGTCTTTTATGTAAACCATGTTTGCTATTAATTCATTTAGGGCTAGAATATGTTCACTGTCTTCCAATCGAGTCGAGTTGACATTAGAAGCTTGCCACACCCGGACTGTTACACCAACACATTAGCATGTTAAAGCGATTTCATTGAGGAGCCTAGCTTTCTTAACTAGTAAGTACTGTACTTCCTTGGTTTTGGAGTGGGGAGGTGTCTTTCACTGGAAATCTCGCCCCCTTCTACTTTGAAAATACCTGTGAAACCGGTTTAATTCGTCACAACCAGCACTCCCGCAGAGAGGGGGGTTGTACTCGTTAATGTCTTAGCCGGAACATATCATTATATCTCATTTTGTATTTCTATAAAAAAATCATTTGCCCAGCCTAACACTATTGTTGTTATTGTTTTTATCCTGTAAAGCGCTTTGAGGAGCACAGCTTTCTCACCACTTAGATTACTTTTTGATACCATCCTTACACAAAGCAGAAACTTCTTGTATTTTCCGATGACATACAAGTGGAAAGATTACAGATTTTAATCGTCTTTTTTTGAACCAGGGAAAATCTGATCATGTTTCTCTATAACAATAATAAAAACTTTATTTTACATATCACCTTTAAAAGTGGCATCTCAAAACAATACAGTAGATGTAAACCACAGATTACAAAGTAAATACCCAGACAAACGCAAACGCGTTTTTAATAAAATGCTTTTATTCATTCAGCAGAGAGAGAGCGTAAAACCTGGGCGTAACAGCTGTTCCTTTTTCTGATCACTCGCTCTCTGGATAAACGTCTCACCTGTCCTGTTCTTTGTTTTCCTAATATGCCTTCTGCGATCCACTCCTGCCCTCACACCTAAAGAAGACCATTTTAAATTTCTTTGCGCGGTCCATTGTGCAATTAACCCTTGTATGTGCTGTCCTTAAGGTGATATCACATAAAGGTGATATGTAAAATAATGTTTTTTATTATTGTTATAGAGAAACATGATCAGATTTTCCCCGGTTCAGAAAAAAAGATCTAAAGTATACTAGTTAAGAAAAATAAATCTAAACGGGGAGAAAGCTATGCTGAAAGTTTATTAAGATACTTAGAAGACAAAGATATCAATTTATGTTGCATTTGTCTGATTGTGAATCAAAAAACACATATATTTTAACCCGCGTTTGCGATTTAAATCAAAACGCGATTTAAATCAATTTCAATGTTTATATTGTAACGCCTAGGTGAGTATTCATTGTTATTAAAATGACTTAAATTCGATCATGTTGTGATATTTAGAAATATACATTTGTTTAATGGCCTAAATGCTATGGAATGGAATGGCCTAAATGCTACAAGTGTTTATGAAAAGCATGGTAGATGGCAGCAGTTGGTGTAAGCCACTAGGTACTGTAGGACTACACCCTGAATGGGACATTCAGAGACACCCACCCACCATCTGATATGATCACATAGGGGTAATTAAAGAATCCATCTAATTTGGCAAGCATGTCTTTGGAAAAAAGCTGAATCAACAAGGATAGCATGAAAATTGACAAATTCCACAAAATAGGCACTCCATGTTAGAATCAAACCCAGGACCTAAGAGCTGTGAACACTTCAAACACATGCACATAAACGCACACCCAACCGTAAAATTGAGACAAGATCCAAAGCAGTCTGAAATGCAAAGCCTCCCAACTCTAGCGAGACCAGCCAACCAAATCTGAGTCTGCCATTGGGATATGCCAAAAGCCAAGTAAAAACAGCCAAGATAATTTACTAAAAGTACTCAGGGAGAACAAATATGCTATTTACAATATTTACACAATACTTCTATTGTTATTAGAAAATGTGCCTCTCCTGATTAGAGTATATAAACACAGCATGTGTAGATCCAACAGGGTTGCCATTAATTTACCAACAGTTCAGAAAAAATTAGATGTTTTATGGCTGTCTATATTGTTGGGCAAAAAAGGTTGTTTTTTTCAGATCTTGACTTTGTTGCTTGAACTAAACTGAAAATGCAGAGACATGCGTTGAAATGTACCGTCCCCTGAGAAAAGCCATATCAGTAAAAATAACTGCATTATTTGTGCTCATAAAAATAGAAGATTTTCTGTTGGTAAGTCAGCAAAAACAAAATTGCAAGGTTGGCAACCTTGTTTCAAAAATATAACATCTATGGATCAGAATAACACAAACCTGTCATGGAAACAGTCAAGATTTGACTCATACAAGGAGTAAAAAGCCAATAGATTTATCATTTATAGTTTTTGTTCAATTATGGGTCAGTTTTAAGCTATAATAGTTTTCAAATGGGCCTATCAATTTAGGTGTAACAGTAAATTATGACATGTATGACAAAAAAGTATAGCATTTCATTACCAATCCAAAACCTACGACATGTACCAAACTGATAACTAAAAGCAAATTCATGTCTTTTTGTCATGTCTTTATTTACAGAAACACTGACACAATTATAATGGATCTGAGTGTGCATGCCCACATGGAAACCTGTCAGATCAGGTTCAGATTAGGTTTCTGTGTCACTGCAGATTAAACAGGGGAAAAGCCTTATACTTAAAAGACTTATACTTGTGGCTAGTCCCTTCAGCTTTCCGATTTCATGAGCTTACAGTAGGTGGTTGCCAAAACAAAAGCCATCTTTATGGAGAGGTAGCAAAAAATTTGCCAATTGGAATGGCTTAAATGCTACGTGTTAGAGTACCTCCAAGATAGCAGGACTCCAAGATTATTTTTTTAACTTTATAACATCTTTGAAAGGGCAAATTGTATAAGATGATCCAAAATATGATGACATGAAGGCATCTGTAGGAAACAGGCCTTATTTGAGTTTGTGATAACTGCAGTTGGCAATGCCCCATCCCCAGAGCTGACAGACTTTACTCCAGCACCAGCTTGCTATATTTAGTCTTCTCCTTAAAAAGGTTTGTTTACCCTTATTGTTAAGAAGGTGAATATGGTATAACTGCAATACATCATAAACATTCAATATGTACAGTAGGTGGCAACGGAGATAACTTTAAATGCCTTCCAAATTAGTTATTCTGTTGCGTGGCATTGCTTGGTCAGGCATAAAAGTATAAAGACCTGTAATAAGACCTGTACTAAATTTGAAGCTGATTTCATAAGGGGGACTGTTTTTATTTGTAACATATTGGAATATGTGAAATGGCCACGGTCCTGAAAAAAGCAAGTTTAGATGGTTTCCTTCTAGGAGCACTGGGCTTTGCTCATGTAGTCAAGCAGCACTGGGATTAGGCGAGGTTTTTGTGCTGTCTGACCACAGCAAGGAAGTTCTCTGACATGGTATCAGTAGGGCCTGGACCACTAGACTGGTGCCTGTCTCAGACAAACCATCATCTAATGGATGGAATTTGAGCCTCGTTATGTCACTACCTGGCTGTAACGAGGTTGGCCAAGCCCTACTGTGGGTAGGAAGGAAATAGGGTCAGAGTTGAGTCTCAGTGAAAAAGTGAGTCCTGTGGCCTTCCAGACAATTGCAGGGATGTGGTGCTGCCAGTGAAGGACACACCTCTCCTACAATTGGTGCTTAAACTCTGTTATGAGCTAAAAGCTTAGTGGCTTGAAGGTGAACCAATTTGTGGAATCTGTCTATGCTTTCTCATTATCCTCTTCAGTCACGGGGCTTATGACTATTCCAATTTTGGGTGAATATGACAAAATGAATGGTTAATTCTAAATTTATATTAAAAATAATCTTCTAAATTCCCTGCTGCTGCAGTAA
This sequence comes from Atractosteus spatula, assembly GCF_055471065.1. NCBI lineage: Eukaryota > Metazoa > Chordata > Actinopteri > Semionotiformes > Lepisosteidae > Atractosteus > Atractosteus spatula. The sequence goes on along the minus strand of NC_142716.1, from coordinate 22,801,844 downwards.
AGGCCAACAACCTGTCAGGCACCTACATGAGTGATTTCCAGGTCTCTACCAAAGCAGATACCTATTACTCATGCACAATGAGTGAAAATGACTATTTCACCTACATGATAGCCCTAGAAAGGTCTACACCATCTGGTCCGTCTTAGCCGTAAAGGATCGTCCTCAGATAATGGGTTTAAAATGTCAAAGAATGTTTATTTCTCTACGTACTTCATAATGTTGTGTATACTTTTTTATCTATGATGGAGCATCTATTTATGTGTCTAGTTGATTACTTTATGAAATATGCATTGATGTTTGAATAAAAACTGACATAAAACTAATGTATGAAATAGACACAAATGTTTAGAGACCAAGGTAGCATACAGCAATTTAATTTTAAAGGAAAAAAGAAAAGTGACACTTTTTGTAGTTTCTTCAATTTCCATCCCACTGGTCTTTATCACTTGTTCAGCATATCAGCCTCTGAATCTTGTATTTGCTAACAGCATAAAGTTACAACACAAGAAAGTATTCACTTTAGAAAACAAAACAAAACAAAGTTAAAAAATACTCATTTGGTAGCTAAATCTCACATTTTAGGTGGATAGTGACACTCAATGTGTTCAAGCAAGTGGAAAGGATAATATATTTTTTCAGGTTCTTATGGCCTGAGAAAAGTTATTCTATAAAAGAAAATCAGACAAAACTACAGCAAATTGAATCCACATTGGTTTAAAAATAAAAAATAAATAATGTGAAGAATAAAGAGGAGCAGACACAAGTGATCTTACTGCCCTTGAGTGATCATCTTTCCTGTGATGGACTTGGCATGAAAATAAAATAATCCCTTACTGTCAACATAATAAGGTATTTTCCTCTCAGGTTTTTTATGTCTTTCACATTCTGTTCTAAAGTGAAAAGTATTGTACTTTACAGATGATGAAATAATAAGGGAAAATAATCATCACATTGATATTGTATATTAAATGCTTATTGCATGCATTGCTCCCTACAGCTTTATTTTTGCACTGCTTACTTCATCTGTTGTTGAATAGAGTCTCTAGGCTTCAAAAAATAATAATAGCTAAAAAAAGATTAGATATGAGAATTCTTTTATACCTAAGGGTGGGAATAATAAGCAGAATTACACATGTGCCTTTGGGATATTCCTTAATAATCTCTTTTTCAACAAATTAAAACTTATTTTTCTTTAGTAAGCTTCTATAGAGACGTTTTTTATTGTGTAATGTATGCATATGCTGAATGTCACAAATGTACATACTGTACATACTGTATTTAAAAGAACAGAGGTCCAAGTTATGTTGTTCTATAGTCTATTGTTCTGCATCACAGCTAAATAGCATAAATTATTGATTTAAAACACCAAATGTCTCAAAAAGAAAATGCAACAGCAAGCTCTTGAAAGCTCTCATGGAAATACTGTCCCTCCACCCCCAGTTAATCAATCGCATATGCACACACTCTAGGTATTCTTTCAGTCAATACCTTCTCACTCTCCCTTCTGAAATGTCTCTCATCTCCCAAAAAGCTCTGTGACAGCTTCACCAGTTATTATTCTTTTTTGAGTCAGGAAGAAGATCACATACTACTTCTACAGAAAGATAGAGCTGTTCTGGGAGATTGGGATATAAAAAAGCTGTGCGCCACTTCCTGAGAGTGACATCGCTTGAGGAGACGGCCTACCAAGGGGAGCTTGAATGTGCCTTTTCCAGAGTTCAGACATTTATTAGAAACTAAGCTCTAGAACACAATAAATTAAATATGGTACAGGATCTTAACAATGCAATGGAGTGGTTGGATTTACTAATACAATAATATTTTCCAATAAATTACACTAATATATTTGTCTGCCACAAAAAAATAAAATAAAAGAGAGGGTTCAAATAAATGGTTTTCAATAAAATATCCAAGGCAAATATGGTACTCAAAAGGGTAATTTCTTTTAAACTAAAATTCCTTCTAAAAATATAGTACATTGGTGAAAGTAATAAAAAAATTGTAAACATTAGACAAGTTCTTTAAAATAAAGAATGAAAAATACTAGTACCCTTCAGGGTTTCATTTTTAATAGAACTTAAAAGTCGGTAAACGCAATAAAAGCAAAGAGATTGTCAGAGATAATGAGATACTATGGGGCTGTGTTGTGAAAATATCATTTAAATAATCCCATTCAATATGAAAAGCTGTTTTGTTTTAGAAATGAAAAAATGATCCTTGCTTTTATAATGTTGTAATCTAAAAAAAAATGGTATAACTAGAATATGCTTGGAAACTATTTGTATAAAATATTAAGTTTCTGTGTAGAGACACAAAATACTCTAAAAAATACAATCCTTTTTAAAACCAGCTTTGTCCTTGTTGGTATCTGAATTATGACAGGAAGCCACAGTTCTCCAGGTCTGTAATTGGAATGTGGGTTGGCAGTAGGTGTAAAGTAATGGGGTCCTGTAATTTAGGTGGCAGCAGTCAGCCTAGGAGAACCTGTCAGGATTCATATAAAGAAAAGTATGTATTTCATTTTAGTTGAAGACCCCCTGCATTTTAATACTGCGGTTTTAAGCATTTCCATAATTCAAGGTGGCATTATTATGGGTTTATTTATTCATTTTAGACTGGAAACAGGGTAGCTCTCTCAGATCAGATGTAGCCTTTCTATCAAGTGAGTTTTTGCAGGGCTGCGACAGCAAAATTCAAATAAAGTGAGCATACACGACAACCATATAGCAGTTGAAAAAATTGCCAGGTTAAGAAAATAACTATAAGACTGGAGTTTGAATTCTTTTTTGTTTTGGCTTGGTTTACTGCATAATGAATAAAAAATGAGAAGGTTAAAACAACCATGTATTGTCATCTGAGGTGGGTTTGAAGAATTCGCTCTAAGAAAAAAATATATTCTTTCTTAATTGGATTGTATTGAAGTGCTGGCATTCCTTGGGATTTGTTCAAATTAAAAACCACAATAAATGTAACTATGTATCCATGTATCCTTAGGGTTATGGATTAATATTTGTTATCATTATATACTACATACAAGGAAAGAAGAATGTTATTCAGCTCTGCTGACCCTAGCTACTGTTATGGGTTCCCTTTGAACATAAAACTATGCTGTAGAAAGGCTTAGAGCTATTCTTACTCCTACTCAAACTATTGGAATCCATTGTGTGCAGTACTTACTGTATGTATGCAAGTTCTTATCATTTCAACATATAAAGAAAGGGGTTAAGAAACTTTAATATTAGTATTGACTGTAAATGTAAACTTAATAAAATTATCCTAAATACTGGACAGAAAATAGGTTCTGTTTTTAAAAAAATTCAATATCAGATGCTACGAAAAGGAAATCAACCTCTCTATATAAAGAAAACTGCACTAGTACCCATTTTGATATGAGTATTTCATTACACTGATTGTGTTACCTCATAAGAGTTTTATACACCAATTTCATAGATATTTTTAATTAATTTAATCAATTTAGTATTTAATTTAATACTAGAATAAAGAGCAAAAATTGTTAAAAAGGTTGAATTAATAAAATGCTGCCAGAAGAAACATCTACACTCAAACCCCGGTATAAGAACATTCGGTATACGAATTTTCGCTAATCCAAACATGAAGAATTGGTACCTTGTAATTCGTTTTAGGAACAAATTTTCGCTAGTCTGAACTTTGAAGTTCAAAAGTGACTGATTTTGTGGGGGTGCAAGGCATTGGGGTGAAGGACACCATGAGGCAGCAAAGCTTGTGCTCTCATTTTCAAAGTGTTTTTTTTGTTTATTTTGTAGTTGCTGTTCATTATGGGGTCTTAAGGAAGAGAAAAAGCTCCTTAGCGTAATAGTCAACAACAGTACGCACATCGTTCTAGCCGATCGCTTGGATAGCTATCTATTATGAAAGAATGAAAAATGTAAATATGATATCATTAATTATTTTACAGCTTATTTGAGTAGAACTGCGTTCTTAGCTAAGCTTGCTATAATGGTCTTGGTAACGTAGTGCTACTTTTTCAAGTATTTCCCCAAACCCCTCTTAATAGGTCATTTTACGAGTGAGTATAAAGTACTTTTTTGTTTACCCTGCCCCTGAAATCGCTTAGCAAAAAGCATCACAAGTCGATTGAAAAACAATCGATTGACAATACTTTCAGTATATGGTGTCGTTTTTGGTCCTTCAATGGGATGAAATAAAATTGTGAAAAGGAATATGAAGTAAACATGACATCATAATTTAACAGCCAATTAAGCGAAAGAGTATAGATAGGCACAAAATCGGACATCTATTTTTTCTAAGAGAAAAGAAAATAAATGACTGAAACGTTGTAAAAGAAAACCAAGATTGACTGCGTGGGCGGTGTATGCATCCTGCACAGCATCTTTGATTTAAAGCAATAATATTTTGGTGTGCTGCCATTGTTAAGAATCACAGTGTTTCATGAGAAAATACTGCTATTATTTATAGTTATTGGGTGTATTGGAACTACATTTTAATTGGTCTTATTAACATGACATCTGGAAAAATTAACTACTAAGCTTGGCTTGTGTCACTCAACAAATACAGGACCTATAATCAAATTAAAAAACAAGTAGGTCTAAGCATTACCATCAACAATCATGACAGAACATAAAATGGTATTTGAACTTTAAATATAAATAAATATTAGACCCAGTGGTTTAACTTAAATAATGCATTACTGTATTTCATCATGAAAATCATATCTAGTCAAGTATAAATCTTAGCATTTTTTAAACTAAATTTAATGGTTTCGGGTTCTCTGGGCATGTGCCCTCGCCGCTCCCTCCCCAGTTCGTCCTGCCACAGAATGAGATCGAACCCAGGTCTCCAGTGTCACACAACAGGAAACTTGCCGGCCAAGCTAAAGGAGACCTCTGTCAGCCTGGGCGGCCAAGTTCCCTGTTATGCTCAGGGGCGTATTCGTTACAATATAACACATTTTAAATAAAATTTAAACTCCACCTCAAAAGTACTAAAAGAGGGAGTACTATTGAACCATTTGACTCATGAATATGAAATTCGCCCAGGATGACTAATAAAATCATTACTGTATAAATAAATGTTCTTTTTCCAAATTTCCTCTTACATAGTATGACAAAATATCAAAATCCTTAATATAAAATCTTAGTATCTAAATTTCCAGAGAATTGTCATGACGTGAATTTAATGTGCTCTGTCTGGCAATCTCTGTCGCTAATTTGGCACAAGAGGTAGCCAGTTTAAGAAGTACTTAGTGATTAACGAGTGGGTCAGGGAGCATGTTGATTACGAAGGATTACTTTAGTTGTGATGGGTTTTGGGAAACACTTGTAAATTAACGATCGATCTTAAGATCGAGTTTACAATGTTCTTTGTGCTATGATGCTTTCGGGAAACTCATCCTTGTATGGTATATGTTTAGGGTGATTTTTGAGAGAACTTGTCTTCAGTTAGGGAACAGGGTGGAATTTTCCCCATAAGAAATAATGGAATTTTATTTTTGAACAGATTTTCAGGAACACATTAAGTTCGGATACTGGGGTATGAGTGTATTTTGGAAGTTGTAAGCAATTCCATGGTCTTGAAACACTGAAGAAAGAGATTTCTTTGAGGAGTAGGAATATGTAGTCTTTAGAAAAAGATTCTGTGTCAAAAATGCACTAATATATTTATATTATTCTATCAATAATCAGTCAATTCTTAATGCAGCCTAGACGATTTTTACAATTTGGCATAACAGTAGTCATATCCAAAACAAAGAGTTAATTCCCTTCTCATCATATAATAAAGATAAATATTTGCAATGCTTCTAAAATTATATAATTATATATATATAATATCTATCAAAATGTATATCATAATCAATCATTAATCTCAGATCTCTCACATCAGATTTTATGCCAGTATTCTTACCCAAATCTGTTTTTCTATTCTTTTGTCACTGAAATTTTAATATATTATTATCAATCTTACATAAACATTGTTTTCTAGCTTTTCACATCAGCAAAATAGTATAGTAAAGTTAATGTACAGGTCATGTCATTATGTTTCAAAAATTCGTAGGGTTGCATATTAGCATCATAGTGATCACTTACAAAATTGCACAAGGACAATACCTTATTAAATATTTTAAGTAAACTTTCAGATGGGGCATATGCTGAAATAAAATTAGTCTTGAGATAAGTATGGTTGATTGCCTTGAGATAAGTATGGTTGTGTCTGTTTGTTTTGCTTGATGTTTTACATAAGAAGTATTTTTAGCAAAGAATATACAGTATATTTTAATCTTTTTTCTATAAAACACTGGCAAGTAAATTATTGGACTATTTCTTCCCCTTACTGATTGGTTCTTTGACCTTATTTAACTTTTGCCAAAGTTCCTATTGACTGAGACAGGGTTTTGGGCTGTTTACCTACCTCAGTAAATCAAACAGTGGTTTTAGTTGTTGTTAAGGACAGATACAATCAGCAGACAAGTCCAACATTTTTCCATTTGTGCTATCAGTCACTAAGGAGATTTGTCAACAGTGAGAGTTAGTAGAAGTAAACAGTGATAGTAGACAGGCAATGACAGTTTCATTGTGGCTTAGAGGACATAAATCTGGACAAAAAGGTCCAATTTACTTTATATCCATTAGGATTACCATCTATTTGATTCAATGAAACAAATGTTATTTTATACAAAAGCTGGAGTAAGACATTCAAATAGGAAATGGTGGAAAATGTCCTAAAATCATGTCTGAATTGATTAAATTAATTAATACATTAATCTTTGATTGCCTAATTCAACTTGTCATTGTAAATCAAGAAAAGGAAGTATTTAAGAATTCAAGGAAAAATCCATGCCTGCCAATTATCTACAATTTGTTATTTTTTCTAAGCTGACAAATATCAGATGTTCAGTGGTGTTAGTTATTATTTTACAAGTTTTATATTAACTCACAGTAGGCTTTCATTCCTAGGATCTTTATAATGATTACAACTGTATTTGCAAAGCCAAAAATTGACAATGATTGTGAGAAATGGTCACATAAGGCACTAACAAGGTGCAGCATCCCCTTTAAAAGAGTTCATGCAGGTATACTAGGTAGTTTTCAAAGACAGGATATGCATTTATTTTTATCAGAAAAATGTTTACTACAATGTCTGATTAGGTAGCATAGTTACAGTAACACTAATATAACACACTAATGAAGTAGGCAAAGTTATATATTGTATGTAGATGTTTTGTAGTTTTTCAATAATTTTTCTAAAAGTCTAAAAAGTAATATTTCAAGTTTGAACCATAAAACAAACCTATCATATCGTACCTCACTTCAAATACCACCAGCCACCTGCTTACTTGTAAAAGAAAGTTACCCCTTACTGTATTTAGTACATAATGCATCGTACCATGTATTTATTTCCATTGTACATCTTTTTTCTGTTCCTATAAATTAGTCAATGCTCGTTAAGAGAAGACCATTCTTATTCATGAGCTTTTCGATACATTTCCACAGCAGCACTTCAACTGGTATATGCGTGGCTTAGAGCATTTTCAGGTTGTAAAGTAGTTATTATGATAATGTTTACCATTGAATTTGCAATATAATCTTTATACGCTGAGCCCAGCAAGAGTGATAGAAAGTATTTTCTATCTCTAACTCAGCTGGTAGAATTGATAGAAAACAGCAAAGTCATTATAGGCTGAAGTGATGTATGAGAAATCAAGAAAAAATAGACAGGAATTAAACGAATCTTGGGGAACTGAAAAGAGGGACAGAGTGTATACGTGGGTGTCACTCTGCTTGGTAAAACTGAACAAGATTCAGGAGAATATAATAATACATACATTGTAAAGGGCAGAGGCAGGAGGAGGGCAGCTTCTACTTACAACAGCAGTTCAGTTAATTTTTCTCCAGTACAAGACAGTCAAAAGAAAAATAGCAGTAATAAAAAGGAAATTGCACTTTTTTGATCATTCAAATAAAGAATTATAGTATTTGTATGTATTGGAAGTTATAGGCACATTGAAGGGTAATATCATATGAACTGCAGTTTGCTCTTCCCAGCACTTCATTTTTTACTGTTTTCATTAGTCTAAGTATTATGTATGTACTAAGCAACTCTCTAATGTCATTTCTTCTTAGAATATTGTCTATTAGAATGCTGCAATGCTAACTATCCATTTCTGATGAAAAATAAATTAGCATTCAGGAATACCTTCAGTTATTTCAGAAGAATTATGGTTTTCTCATTATACATTGCCAATGACCTGCAAAGTACCTGTGCTATTTCCATGAACTCTTTAGTCCAAGGCAGTTGATAGAACAGTTGTATTATATACTTAACAGCAAAAGATACTCCTCACTCCATTCACACATACTGTATATGATTTTTGGAGGAAAAAAAATATACAGATTTTTAGATTTTAGATTACATGTTTTTACATCATTTTGATAAATTTCAAATTCATGATTGGTAAAGATACAGTCGTGCCTTTGATCATTGAATAAACACTACATCACATCATAAATGAGTTGATTGGGCACTAGTTATGATATTATTTAACCTGTTCAATATCAAGACTGGTGAAAATCAAAAAAGAAACAAATGCTGCCAATTAACAACAATTATAGTTATTATTGTCATTAAACAATGCCTTTGAGCCATTGGTATGTTGTCACTAAATCATCTTTAGTGATGAATCATGGTTTAGTGCACACCAGCTTGATGAATAAAAAAGTGTGCACAGATGTGCCCTATGATACTCTGGGAGGTCTAGGTATGATGGTCTGGAATGTGCTTATTGTGATTGCTAGCAATATGACTGCATGCCTCTACATTAATAAAGTCCTGGGATCTCACTTGTTGCCTTTCATGATGATATTCTAGCAGTATAACACATGTACTTGTGCCACTCATGTAAGACACAATTTTGTGTTAAATGTGTCATAATCCCACTGCTCAGTGGGACTATTAGCAAATTAGGGGTTGTATAAGAGAACCCACTTGTTGGGAAAGAAGAGGCTGAGACCCAAGGGGACTGCAGGCAGCATGCTGACTGAGACAGCAGAGAGGTGATGCACACAGGCAGAGGTTCAAAGCTGCAGGTGGGATAGTGGTGTAAGAGGCAAAGCCTCTGAGCTGCACTTCCAGGCAGCCACAAAGCAGCCGCTGAGCTGCAGCTACACAGCTGAGGTGGAGACATGTGAAAGCACCAAGGGACAGACCAAGTGGGATGGTTAGGTAGACATGAAGTTGTAGCACTGGAGGTGGGTTCAGGAGTCAGGTGATTTGGGTCAAACATGGGGAGATGTAAACCAAGCCAGGGGAAGGTCAGGGATACAAAGCAAAACACAGTAGACATAGCTAGGGAGGAAGCTTGGGAATACAGAGGGACAAAGTCCAAGCTTTGTAACAGAGTCCATTGCAGAGTGTGATCATCCCTTAAAAATACCTGATATTTTTACAGGAGTGATAGTAACTGCCTCCTGGTATGCTTACTATACTGTGAATGCCATACTCACCAGATCTGAGCCCAAGTAAACCATCATGGAATTACAGTCAATTGCTATTCTTAACCTAAATATCCAACGTAAATCCGAAATCAAATTAATCTTGGGGGCAAATCAAAACCGACACGTAGGTATAGTGGGAGAAAGTATTGTGTTGTTTTTTTTTTATTTTTGATTGCTTTTTCTTATGTTATTGTTGAAATGTTCATTGGACTTTTGAGTTTTGAATACCAGTACATTTTTGTACCTGGTCCCTTGCTCTAAACTGAAATTGCTGAAATATTAGGCAGGTGCACAGTACTTACTTTTGTTGTAATTGACCATAAGCATAAAGCTTTTTCATTAAAGCAAAGAATGGAGCAAATGTTTGACTTTCTCATTTTTAAGAACTACAAGAGCACTTGTACTGTAAGTGCTACAGAATATTACATCTTGTACAACTAACAACAAAGTCATTAATCATATAATGGCTATAAGACTTATAAAAGATCCAACAGACTTCTTCAGAATCAACAGTCAATCACGAACCTAAGGTTACTAGTGGAATCTATTATGAATTGCATTTTCAGCTCAGAACAGGATTTTCATTTTTTACACAGTAAAATATTGTGGATATCTGGAGCAATTTACCCAATTGTACTGTTGAAGCTGATACCCTGGCTTCTTTCAAGAAACTGAATGTGATCCTCAGACCAATAAGCTACTAGTAATCAAATGAGGCAGAAGGCTTAATTGTCCCTTTCTCATGTTCAATAGCTCTTTCTTTCCAAAGACTAAGATAGTCTCCAACCATAACTTACATAATTCATTTGATGCATCTTTAATATTAAGATTAACCTACACTTTACCAAAAAAACAGCTAATTGAGAATTGCCCTTTTAAATCCAGAAGCTTCCCAGCCTTTGATCAAATGAAGAAATCAATTAGCAGGTGTCAGAGTTAATTTAAAATGTATTTAATGAAAGAAGTATTTAATGAAAGAAGAACAAAAAACTAAATACAGTGTATAGTGAAATATTAGAAACTCACAATTGACTGTAGAAAACGTTAAATAATGCAAATGCTAGGTTGGTAACACACACATTGCATTTAGTATTGTATAACTGTAGTAATATCTTGCAACCTAATTTCCCCCTTGGGAATTAATAAAATGTATCATATCATATTTAAACACACAATTTATTTTAAATGAAGCAAGTACAGCCCATGTGTATAGTGACACCAGAAATCAGACCACTGTTCAGCTGTATTTTTAGATTTTTTCCACAGGGAACAGGTACTTTTATGTTGCTTTAGACAATAAATTAAGATAATACCATACTGTAGGTCTGTGATGTGCAGCTCTGTTCATTTTGAAAAACACAAAACAGATTCCATTGTGCTACTATAGAACCTGACATTTTAGTTATTACTAATACTATATGTAGTAGAATATGACAAATATGAAATCTAAGCTGCTACCAGATGGATGGATGGAAATGGCTTGGATGTCTATAGGAAGGAGAATAAAGATATACACAGGTCTATGGAGTCATTTGGATCAGACTCTTATAGAGAATAGGAACATATCACGTTATAACACTGATCCATACAGTAAAAAGTAAACATTTGAATTATATACCAGTAATTTTTTACATTTTGCAACTCTGTTATAAATGTAATGTCATGGCAGTTTTAAAAAAAAATGCATGTCCTAAAAGCAAGAAATGAATATGCTGTTAGCTTTTTGGAAATATGTGTGTAAAATAAGCATTTCCTAAATTTTGAACCAAATTCATCAATTCTTTAATGAGTGATTCAGAAGCCTAGCAGATAGTGACTAATTTGTTGAGAATGAGAAGGAACTTATACATGTACTGAATAAATGTTTCACACTTATATTCAATAAAGCAATTACAAACAACTCACCCCAGGTTAAATAAGAGCTCTGCAAGCTGGAACAAATGTAACATTATATAATTTGAAAGTGTTTAAAAGTAACAGGTCACCAGGGCTCAAAAGGGTTTTTGTAAATGTCTGTAAAAAAAGTGAGGAAAATTAAAGGAAAACTGAGAGAGAAAAGCACAGGCAAATTAATCATACATTACAGATGAAATTATGAAAACTACAATTAGTTTTAAAGTGATTCTTTTTATGGTAGCCATGTTAAGGAATAGGCAGGTGTTTCTAGATTTTTAAACAAGCAAGATGTTAGATTTCCAGAAAGATTTTGTTTAGAAAAAGTTCCTGCTTAAGCAGGTCAGCTGGCCAGAATTGTGTCCTGGTTGCTGTTTTGAGAAGTATATGGACAGTACTTAATAATAGTGCCTATTATGATACTAACATCTCTGGGTGATTCTGATTTACTGCTGATCTCTGGTTAAGGATGCAATAGCACATGGATGACCTGAGCAAAAGACCTTACTTAGGTTCATAGCATACATTCCTACATGTATATAACAGTATAGAATTACATAGTAGCCCTTGTGTCCAGCATACTTCCAATCCAGTTCAAACCAGCTCTAAATGTCCACCTTATAAAATATTGCATCTTCTGCAGGAAAGGTGTATACAAAGTACACAGAGACCCTCTCAACAATGTCATTATATGTAGCAAAGCATGCATGAAGTATATGAGTATGTGAAAATACAGTATAATTGATGCATTGATACAGTAGTTTAAGATGTTTTAACAGTATATTTCTAGCTGTATTCTGTTTCTCCTGGAAGAGTTGATTTGCTTCATTGCCCTACTGCAAAGGTGTCTCAGGGTTTTTTTTTACTTATGCCTTAGGTGATATTGATGCATGATAGCTGATTTAGTTGTACCAAGCAGAAGGCTCAGCCTCACTTTTACACCTACAGTATATGAGAAATATTTTTGGAAGATAAAAAAACATTTAAAATAATTCCGTGCCTTACTTTTAAAAAGTTTTAAAAGTATAAAGTGTAGTTGAAATGAGCAGGTTTTATGTCCTAGTTTTAGACCTCTTTTTACCTGTACAGTGTAAGAAAAAAGTCTGTAAGCTGGACAATTTGAAACATCAAAACATATGAGACAAGGACTGACATGAAATATGGTTTTGCCAACTGAGCAACATACCCAGTTGTTTTTGCTGATATAAGACTAGTGTGGTAGATAGGAAATTTATAAGATGTTAATATGTTTGTGTTACACTCGTAAGTCAATGAGTTGCCATTAAGACTAGAATTCAGTCCTAGTAGAGCAAATCAGACTTTTCTGATGTATTTTTAATGATTCTTTTGTCAGTCTATGTGCATTTTCTTAGGTTTCTGAATACTGCCATATTTATGAGTTCAGATCAAGATTAGTTGTGTTTTTTTTTGCTCAGTACAAATCACTTGTTTAATAAAAATGAGCGAATATGTGAGCACCATTTATAGTTAAGTCTTTTACACCCTCTTTTGTCTTTTTATATTTTCATAAAGTTTACATAATGCCTATTTGGGCACAGTTTTTAGCCTTCTGTAAGCAAAGAAGGCCATATACAGTATATATTACTGTATATATAGTATAGCAGTATATACCACATGGTAATATTGAAACCAGTTTTATACTTTTTTTTTTCTTTTGGAGGTGATCTACAGTAATCTATTATAATTTTTCTGTCCTCTAAACTGATGATATCTATTACTGACAATTCTAACAATTAAGATTGCAAATTTGATTGGATTTTTTTGTGGGAATTAGGAAACAATTCATTTATACTAGATTAACAACATCCTAAACCAAACAGTTGTAAATTCATATAATGAAAGAGACCATACTAGTTTCCTAAAATTAATGCTTTGACACTTTGTAAAAAAGATCAACTTAAAAAATAGATTTTTAAATTTGATAGGCCAAAAAAAATACATTTTTTTATTGTACTGTCTGGACAGCATAGTCTAAAATGATACATTGATATCTTACATGAGACCTGAACGAGAATATAGGTATGTTGTATTATTTTCAGAATGTATATTGCAAGGTAGTCATTCAACTGTAAAACTGAGCCATTCTGCTGGCAGCTACAGAAATGATGGATGCTTGCTTGTCATGAGAAAAGGAAAGTGAACGAGTTCTGGTTTAGTAAGAAACAAGGATAAGTTTGCCTCATTATATAAACTAAGAAAGTTTTAATTGGCAGTCCAAGAAAAAGGAGAAACTTGAGATTTAATTAATCTGATGAAAGATATTCTAAAAAAGCATATCTACTTTAGATTGGATGCATGATTTGAAATGCCATTAATTTCCCTTGGAAAAAAGGAGCTTATGACAAAGAAGATATGCATTTCGGTCAAGGGGCTTAAAAGCGAAAGGAGTGAAAACACTGGTTACAGTTTGAGCTATTTAAAATCAAAGCAAAAGAGTTCAAATGTTTTGTGATTAATAGTGAAAATTAAGGTGGGAAATTTATACTGTGAACGTTTGAAGTTGAAATATAACAGACAATGAAGTCAGAGGTTAGGTGAAATCTTAGTTTTCTAGCTCTAACATCGATTCGAGATTATAAAACATGCAGTTTATTATAACCCTTGGATGAAGGGAGAATAAAATAATAGATTCCATTGGTTAATTAATTCTTATTGTTATTACAGTATTTTCAGAAACAGGAGTAGTAGTAACAATAATAGATATCTCAAGAAAGTTTTAGATCCAATATTTCCAGGACTGGTGCAAATCCATATTTTGTGGATGGATGAGGAACCTCATTCAACTAAGTTTTACATAATTTACAATTTACATAGTTTAAATTGTAATGCACAAAATGTGTTTCAGAGCAAATGGATATCTCCCAAATGGATATCCTCCCAAAGGATGTCTAACTCTACTTGGAGAATTAAAATGCTAGAGCAGGAAGAGATGCCATTTTCTAGATAGAACCATTCATAAGGAAGTGGTAGTAATAATCAGCTCAAACAGCAATATTACCAGATGCTCAGAGCATGGACGTGACATCACCAACACCCTACATCATCTTAAAAATAGTCACAAAACATCCTGGAAGCATTCACAGTCAAAAGCCTGGCAACCTGACTATGTCATTGTCTCTGCCTGGAATCACAAACCTGTCCACATCACCAGAGCAGTGACAGGAACTCACAACTGCTGGACCGATCACCATTCAATTATGTCTATCATGCCAGCTCTCAAACTTTGCCTGCAGAAGAAGAAATGTCCATGGAAAATCAATAACAAAGCACTGAAGGATCCATCTTAAAGGTGAAAGCTTCAGAAAATAAATAGCAAGCCCGAACAAAGAACAGAGAAAACATTTTAAATTGATTTGCCTTCTCTTGTCAATGGAAAAAAAAGGTTTTTTTCCGTATATCTTAGATATATTTTTACTTAGATAAAAATGTTTGTTACCAATAGTATAAATGTTATTTGAACATAAGGACTTGCAAAATCTGTGACATCTTTATGACATCTTGCCACTTCTCTGTTGTAGTACAGTAATTAAAATGAATATTTTTCTCTTGGTTTTCCCTAATATGTATTGTTTTAGATTCAGCTTAAAATTAATAATCAAAGCAATTTTAAGAATATTACGGAAGCTTATTAGCACCATGGAGAAAAAAAAACTTGTTTATATGAGATAGTACTGTATCTCATTTATACATTTTTTTTCCTCCGTGGCGCTGATAAGCTTCTGTAGAACATACTGTAACTTTAAAATTATAAAATTAAAAATTTAAATAAAATTTTCATAATATAAAAAACTTTTTAATGAGTGAGTCCATGTAAAGGTGTTGTGGTCCATGGAAGCTTAATTTCTGTTGCCATTTTTTAAATGCTTCTCAAAAAATGTCATTCTCTCAGCTGAAGCATATCTTAGCAGTTTCCACAGCTGACCTCTCATCATCTGAAATCTGTATTGTGTTCTTAGGGCCATGTAGAGACAAAACCCTGTTTTGTAGATACTGTGATTAATAAGCCTTCTAAAAACTATATTTGTTTGGAATATTTATTCTTTTATTACATAATACTTGTTCTTTATGTGTTTTTTTAATGACAGGTAAGTTGTATGTGTATATGTTAATGGAAATACAAATGTATTTATATACTTACAGTAAGTGTTATTTATATTATTTTTAAATTAAACAAATAAAATACACTTAAGAAGGTAGAGGTTCATTTTAATTATGAGTGCACCATGAAAGTCAAATTAAAACCTATGTATAAATACAAACTCATTGTACATTTTTTTTTCTCTATGCTACATCACAGCTTCTTAATTTATCAGGTCTTGCTTAGAATGGTGAAATGTATATTGTAGGTATGTAAGAAGGTATAATTTTACTGTAATTTGAATTACTGAACATCATTTTTAGAGCCAATAATAAATTAATCATCTTTATTCAATGTGTGTTTTCACAGTTCCCCCGAAGATATATGAGATTTCCTCTGATGTTATTGTAAATGAGGGCAGCAATGTCACACTTTATTGCCTGGCCAACGGGAAACCAGAGCCCACAATTTCCTGGAGACACATAACCCCATTAGGTGAGTATGAAACAAGCACAATATCATAGACACACAATATCTTTTAATTGGGACAAGTCATCTCCCAAAGACATAATGTGTAAAATCCCATCTCATAACAGTCTCAGAAACTTTTTCCTTCTGGGAATGCAGAAGGTATACCAATAAAAAGAGTCTCACAAAACTATATATATATAGTTCAGGTGGGAAGCTGTGTCAGCATGCATAGTCTGCAAAGGAACAAGTAATAGGTTTATTCCATGCTAAAGAGAAGACAGAAAGCACAACATTTTGGCTGTGAAGCCTTCTTCAGGTGTGGGATATACATATATATGTGTGTTTGTAGTTATCTCTGTATATACAGTATATACAATAAAAAATAATCCTATACAGACAAGCATTACATGTGCTACAAATGAATAATTGAAACCAAAAGAAATCGTTGCATTTTTAATGTCTCTTGGATGTAAATCTGTTTTGATGTTTGACAACATAATTGCTAGATAGATATCAATTGATCAGACTTCAGATTTCTATTTAAAGATAGTTTCGAAACTTCAAGATTCCAAATCATTAAAGAAGGAATTGAAACCCTTTCCACCCTGCCCCAAAAATGGAGGTCAAGGTCAATGACCTCCTGGAATGGATGTACTCTTTAATATTTTGAATTATCTTGGAAAACATAAACAGCACAAACTTGGTTAGGGTCTTGAATTAAATAGAACACCCTGACAATCCCTTCTGAACCTTCATACTTTGAGTAATGCTTACTCAGTACACACACTAGAGATAAATATCAAAAACAAAAACTGGAAAAAATATCAAACACATTTTATTGTCTTTCTTCAAAAGGCAATATCTCAAATTGTGGAACACATACTGTGGGATGAAAATGTCTTCTCTAATTTGTCTTCTAACTTGCACAAAACGTAGAGAATGATTCAACAAACAACATAAAATTGGCATGAATTTTTATGATGGCTAGTCCAGGAATGTTTTTCTCCTCCTTACTGGAGATGTGAAATAGACAGCAGGTTAGGTGCATTTGAAAATGTTCAGGTGTGGTATACATGTTTTTCAAAATTTAACTTCTGTACCGCTAAGGAAAGCTGAGTGAATTAGATAAGGACCCACAGTTATGAATTAGTATTATTTATAAATCACAGCCTGGAGGGCCAGTGTATTTGCAGGTTTTGTGGGTCACTTCAAAACACTGTAGAGCTGGAAAAGGTTTTTGAATTAATTTCATTTGTAATAATAAATAATCAATAATGATCTGATTTGCATTGTTATGAAAGGAAAACCTACTGATAAATCAGCCCCCCAGGGCCACAGTTGCCTATCCCAGGTATAGTACATGATAATATGGGGTTATTTTTTAAGGAATTTATTAAATGTTCTAGAGACATCCATAATTTTCTTTAGTGTAAGAAAAAAGCTAAGAGCATGGTATGTTTAGGATTGGTGTTGAGAAAAGGGTACAGGAGAATTGAAAATACAAAGGGACCATGTGGAAAAAATGGCAACATTTTATTAGAAAATGTTAATTTTAGTGTATAATTATAATGTTTGAAAACCTACAAAAGGGTTTTTGTATTTGCATTTCAAACAAATAAAAGTGTTTTTTTTCTGAAATGTTTGACAGGTGTGAACAATAGGTATTCAAAACAAGTCAATCACAACAACTTTTAGACAGACATGTTCTAATTTGCTGTCATTGTGCATACTGTATGTTCAAGCTAACACTAACAACTGAAGAGTTTTATATTTGCCATTTGGATATTTTAGCATTTTGCAGGATCGTTTTCATTGGACTTCTAATGCCACTGGAACACAGAAAGGTCACAAAAAATTAAAATTGGTATTATGTTGGCATAAAACTCTTAATATATTTTATCATTGCAATAACCTTAAATGTAATTAAATAATGTTTTTATTTGACCATTTGGGGGAGAGAAAATCAATAAAAATGTATAACTGCATATATAAGGTTACAAATAAAAAAAGGTTTTCATAAGAAGATTGAACAATAATCTTTGTATGAATTTAACATATTAGGGATAGATCTCAGCAATCCAATAACAGGACTGTCACCATCAACTTACCTCTACTTGGTGATATCATCATAGATAATAATAGTAACTGTTTGTAAAATGATTATATAAGACAATAATTAGTGTCCTATGAAACTGATTTCTTAAGTAAAGGTGCAAATGAGGAAGGGGCATTCAGCTTGTGTAGCTCATTTTGTTGCAAGTGACTAATTAATCCAACAAAGTCAGCCTGCTGTTTCTTGAAATATTTTATGACATACTGTAAGCTTCAACATGGCTGGGTAGCTTCATCCAGACTCCCACAACTTTGCATGAAGAAGTACCTGATGTTCTCAGACTGCCATTTGCTTTACGTTCTGTTTGTATTTTTTGGATCATTTTCACTGCTGTTTCTAAAAAAGATCAGAAGAATTAGACTTAAAAAAGGTAAGCTAATCAATGAAATAGTAAGTGACTTAAAAATATTATATATTATAATTATATTCTACAATTGTTTATTCTGGCTCATTTTGGAAACAAAAAAAGCTACAGTAAGTGGAAAAAGGCATTCCCTGATATGTTGACCTTCTCATTACAGAGACTGCAGTTTCACATTCCTAAGGAGATTGTGTTGCCATGGAATCCTCTCTCTCAATATGTATTGTTTCAGGTTCAAAGGGATCTGCGAAATTTCAAACTGTTTATTTGCCCTGATGAAAAAGGGAAAAAAAAAGTGCCAAAAGAAAAGAAGTACACTGCAGTCACATAACATGCTTCAGTCTTGCTCATGTTGAATTATATAACTGCTTTGAAAAAAAAACGTTAGACCGTCTTGTTATAAAAAATGTTTTTTTAATTTTAAAGCAATAAAGGCATGTGCAAAGTATTAACAAATCAAAGGCACAAAAATTGATACATTTAACTGCATTCAAAAACCAAAATTCAATACTGTTTATGTTAGAATGATCCTGTAGCTTTAAAGCTATTTATGCTTTAAGCTATTAAAGCATAAACAAACAGTAGCAAAATATTTCCCAAAACTGATTAATTGATCATCTACAAGCTTCATCCAGACTATTAGTTAATGTGTCCAGTTACAAGAAGTGAGCTTAATAATGGATACAACACATTATTTGCAGGTATCTTCTCTCACTAAACACTAATTATGCTATTGAACCTTAAATATGCATAGGTAGGTTTACAGCTGCTTCTGACATTTTAACTGTTCTGCAACATTTTAAAACCAATTGTAAAACAGAAATAATATATTTATATTACATACTCTCGCAATATCAATAATACATCAATGAGCAACAGTAGTGATGTAAAAGAGAGGTAACTGCAGTTACTGAAGATGGTCAGGGGACACCAATTAAAATGCTTACCTCTATCATTCTATTTTATAGGAATATTGTTAAGAGTTACATTTTTAGGTTTTACAATTGTGCCTAGTTTACTTGTTAGCAACTGTAATGTATTGCTCTCTGTTAATTTTCCTAAACTTCTGGGGTCAGCAAAGGCAGAGGAGAACAGAAGTTTTTGTTTGATGGTTTGTGATTGTAAGATAAAATAGAAGTTCAGAGAGCTAAAACAGGGAATGGTTTTGTTAACATTTAATATTTAGTTATATGAAGTATAATATTTAGTATATGTAGTTAGTAATTATAACCAAGTGCATCGTCATTAGATCAGGATTTTGTGTGCAACAAACAATAGTTTATTTTATAGTCCTTTTTAAATTCAACTAGTTGAACTTCACTACAGTCAAACTATTGATCTGCTTTAATAAACTGTGGAGGTGTGCATTGTTTTTGTTGAACTTAAACAGTAACGGGTAATGTACAGTATTATATTTGATACTATGAATAATCTTCATGTTATTGATTAGTTAAAGCACTAAGCTGAGGTCTTTTTGTTTTGTAGTAGGTGGAATGTTCAAATGATAACATCAGTGTTGTTTTTAATCACTATTTTACACTGATTTGGGCAAAAACATTTGCTATCCTTACTTACTATTAAAAATAATGTTAATCGGTTTTACGTTTACATTGATTGATGTATGTGTAAATGATAGGTGATATTTTTGACTACTTGAGTGTTTGCTTAGAAACTTTAAAGGCAGATAATGTTAGTTGCTAATTATAGAAATTTTCCAGGAGGTAATTTGCTTCTGGGACAGTGTGATTTTAATTTAAAAAAATAGTCTAGTTCAGTATTTAATATGATTTAAAGTTTAGTAACCAGTCTTGAAACAACACTCTACGTGTTACATTTGCATGCATATACTTCCAGACAGAGATATAAAATTATTATATTTTTATAATAGTATATTACATATAATATTATTATAATTGCATTGTCTGCTTTACTATCTAAATTAAAAAAAAAGGTTTCACACTTCAAAACAAAGCTTTCGTGTTCCAAGAGGTGAGTGTTTCTTAATAAATTAAGAATACACAGGCCAACTCAACCTCCCAATCATGGCAGCACTTGACCAGGTTTATGTCTCTTGTTGAGGATACCGTATGTTATCACAGGCAGTTAATGACATAGCTCAGGAATGAACACAATAACATATGGACTACACAACTCAACCTACTCTTTGGGCAAGCACCTTTACTGATCAAATTACTCTTTAACCCAAAGACAGTTTTTGATCATAATTGATTATCTTTGATTACCACCTGGGACTATTAAAGCATGTGCTAAAATGAAAAGGTTAAGTTCAAGCCTTTAAATATCATCTCATTTCATACCTATCTGGTTATTATCTTTGAGGTATCTTTGTCCTCGATAATGATTACAGTTGACTTTTATGATAATATAACAAGAGCTTGGGCATGGTATGGTAAGGTATGGTTAAACTGCACTGATGAGTCAAGTTTGTAGGTGCTGAATGATTTGACTGTTGGATTATGTATGAGTTTACGAGGTTAAAGAAAGAGATTAAATAGTCTGCTGTGTGATTTTAATGTTATTATTAATTTTTCACTTAATCAATTATCCTGTATTAGCCTTTCCTCCTTATCTGAAATCTACAGTTTTGTGTATTTGCAATGCCAATCTAAGTCTGGTATGAGAGACATTCTTAAAGTCACATTCTCAAAGGCTCAATTCAATATTCTGCTGTACCAATCACTTTATCACATCTTCCTAAAATTACTGTAGTCAATAACTGTAAATGTACATGTTTTATGATCATTTTAATATTCCTTTTTTAGAATAGAAATATGTGCACTAGAGTATTTTCTGCCATATTATTATAATTATTTTAATTGTTAGTTTAATTATTTGTCTTGTTTATGTTGATTTCCACAGTATGTTAGGCATACACTTTAGATATATATGGTACAGACACAGCCATCTAGAATGCACGTGGTGTCCATGTGCATGCTGCGAAAGGCACTGCTATGTACACGTGACGGTGACGTGCGGTCCTTTGTTCTTATTCTTCCCCAATTGTTGGATGCAGGACTACACTGCTCTGTAATACTAATAGGTGGAGCAGTGAAAACAGAAATATCCCAACCATCGTGCCACTGCACACCTGTGTGTTGTAAAGGTGAAGTCAAGTGTGCGTGTAAAAAAACTTTTAAATTAAAAAACGTATTTTTTTAAACATGTAAAACTAATAAAACCACTCAAAAATCCAAAACATGACCATCAAAATCCAGATCACTTAATTAAAACCTCAACGGGCTATTCAGAATGTTAGCTTTTTTTGGTTACACCGTGAATGTGGTAATTCAATTGATTTTTATTTATTTTTGGCTTCTGAGAAAGTGGTGCATAGTAAGATTTAATACCTTTTTCAAAGTGTGCCACAGATGGAAAAAGGTTGGAATTGTTGCGTGAAGAGTACATGTAGTTGCATGTGGTCAATAGACAAATAGTACTATGCCAAATTAAAATTAAATGTTTTAAAATTATTAATAAATGATTAACCTGTTCATGTGCTGACTACAGTATATACAATTGACAAACAATTGGTCATACAACATTGTATGTAAACCCCTTTTTAACATCACTAAAAGTGACAATTCCAAACACAATTTATCAGAATGTAACAATGCTCATAAAATTACTAATTTTATAAACACTATATACTGTACACCATGCAGTACAATAATTAATATTTTTGTGTACATATAGTAATAATGAAAACAGATAGTTTTGTTTTATGTTGTAATTACAGTATATGATCTATATTTCAGTGACAAAATATTTTTTTTCTGTCAATACAATGGCAAACATAATTGTGATTCTACGATGTATTGTCTAATATTGTGAGTCATTCAAATGTTGTACAAATAATGGCATTAGGTATAGAAACAGGTAGAATTTTAGCATTTTTTGGATGAACAAAAAAATGCATCTGCTTTGTTGAATTAGGAAAAGTTTCATCACACTAATGTATTTACAATACCCACATGTTTGTTGCCTAGGTTTTTTTAGATTGGAATTTCTTGATTCTTCATTTTGAACCTTAATCCCCACCTAATAGTGGATACTACAAATATTAGAATCTCCTGACAGCAGGGAATATTTCTACAGACAAACAGACATAGGGTCATTAGAATAAAAAGTTTATAGGTCAATTTACATGACAAAGACACATGCAATTTAACTCCAAACATCTTTTTGCCAACTGATGGCTTTTTGAATGGGGCCAGGGAAATGAAAAGCAGCTTTTGTCCTGATCTGGGCTATACAGTTGTGAGAAAAAAGTTTGTGAGCCCTCACGAATTATATGGATTTCTGCATGAATGGCTCCTAAATGTGATCTGATCTTCATCTAATTCATAATAATAAATAAAGACTGTCCTATTTAACAAACAACACACACGTATTGCCGTATCTTTATTGAACAAATGGTTTAAACAATCAAGGTCAGGAATACAATCACATAAGAGCCATGCGATGCCATTCACCTTCAGAATTAAACTAAAAGTAAATGCTGGTAACTGGTAAAAATAAAACTAACATAAGAAAACTTTTCTTTCCACATACAGTACATTACACATTATTGAAGTGGTGTGTTCACTCTGATTGGTTGATTGAATCACTAGACAGTGAGAAATGTAGTATTTAGTACCATGCACTAACTTAAAAACTTTCGTTTTCCGTTACAAAGCAGGGAATATTTCTAAGGACAAGTAGAAAATGGGCCATTAGAATAACCAGTTTCTGTTTATTTCTGGCTAATTTCCATGATAAGGATCTCATGCAATGTAATGCCAAATAGCCTTTTGCCAACTGCTGGGAATGCTTTGAGCAGGAGCAGGGAAATGATCAAAATGAAAATCCTCTCTCCTCAAACTGCTGGGTTATTCTAAAATCACAGTACATTTTGCAAGGTGTGAAAAGTGAAAAATAGTAGACTATTTTTTTTTCAAAATGCTTTTTGTTATATGATAACATGGTTTCAAATACAGTAAATGGGAAAAAGCTCTTGGTGCATCTTAATGGGGTAACCAAATTATGTTATTTGCCACTGTCATGAATGAAAACAGTATTTGTTGTCAATGACACAATCTGTTGTCAATCTATTACAGAAATACTGTACAGTACATAATTCAGTGATGCTTGTGCTTGTGTTTGGATCATAAATACAACAATGCTTAGGTATAACATATAATAAATATGCAGCTTCAAAAAATTGCGGTACTAACTTTGGCTCACAAAAGCCACATTTAAAATGAAAAGTTTAATCAATGTGAACAAATTGACAGTATTCCCCCTTTTGTGTAATACAAATTAAACAAAATAGATCTAATTAAAATACTATTTGTCTATTTCTAAATGTATTTGAGAGTAACACAGTTAACATGAGACTAACATAGTTGACAACAGTAATAACTTCAAATTAAAAAAAATATTAACATAATTGAATTCTAAAATGTGCAAAAAACATTTCAAGAAAAACTAATTTTTATATTTGAGGGGATATGTACTTATGAAGTTAATTAATCAGACAATAAATTTATAATTTCATAATAACAAATGTTCTGGAAAAAGCTCAGTAGAAAAAGGGTGATTGGAAAAGCCAAAGCGAGAACAGCCTGCAAAAACTACACCTTGCTACCAAACTTTCCCTTCAGTTACATGATTCTATAGTAAATCAATTTAATGAAGTAGGCTTCCAGTACATGAATATTACAGTACTGTAATTTGACATACTTTCCATAGTGGTCTAATGCAAGAGCTTTCTATCTAATGGATCCAGGCACCATTCATGGCATCTAATCCCCTTTTCAGAAACAAAAACTGTACAGCCACATTTTGAAATGATATCTAGGCTATGCATTTTATATGTTTATATAACGTACAATGTTATATTTTCAAGAAATATGATTATAAAGAGAGATTAAAAAAACATTAAATTAAGCTAGTGTTTCAATAACATCTAATTCAACAGAAGTGCCACCCATTCATCTGTTTTGAGCTGTGAAGGGCTGGAAATGGTATGCTGGACAGAAATGTAGTATATTCTAGATGGCTGTATTTTTACAGGACATACTGTATATGTATATAATTACTGTACTTTATTTGAGTTTTTAGTTATCCACAAATGGTTCAGGAACCTATGCCCCACTAATAGTGAGGACTGGGTGTTTATATAACATACACATACAGTACATAGAGTTAAGAGTGGGAAGCTGTGTCAGCATGATAACTGTACAGGATAAATTGAGATTATATTCTACGCTGAAAAACAGAGCAGGAATATGAAACACTGTGGTTTCAAAGTAGAAAAAAAAGAGAGATGGGCATGGAAGATGAGAATAAAATGTTCAAACAACTGGAAATGCATTGTGAGGTACAACCCCTGTCAATGTAAAAAGAATGCATTTAGAGGGTTTGGTTTTAGAAATCAGTCTCATTACTACATAATTGACAATGTGATCAACTGTGAGTGGAAAAGCAAGGTTTTAGTGAATTTGAGATGAAAGGAGATGTAAAGAAGATAATTGTGTGAATCAAGGAGTTTGTAATGAACAGGATTTTTCAATCCCTGAAACGACTGATGGCCTAAAATAGGAAAATAAAGGATACATTGACTATATGTGGTAAAGGATACATTGACTTTAAATTTAAGAGAAAAATGGAAGTTGGTGAAGTGATGTAAAAAACTGCTGTAGCTGATAGCATCAGTCAGCACCAAAACAATCATTCATGTACAGTATTCCTGGTAAAGTTCAGGGATAAAGCCAGTATAGGAAGTGAAGCAACATTCTTTTACTTAGCTGACAGCAATGTTCACATACTGTAACTTGGCTCCTTCATTGCATCCATGATGACTCTGCTGACCTCATGGTTAAACAGATTATTGAAAGAAAATGCATTATGGATTGGAATAAATTCTAGACAAAGGAGTGGGTTAGGGATCCAGCATTGCATGCTCAAGTGTGTGCGATTATGTATGAATGAATATGTGATGGATCTGTGCACGTTTTTTTCAAGAACTTCATAATACCTCAACAACAACTGAATTATACTTTAAAAAAGTGAATTATACTTTACTTTTTGTGATGTGAACTTTGAACTTTGGATGTCTTCCGATAATTTTATTTAATATTAATAATGGTTGATCATTTGCCAGAATATGAAAATTTTAAAATGACTGAAAACCTGTTGGCACTAAATCTTAACAAAAATAGGAACTAAGTATTATGCTCCTCAGTAAAAGTCAATACAATATTAAATTTTACTTAAAGACCTAATTCTTTAGAGAATTAAAGAAAAAGTGTTACACTTACTTATTTACAGTTAGTGCTTACAAATCTGCTGTTCATATTCCTGTGAAGCCCCTACAGTATAACTGCAATTGAAAATTGTCAGTGTCACATATGATTAGCATTAGATAGCTTTTGGTCAGCTGAAAATAGATGCTTTTTAGTTCACTTTGGAAACACACTGGAGTGAATTTGAGGCATTGCTGTATCTAGGCAGCATTGTATTTGAATGAATAAAAAATTGTAGCGGGCCTGCCTCACAGTCTAATGGATTCTTCAATTGTGCTCATCCTATCTGTAAGGGGCAGCCCTGAAGGAAATGTATTCAGCACTACAAATACAATGTAGGAAATTGCTTACTGCAGCTGCATTTAGCAGAAAAACTCAAGGCTAACTGAATTCTAAATTAACCTTGCTATGATTTCCTTTATTTTTTTAGAGTGACAACTCCCTCAGGTATGAGCACCGCTTGTCTGAACTTTAGGATACAGCCCAACACAAATTTTGTTTATGACTTTTTTAAAATAAGTGCATACCTTTTCAGATGTCAATCTGGTAGAAGGTTTTTAATAAGAAGCAGGTCAATGTTGTAAAATACTTCACTATTCAGCCACATGACCTTTTACTTCTGTTGCAGTGCTTTCTGAAAATGAAATGATATGGGGTGTTTAGATTAGGTTCAGCTGGATATTGAAAATCACTTTCAAATATGACATTATCACACTTTCCATGAAATAATAACATGTAAGTTTGAAATTTTGCAAACTTATTGCATTCTGGTTCCATTAACTGAAGATAAACTAATAATAAAACCTTCTAAATAAGAGAAATATTTCCATAATTTAAAAATATATTTCTCCAGTTCTTAAAGAATGTACATGACTTATGTTAATTCCTTCATACAACTAGATTTTCTGTCCATTGTGTTCTATAATTTAAAGAGCTTTACTGGTTTTTGAGGTGGCAAATGTCAACCTCAAACATTGTGTGTGTTTTTTGTAAGTAAAGGTCTATTTCACTCACTAGGAACTGATTACTTAGTAAGCATGTATGCACTGCAAGGTAATTCCCCTTCTGATGGATTCCATCAATTAAATAAGGACCTATGGTACAAAATTAGCTGATACTGACAAAAATAAATCATAGTTCAAAAGGAGTTATAGCCTGAGCTCCTGACAGATGGAGACAGAGTTATAATGCCTGGACAAGAGAAGACAAAAGGACAGAAGTTACAAGTCTTACGTAAACAGTATTTAAAGTCATGAGGTCTAGAAGAAAAAATTACAAATGTTCAGCATTTGACTCCCCTCGAATTTGATCAATATAATTAAATAAAACATTGTATAAATAAATAAGGGCACCTAATAATGAATGTAATATGTCTATTTGCTTTGTTGTAGATCTGCATTATGCAAATATATTCTGGTAATTTACAAAATGAAGATACGTGAATTAATTATAATGCAGCACCATATAGACATACAGTACATTTAGATTAAATGCATTTAGAAAACAAACACAATAAATTAACGGAGTCATTCATAGCCAAGCTTTAAATTGATATTACAAGTGCTGCCTTGACGTGCCTGTTCATTATATTACTTGTTCAATGCATTTCAATAATACCTGTGTTGCTGAATAGAATGCATTATGATTCCAGTTCTTGGAAAAAGGAAAACTATTTTTAAATATAAAAACATTTTAAAAGACTAAATGGTTTTATATTCAGCTTCAACTGTTGCTATTATTGCCATTTATTGTTAATTGGTTCTAATGTGCCAATTAAAGGCATACATCAGCAAAATAATATAACATAACATAATACATGATTTCTTGGGTTTGGAATATTTAGGGACAGAAAATGCATTTTACAGGTTCACTAAATATAATGTCCCCAGATTTGCACCTTGTGTTTTCTATGTTTTCTATGAGAACCCAATGAATAAAGTACTTTGCTACTTAATATAATTGGAGCAAATAGTTTATACAGCCAAACCACCAAATGCATGGTGAAAAAAATAAAGGAGGGTAGTTTATCTGGAGACATTTGTGCTTGATTTTCTTGTTTTTGTTTCTTCTTGACCTTCAGTGACTCTATTACACACTTGCAATAGACCTGTAGTTTTTAGTAGAAAACAGATTATGCATTGGATAATAAACTTATTTTTTTAAACCGTTGTCATTTCAACCTAGTATGTGTTATATTAAATGCTGCACTCCTCTGAAGTGACTGTCTTGTTTCTGCAATGTATTGAGGTTTCATAACATCTTTGTTAAAGAAACTTGATGTAATGAATAAGTTATTGTGCAGACTGCATGGAGACAGAGAGTAAGGATTTGCTTTTTTCTATTCTTTTGTGCATGAAATGTTTGAATTTATTTTTAGATCTGTTTTTCTTTTCTTTACGGACATTCTTACACTGGAGGTCATTGTTTCACAACTTCATTGCATGTCATCACATGTTGCTCTTTGTCTGTGGAACAATATTTTTTTCATTCTTGGAATGGCAAAAAAGATAATAATGCTATTTAATTTTATGTCAAACTTTTTTTGTACTGTGCAATTTCATTTTTGTAAAAGACTAAATAAATTTGCAGATAGATAAAGCAAGACTAGTCTTTCTAAAAATAAATATAACTTACAGCACCTGACTCATTAATGGGCTGTGTAGGGTTGACACTCTGGATTTGAGGTCTTAGAATGAAATCAGTCAGCTTACCATGTGGGAAATGTTAAAATAGGAATAATTATTTGTTACATATTTTTCTGTCTAGGTACTCCATTAAGGGCACTTTACAGATTGATGCATAAAAACTGCAAATACAGTACACCTTTGTTAATTATTTATATATGGTAACAAAACCTTGTTTATTGCATATTGTGAAAGATCTCACCTTTCAAGATAGCATGGCAGGGGATCTTGCATATAAAACCTCGTGCCAAAAGTCATCCTAGTTGTAACAATGGCAATAACCCTATCTTCTTATTTACTGGCATCCCAACCCGGAAACCAGTTGAGGTTTCTAACTGCTACCAATGTGCTACAACTGCTACCAATCACTGCTACCAATGTTAACTAGTTATGACTTTTTGTATGCTCTACCAGAGCAAGTTATCAGAAAAGTGTTCCCTGAACACTTTATGTTTTCCTAGGTTTTCTTTTTAGTTCTCACTGTGCCTAACAACCATGAGGATCTTGCAAGAGACAACCTCTGACTGTTCAGGCACCGCTTTTATAGAGAGCTGGTGATTCAGGTGCAACCAATTTAATGATTCCCTCGTGGGAATGTGAGGAATACATTTCTCTAAATGGGGGTGACCCTGCCCCCGCTGACTCATCCCTGTCTCTGGCACACACTTTGCTACACAATTCCACTCCCAGCTCAATCCAGGGGATGTTCAATAGAGAAACAAAAGGGCTGAAGCACCAAGAACCAACAAGTCACACAAGCATTCTTCTCCTTATTCATCCTCATCCAACATGATCAGTGTAAACTCCCAACCTAATAAGTAATGGTGCAGTGCTTCCACTGTCTATTTGACTGCCAGACATTCCCTCTCTACCACCTCATATTTCTTTTCCCTTGGTAAATGTTTGCAGCAGAGGAATAATATGGGGTGTTAATCTGATACCTACGCCTGTGATAGTATGGGCTCGAGACCCATATCGGATGCATCCATACAGTATATAAAATGAACTACTTTGAAAAGTCAGGAACTTTCAGCAAGGGGTCTTGGTACAATGTCTGGATCATGTCCGTAAAAGCCTTTTCAGCTTCCAGGGTCCAATGTATTACATTATAGGGGCAGTGAATTTTATGGGGTTGGTGCACGGATCAGCCCTCTTGGAAAATATAAGAATAAAATGGCAATAATACCCCATCAGACCCAAAAATGCTCATGTTTTTTTTTCCAACATATCAGATATATGCAAAAGCTATGCTACTTTTCATGGGATTTACTTTTAACCCTGTGTCTCCTAAACTGTTTACAACAGCCTGGCAATGTTGCCAATGTGGCTCCCAGTCTTCACTAAAGTCCAGGTAAGCAGAACCATACAATGTATGGGCTCTCAAGATCTTGTCCATAAGCCTCTGGAATGTTGTTTGGAAAACCAAAGTGTAAAATTATATAATATTACAATCCAGGGGAAGTAATAAAGGCAATTTTCTTTTTAGATGTTTTCATTAATGGAATTTGCCAATAGCCTTCCTTTAGTTTCTCAAGCAGTTTGTCAACTCATCAGATATAGACAAATTTTTATATTTCATTCAGTTTTCTGAAATCATCGCAAAAGCTCCACATTCCAGTTTAGGTATCAGAACAAAGGCTGGAACTCTCTTCTATAACTCCTAAGTCCTTCATCCAGTCTTCTTCCTGAAATATTTCATCCTTCTTTGCCTCAGGTACTCTCTAGTGCATTTCTCATATAAGCATGTCAGGAGGAGCTAGATGTACTGAGTCCTGCCAGGGAGGAGACTAAGCCGATTTGCATTCTTGCTTAAAAAAATGCTTCATGTCTTGGTATTGTGCATCTGTGAGTTCAGGAGTGATCTCTACCGAGTGCAGACAAACTAAGTAACCACTGATATAGCCTGGAATACCGGATCCCAACCCTTCCATAATTTAAGAAAGTTAATGAGATAGATTATATTTTTTTATCGGTTGGTGTACTTTATAATTTACTATTTTAATCCATTCAACCACCTCATACACCCCTGACATTTAGCATACAGTTTGGTCTTATTAGAGGGAAGCAAAACTAATACTTTAACCCCTCTGTTGAGTCATGGTAGGTTTTTTTGCATGCCCTGGGCTTTCCCAAGATGCTCATGTAATTTAGATTTAATCCTATGATCTTGCATCTGTTTTACAAAGTTAAGTATAGTCATTTATTTATCGGGAGTCTCCAAGAATTCCTGCACAATATCCCATATTCCCCTAGAATTTCTCCCAAAAAGTAACTCAAAGGGTAAAAAACCCCAAAGAAAGCCTTATAGCAAACATCAGAAATGGTAAGAATAAGTCCCAATCTTTTCTTCATGGCTAACAATCTTTCTAATCATCCCTTTTAATGTACAGTTAAATCGTTCTACTAACCCATCTCTCTGCGAATGATATACTGAGGTTCACACCATACTGAACTGTAGGATGGCAGCAACATCCTGCATTAACTTAGACATAAATGGGGTGCCTTGATCTTTCAGGTATTCTTTAAGAACTCCCACCAAGGAAAAAAATTAATACAAATTCTTTTGCAATGGTTTTGCAAACAAGTGACATATGATATAGCATCAAGTAATAGGTTTAATCCATACTGAAATGAGAAGAAAGAAAACACAACATTTCAGCTGTGGAGCCTTCTTCAGGTGTGAGAAAGACAGGGTAGTAAGCAAAGATTAAATACCATAGGAGAACAAAAACTGGGAGAGTGGAAGAGACGGGATCAGGGGAGAGGCAGAGAGGCCACTCACGTAGCGCAAAGTGGAGAGAGGTGAAGAGAGGTGTGAAGTTGAAACCTGCATGTGAATAAAGAAGATTACATGAAAACAAGCCTGTCATTGAGAGAACGGGGAAGGTGTGAACCAAGGTTCAGGATAATTTTTGTTTCTGCTGTCCTTCTGTTATGGGAGTTAAGAAACCCTTCTTTCAGAACGCAGACGGAGAGATCAGTGTGATCATGGCCATCTGAGATGAAATGAGAAACAATGGGTTTGGAGAAATCTTTAATCTTCACAGCCCTAACATGTTTCTAATCCAGCAATAAACACATCCAGCCCCCCCAAAAAAGCCATGAAGAATTCTACCAATGAATGACCTACAGGGTGAGTAACAAAACTGTGGCTGATAGCATCTCAGCCAATCACCATCTTTTACTTTTAGCTCTTTCTCTCTCCTTTATCTGCACCAGGACCCTCCCAGAACAGAGATACTGCCACAGATAAACCCTGTTTATTTCCATCTGTAAGGACTAAGTTCAGCTCATCAAGGACATGCAGAAACTGATTCTTTGAGTAAATTTTCATTATCCATATCACAATTCTTGAGAGTTGAACTATTCCAAACACATATTTGATGCTTAATTCTTATTTCTGAGACCACAAATGTGATTTAGTTACTGTATATGAGACTGATAGAACCTATGAGCTAGACTATAACATGTTATAGTTACAGTCAATGCATAGTTTAACTCTAAAGTTATTAACTCTGATCTCTGTAATCCCTGCGTGAATGATCAGCTTTCAAATCACAGCAGATTGTTTCACAGATATATACTCTCTATATTATATATATTATGTTTGTTGCTTGTTGTGCATGTTTTAGTTATATCAATAAATATGATATTGTGTATTTATAATCTGCATAAGAGACTGTAAATTATGTTTGATTGGTTCCTAATAGTTGTCAAGTGCTCTTGAAATTTACAATTTCTAATTGTTACAGTAAATGAAAATCGATATCTCCTACAGGTCTATCTAGCTGCTGCCAAAGTTGAGTTGGTAATGTCAGTGGTGGCTGGACATAGAGAGGTGTGCTGGCAACATGATAGAGTGGGTCCAACCAAACGGAAATGACTAAATTAACGGAGATTCCATTCCTGCTTCCTGAAAGAGATGGTGTGAGGTGTGACAGAGGTGTGAGGTTCGCTGACCCTGGGTATCTGTGAGTAGAGGGCTCAGACATGTGAAAGAACCTTGAGGTGGTCTTGGAGAAGTTCATAATAGGACTTTGGCATGTGAGAGTTATGTGATGACACCAAGGGCAACATGTCAAGAGTATTAGACTCTGAGCCTGAGAGTCTGCAAGCTGAGGGCTCACAGGTCCTTACTGAATTAACAAGATTTGAGAAAATAAATGTAACAAAACAATAAAGCATGGCTTGTATCTTAGTTACCTGGATGAGGGGACAATAGAGAGCACAACTCTCAGAGGATAGTGTGCGCGTAAAGGGGAACAACAGACTGTGATGGGCATATTAGTCACTATGGACCTGTCTGGAACATGGCATCAAAATGATGGCTGGCTCTGTGGCCTCACAATACACATACATATCTAGGAGATAATTTATTGTATTATTATTGTAACTAAAATACAAATTATCTGTGTATATATAAATATTATAAATATAAGAAAACTAATCTGATTAGAGTTAATTTCAATAACTTTAATTTACGTGGTGTTACTTTAAATGTTGCTTTATAAATTGCATTTAGGAAAAGAAATATCACACGGCTATGCTTCCAAGTATCCATGGAGTGACTCATAGCACTTGATAATATTTAATTTTTATCTGTATGGCTTTTCAAAGACCAAAGAAGAGTCTAATTCTTTCACTCATCTCTGTTCACATTACTATGGTTGCATCCTTCTGTATCCTTAAGAAGAAAAACAGCAAAATATTATGATGCAGTGAAATGAATACTGTCTATAGATATCAAAACACACTTTATAGAATAAACATTTCTTTTTAATTTTTGACCATGCTAACATCAAAGACCTCAGTCAGCAGGATTCAGTATTGCAATAAACTGCAGTTGAATAAACTGGAAAGCATTGAAAACAATACTCTACATTTCTTAAAACATGCCATCCAAAACCATCTCCCACATGCATAATTTGAAATAGTGCTATAAGATTGAATTTAGAATGCAATTTTGGAATTGCATCTTAAAACAAAAAAAAAGATCAGAATTAAGGAATTTTCTGGAGTCTCTACAATATTCAACTGATGTAAGATGAGACCAATTGTTTTTTTTAAATTGTTTGTGTCAGGTTGATGATGTTTAGGAGGAGTTTGCTTACCTCCTATCTTTCATTTGCAGAATGCTTTAATTACATCTAATGTCATTTGCACTTAAGAAATGTGAGTATACATTAACATTCCAACAGTTTCCCCTGGAGTGTTATTGAGGGTTCTTAGGACAAATGAGACTTGTCTTGTTGGGGAGTAATTTTCTATATATACTGGCAGACAGAGACCCTAGGAAAAACACAGGTGCACTTCAGCACAAATGCTAAATGATTATAGTTGTAGTGGCCCCTACTAATATATTCTCTGGTGTTCTGTAAGATTTCACTAGGATCTGGTAATGATATGTCATTTAGAATGAGGGCTATTTCTTTTCCTAAAACATAATTCTCATCTATTTTATGAATTGATTGCTTGAAAAATGTATAAACAATTTGCAGTATCTGCAATTATATGAAATGTTTGCATGGGAATTGAAAATCATTTTTAATTATCATCATGTTTCAGGATCTAATCTGGTCCTGTTAATTAAAGTACGGGTGTATAAGAACAGTCTTGGAACAATGATCTGTGTATTGGGTTGAAAGAAAAAATAATTGTGTTTCTAGGAGCTGTAACTGACACTGCAGGTGCACATTTTGAGTTAAAGGACCGTGAGATTGACAGATCCTGGTGACATTAATAACAGAGAGAGATGGTGTACAGGTCTGAGCATATTTTTGTTTATGGTTACAAGATGACGGTCTGAATTCTTAATTGTTCCTGGATAGGGCAGCTAATACTCTTTGGTAAATTCCTTTATCTACTCTGAAAAGAAATGGTGGTGTACCCACAAAAGGTGTTGGCAGCATATGCCATATGTCCTTCTATGCCTTTTCATAGGGTTTCAGGTGCTTTGATGGGATGCATCTTAACCTTTATCTGTAAGAATGAAATATGAAAAAATGTATCCCTTGGTTTTTCTCATTGTTTCTGTCTTCATTCATGT
Organism: Atractosteus spatula; assembly: GCF_055471065.1. Lineage (NCBI taxonomy): Eukaryota > Metazoa > Chordata > Actinopteri > Semionotiformes > Lepisosteidae > Atractosteus > Atractosteus spatula. The sequence continues at coordinate 22,767,379 of NC_142716.1, read as the reverse complement.
TCACCGTATGGCCTACTGAAGTAATCACCTAGGACTGGCTGTACTAAAAGGATCAACAACCAGCATTGGATCTGAGGTTAGACATCTAGATGTTAACACTGATCTAATAGTTTCATTCTGGTTTTATTTTTGAATTATTAATACAAAATTTAGGAAAACCTTCACTGTATTGTAAAAAAAATAATATCTTAATTTTAAATAATTTACTGAAAATTCTTGTTAACACTTTGTCCGTTTCAGGTTTTACCAGATCAGAATTTCTGGATGTGTTGGTAGACATTTACAGTATATGACATCCAGAGAAATCTTGCAGATATAGCTGTCAAATTAAAAAGTGCTCGCTAAAAGATTTTGGAAAACATCTTTTTTTTCAGAATGATGGTATGTTGAAATAAAAGTTTGCAAAAGATGAGCTTTCTTCTGCTAAACCCGTCTACTGTACTTTTCACAGACCTTCTCACAGTCACAGACAGGAATAGTCTTAGTGGTATCCGTTTTAAAACTCATTGCTAATATAAGAGTCATTTGATTTGTGATCGGTTTTTCAGTGCTCTGTTTCTATACTAAATCATTATTAATGGCAAAGAGTTGACATTATTAACATAATTATTGTTGCTAGGGTTTTAACAATAATAAAACCATATGACTATACCATTGTTAGCATAATTGCACTGGCTTCTTTCATGGCTGAAAGTTATTTTTACATTTATGCTTATGAATTATATATATATACATCTTGAAATAGGATTCATTAATGATTTTTTCATGCCATAACTTCAAAGAAGGCCATTTCAAAACAGGATTCTTTACTTTTTCAAAAATAATTTTAAAAATGTAGGTGGTAAAATTTCAGAACCCAGGGTCTTAGATTATGGAGTAAACTGCCTAGCTTTAGTAAAGAAAATATTGTCAGCTGCAATTTATACAGTTAGCTTTACATTTTTTACATTTGTATTGTGCTTCTTTGCTATGGTTTTAGAATATAGTGTGTATTTGTTGTTGCTTTTTGTTTTTACTCACCAGATGTGGTTGTGACAGTTGTCTCTTTACATTCCATCTCACAGCAACAACTATCAGAGTTGTTGAATGGGAGAATAAAGAAAATTTGAAATATGCTACGATGCTCGCCACCCAGCGTTTGTTGACAGATTATAGATGCCTTAGTGCCACACAGTAGAGAAAGTAGTGGGGGCCATGAATGGTTTCATTGCAAACATCCAGAAAGAGTCGTCACAGAGTCAATGGTTTGCTGAGGGAGCTTTTGCCAACTAACCCCAACCCTATTCCCAGTCGTTTTCTGTTGATTGTGTTGCTGCTTGGAGGATTCAATTACAGCTGAAAATGTTTCAATGCTCAGAGAGAATGTGTTATGACCTGGCACCACCCTCCAGAGAACTGGGACAGACATGTGCTGAGTCCAGTTCCAGAGCAGAGTCTCAGCCCGTGTTCAACACTCAGCAAGCTGCAGCCTCTGGACAGCACAGCCACATGCAGTGCTCCCAGGTGGAGCCCAAGAGCACAGGAATCCAGGAACAAGAAGGGCTCAGCTGGGACGCCAGAAGGTGGTCCAGGAGTGCAGTGATGTAAATGTCAATGTCAGATCAGAAGAGACTGAGCAGGGTTTAATATAAACTCAGAGCACTATGTGCTGGGAGACTACTCACTATCAGAGCAGAACAGATGCATGGCTGCTGGCCACTGGCCACTGCAATTGCATCACACCCTGCAGTGGTGCATATAGCAATGCCGCCTCGCTGTGGTACTACAGCAGGGCTATTTGTAACAGAGTGTCTTTATTGTTGGAGACAGTCAGAAACCCCATTATCAAGACCTTTTTAATGTTTTATTTTTAATTTAATTTATAATTATTTTTATCTATATTTGATTTTAAATTTCTAATATATTTTTGTTACACTGCCCCTGCCAGGATATGATCACACTCACAAGTGTGTTATACTCAGCACATGAGTCCCTCAGCTTGGTCTCTGTGTATAACTTAGAAGTCCTCCGATGGTGCATGCAGTAGAGCTTCATTTGTCACATAGGGGTGTGGTCCCCACCTTGGGCACGAACAGACGTCCTTTGTTCCGAGTACACCCACCTGTTGGGGAACGTTTTAGCAGTTTCTTTCTACTTGCATGCACTGTTCTCTCAACACACTCTCTACTTTGCATGCATGCTCTTAACACACACTCTCCTCCAAGAGTGTTGTTGACCATGGTCCCCTCATCAGGGCAACAGGGCATGTAAAACACATAGTCAGAGACTTCAAGCCGCAAGTCTGTCTCACTCCTGCCACTGTCCTCCTCCAACATTGTTAACTTCACTCACAGTTTCCTGAGCTTGACAAGTTTCACCTTCCTGTCTCCAATGACAGTTTAACTTGGAGTCTCTTGCTCCCTTGCTCTTATTCTGGAACCACCTGCTCTTCTGTGGTTACACATTTCTCAAGGGCTACAGGCGTCTCTACTCTGCCTAGCCCTTGGGCTTTCAAGGTCTGCCTCCAGCCATTGATGCTATCTCCCAATGACACCAGGCTGAGTCTCACATACCCGCAGTCCACAACAACTCACTCTCATGCTCAGACCTCTCTGACTAGCAACCTCAGTCTCTATAGCACTACATCCTGTGCCAAGAAACACACTTTCCTTATATAAAATTGCAAACACACAAAATCTCTCGTGGCTCACTCTCATGCCGCAGGTTGTATAGTTGCAGCTGCCGTGGCACCTTCTCCATGCAAAGCCATCACTGCTTCTCACACACGGCTGCTCGTGTATATTCTTCCATGGCCAGCCAGTACTGTGGTTTATATATGTAGCTGTCAGTGCACCTTCTCTGTACCTGTCCCCAGATGCGCCTCTGTGTGACTAACTGTGCAGCAGCAGTAGTGCCTCACCTCGATGCCACCTTATGTGCACCACACATCTGCAGTAAGAGATCCCATTCTCTCCCTTGATACCCTGTATTACCTGGGGGAGGTCCCTCTACATCTCCTGACACTATGAGCATACTCGTCACAACACCAGATTCACTAGACTCACAATAACCACAATACAGTGCACTTTCAGACTCCCCTGACATCACAAGGCTGCTGTCCCTTTAAATCTCCAGATCTTACAAAGATACATTATGATGGCTCTCTTGTACAATTAGCCAATCTTTTAAATCTTCTAGACAATTACACACTCTCCTCCGAGACTGTCACTCGACCAGGTCCATTCCAGGAGTACTACAACACTCTTTTCTGCACTATCGCCTCTAGGACTGTCACTCACATACTGTGTCCCCCATCAGGGTTTTACCTGCAGCTACCAGTCTGTTTTCTCTTTCTCTTCAAATGCAGCCATGCTGTTTGCTATTGCCAGTACCATAAGAACCTCAGACCTCCTCATACATCTACTTTGATCAGGCGCTCTCAATACCAAGCCGCAGTACACGTAGACACAGGAGACATAATATTAATAGTCCTTTCTAGTCCGTAGCTCACACAGGACTGAGGTCCTGCTTGGTCTCCATTGAGAAAGTACTCTTCCTACCCGTAAAGCTCTCTCACATCTGTATCTCATTACTCTGACTCATCTTAGCTATGATTACCTAGGATATGCGTTCCTTCTCAATTAGGGCTCCTCCCCATTAAAGGTGCCACACCTGGGACGGCATTAAGTATATAGTATATATAAAGTATAATGCTGATAAGTGCTATGTAAACTTATTTATCATGGATATTGAATGGATTTCATCTGTGTTTTATAGCTGATAGACCATCTAGTGTGGTTACTAAATAAGCTGTGTTTTGTTCTTACTGACAAACCACCTAAAGTGTCACATCCTTTAGTTTATGGAATAAGTGATATTGGTATCAATATATGCAGAAGGACTTGTCTTCATCTGTCAGAGAAGAACATAAATATGCAGTTATGTACAATGTGTGAGGTATCAGTGGGTATACTGTGGTAGGTCACAGGCAGTGTCACAGGCAGTTGCACATCATCGCTTTTTTATTTTTGAGTAATCTTATGCAGTACTCTGTAAAACTGCCAGGTACAGCAATGAATTCTTAAAATACTCCGGTGGTGTTTGGTTGTCAGACAAATCAGTACAGTATTAAATGTCTATTTAAACCATTATTGCTTTCCTGCGCTAATCATACTGTATGCATACTAGCAACAATCAATTTCATTAAATACAATGATTAGAGTTTTGAGACAGAACTTTGCTACCACAGCTCCAAATCAGATATGTCTGATTCAGGCAGCCAAGAATTTGATTGTCTGCTCCAGGAGCAGTCTTTTTAAGGTTTTCTCTGCTCACCTTAATTTTTCGACATTGAGTGAGCTACAGTTTTGGCAACACTTCTTAGTGTTCGCCGGCTATAGGTTATTTCTCCTAGAGCCTAGAGCAGGAACCTTTTTCCCTGCTCCATTCCTTTTTGTTTGTGGGACTTTTTTTCTTTTCAAGCTATTCAATCATGAACATTGAATGAACTGGCATTTTTCACCTACAGCTTGCCTACATTCTTTACTCTCCAATATATTCATTCCACTCCTCTGGTCACTACTTTTTCAGGAACATCTAACTGAAAATGAGTGATATTCTTTGAACAGTGAAGGGCTGAATTTGGCATGCTGAACAGAACCGTGATATACCGTAATGATCTTTCCACTAACACAGATTTTGACACACATTCTAGATGACTGCATCTGTATACAATGAAAGGCCATTGTGTGCATTTCTGATTTTTCATGTTTTTCCTCATAATGTTTATTTTACCCATTTGTATATTCTTATTCATCTTTCAACACTATTTTCACTCAAAAGCAGAATGCAGAGACAAAGGAACCATTTTAACAACCGAGTGTTGCCATTAATGTGAACAGGTTTATTATGCATGTGGATGAATTATAAATAGAGACCTGTATCTTATTTTTTCAATAGTGACATTAGGAAACTTCTCCTTTAGTATTTTGGGGGATTTTCAGTACAAAAAAAAGAACTAAAGTGTTTACTTAGTTGTGCTGTGTGTGAGACACACTGATCAAAGGAATTTACCCTGGTTAATTAAGTTCTGGGTAAATGATAAAGTGTCAATCAACAGTCCAGGAACTTAAAACAGGCAGGTACAGTCAAAGAAGGGAGAACACAGGAAGAGACAGAAGGACAGAGGAGAGAGGAGAAAGAAGAAAGTGCCAGGTGAAAGCTCCTTGTTCAGATCATCCATAAAGACCAGATTTGAGTTAAGTATTTAACTTAATTAAGAGTCACAACAAATGCCCTAATCTGCAATTATTCTATTTTTGTAGAATGACAGTTTTTTTTATTGTAACTACTATACAGCTACAATACTGTATATCAATTTTAGTAAATTCACTATATACATTTTATGTATCAATTTTGCAGAATTATATATAAAAATGCACTAAAATTTGCTTTTGTGCAAGTTTGAAACCATTAAATATTAAGCTTTAAATATTTCACAGTAAAATGACTACTTTAGTTTAGTGTCATGCTTTGGAAAACAGATAAGAGACTTCAGAAAAAAATATCAGTTGTGACAGTAACAACAACAATAAATTAAAAAACAATTAGTTATCTTACCCTGCAAAACAAGGTTTTTATTGTTTTACATTTTTTAAGTTTAAGATAGAAAATTACCCAATTAAATCATGGGTATAGCAACAGTTATGATCGTTGACTCATTCATTTTAAAGAATCACTTTCTGCAGTATGGGGTCACTGTGAACTGGAGTCTAATGTAGTAGACAATGTGATACATCCATTAAACCTGAACTCCCAAAGAAAACTTTGTGCAACCATTGAGAGAACACGCAAACTCTAAAAAGAAGAAAAAATAAATGAGCATACAGGTTTTTACAAATGTAGGCCAATCAGATGTAGAGTTTGGTAAAAAGGAAAGATTTGAGTTTGGATTTGAAGAGATTTAAAGAAGTTGTTTTAAGAAGTCTGAGGAAGGTCATTTCATAGCATTGGAGCAGTGACAGAAAAAGGTACAGTCACCATAAGTCAATGATTTAGTCTTGGATACAGTGAGCACAGGACCAGCCTCAACTGATCGATGCCTATGGGAGGGAGTGTAAACACGAAGGAGGTGAGAGATATGTGATGGAGCCAAATTGTTTAGTGCCTTGTAAGTCAGTAACAAGATCTCATATTGAATATGTGACTTTATAGTTAACCAATGCAGAGAGTTAAGTAGGAGAGATATGTTGCCAGGGTCTGGTGTAAGTTAGTACAATAATTCCATTACTGTGTATGATAATATTGGAAATAAATAAATGCGAGAAATGGATGGAAAAACTGAAACAGCTGAAAAACAGATGATATTATTCTTTTGAACTGTAAAAAGGGATCTTTGTATTGTCTAATATTATGATGCACAATGTGTCATTGCATTGTAATATGTACAGTATGGATGTTTAGGCATAAACATAAAAAGTATTTATATTATACAGTTTATGGAATTTCCTGTTGAGGCTGCAGTGAAACACCTCAGTGTCTGTAATCCTTTCCTGGCATTTAATCCTGGTAATGATATTCAAACACTGCATGTAGAACTCCTCAACTTGCTTGATGTGATGCCTGTACAATCTCCACATTTCGTCACTTTACAGAAGAGTGATGATGACATCTACATGGTAAACATTAACTTTTGAATCAGTCTGAATGCCTTTATCATTCTATATCCCATACATTAGACATACAGAAGTTACACTGTTCTTTCCAATAAGTACAATATGGTGATAAATCAACTCAGAGACATGAACCATTACTGTTTTCATCAATATAACATAAGCACTGTACCAAAGAGCAGTTCAGCAGTTATACTATTGCATCACTATATCTCTCTTATGAAATATATAAGTTACAATACTTCTGTGTTGGCTATGCACAGGGAGATACAGTGCAGTCCAAAAGTATTTGGACAGTGACACATTTTTTGCTGTTTTGGCTCTGTACTCCAGCACATTGGATTTGAAATAAAACAATGACTATAAGGTTAAAGTGCAGAATGTCAGCTTTAATTCGAGGGTATTTAGAGATGCAGCCATTCAAAATGGGTGCTAAAACCCTGTACTGTGTGAAATTATCTACAGTTTAGCGCATTATACTGCAGTACATGATTGGCTGGCCAAAATTACCAACAGGAGGCACTCGTGGTGAATTGGTTGTTAGTGAAACGATTGCTTCATTTAATCTCTTTACTGTGCATGTTTAAATCAGCTTAATATTGAATATTAATATTGAATTTTACTTTAGTAGCTGAGCATAAAAAGAAGATGAGCATAACGTGTCTGAAGGGCATAAACAATATTAATTTAGGAATATAAACATATTATGTAAACTGTATATGGCTGGTATTGGTAGTTTAAATAAAAAATACACACCAGTAATTTACTTTCTTCATAAACCTTTTAAGCATCAAAGTCTTTCATTCGGTTACTTACTATTGTTATTTTAGAAAAGTTTTGATGTGCTCCTTCTGACTATATTAAGTTTATATACTTTATAAAAATGTATAATGTTATAACCTTTTCTATGAATACTTGTGCTCCTTATCACAGTAAAAAAACATTCTTTTCAGAATTTGATTAATAGGGAATACAATATGAAATCACGTATCTAAAGAAATTATTAATTATATTTAAGGATTTATTTATTTTCATATACCTCAAATTATTACCGTAGTCCACTTTCTTTGTAAAAATCTGCATCAATTTGACTCATTCACCCATGATTACTTGGAAACATTTTGCCCTCCCTTTTCAGTTATAGCTTAAATTGTCAAACAATGCAATGGTGTAATGGCTTTGGTGCGTGACTTGTATGCTGGAGGTCGGGTGTTCAAGCTCCACTCCCGGCCTGAGCTTTCTTTTAACAAATAAACATTTATTTGAAAAACTAAAATAGTAAATATTAAGGAAACTATATAGAATGTTTGGGTATTTCTGAAACTCCCTCTGTATTTCCTGTTTTCACACAGATAAGAATAAACTACATACCTGTATGCAAATCTTTTCACAGGCAGAAAGATGTTCTGTGCTCTTACCACAGTACACATTGGTACATTTTTAAGCACCAGTCGAAGAATTCTGAAGTCTGTCAAAATCGTAAAAAATGTTACCAAATAGTATTGGTGAAACTGTTACCTGTCTTGGATAAAGCGGTTAGAAAACAGGTGGATTTACACTTGTAAAAAACGTTCCAATTTGAATGCGATACGGAAGATATTAATAATAAATGACCTTGGAAGGTCTGTAAACTGAAGATTTATAGAGGAGACATGTTGTGTCTTTTCTTTCCAGCTTGGAATTAATTTTTTCCTACTAGTATATTCCATTGAAGCCACTTTATGTAACGCAGCTCTGTACTTCTCACAAAGGCGAGGAGTGTTCACATCCTGCTGTGTAATGTTTTGTAGAATAGACAATTCTGGGGGATGGGAAGGAATTTTCAATAGCATGCTCTGTTGTCACTGTTGCTGTTAAACATAAGGCAACCAGCAATCAAATGTCCTGTTTTTTCTTAGCATTCGTTTTTCCATACAGTAGTTTCAAAACTCGAACAAAGACGTGTCACATGCAAACAGCGTGATGTTGTGTAGTTTTAAGCCACTATAGTATAGCTTGTGGGAAATACATTTTTTTGTACTGCATCAAAGCTTAACTTGTTCAGAGCGCCCGACACTACAAACTCTGAGTTAAAAGGAACATGTCGAAATATTTAAAAAATAATCACAAGTGAACGAGTTGAGGGATTCGATAATATTAGAGAAAGCATAACAATAACCCCAAGTTGTTTCATGCTAATCATGCAATTCAACTGAAAGCAGGACACTTAAATCAACATGAAAAGACCTTATATATATAAATCGGTTAAAAACATTTTTTATGCATGAATAACAGGTGGTTTTTCTTCCACGCGATCATCTTAGAGTCTTTGTGTAATCTGTAAATTCTTTTTACTTCTTAAACATTTTAAACACATTTGTAAATGCAACACGCATTCCGTACAGAAATAAAATCATTAAGTGAAATGCATGCTCAATGGGATTCAGGTCGGCTGATTGACCTGGCCAGTCAATCAAACATTCCACTTTTTGGCCCTGAAAAAATCCATGGTTGCTTTAAGCAGTATGTTTGGGGTCATTGTCATGCTGCAGGGTAAAGCACCGTCCAATGAGTTTTGAAGCATTTGGTTGGATCTGAACAGATAAGATGCTTCTGTACACTTCATCCTGTTATTGGCATCTTCAGTCACATCATCAATAAAGACAAGTGAGCCAGTTCCACTGGCAACCATACATGCTCAAGCCATGACACTACCTTCACCATGTTTCACAGATGAGGTGGTATGCTTTGGATCAAGAGCAGTTCTATTTTTTCTCCATACATTTCTCTTTCCATCACTCTGGTACAAGTTAATCTTTGTGTCATCTGTCCATAAGGCTTTGTTCCAGAACTCTAGAGGATTTTTTATGTACTTTTTAGCAAACTGTAACCTGGCCTTTCGGTGGCCTTTCTTACCAGTGGTTTGCATCTTGTGAACCCTCTGAAATTATGCTGTTGTATTCTTCCCTTTATGGTAGTCTTTGACACATCTATGCCTACATCCTGGAGAGTGTACCTGATGTCTTCAACAGTCGAAAAGGGTTTTTTTTTCATGATTGAAAGTATCAAACTACTGTAGTCTTCCGTGGTCTACCAGGTCGTTTGCTAATGCTGAGCTCACCAGTGTGTTCTTGCTTCTTAACAATGTACCAAACAGTTGATTTTGACACACCAAATGTTTTGGCTATGTCTCTGATTTTTCAGCCTCGTGATGGCCCATTTTAATGGCATTAACACTTCTTTGGTCCTCATGTTGAGAGAACAGCAACAGACTCTAGATGCAAATACCACATCTAGAATCAACTCTAAACCTTTTGTTAGCTCTCTTGTGCATGAACTAATGATGCAACAACACACAGCCAATTGTCCAATTACTTTTTGTCCCCTAAAATGGGAGGACTATGTGTAAAAAGGGCTGTGATTCCTATACGGTTCATCCAATATAGATGTAAATGCCCTAGAATTAAAGCTGACATTCTGCACTTTAACCTCATAGTCATTGTTTCATTTCAAATCCAATGTGCTGGAGTACAGAGCCAAAAAACAAAAATTGTGTCACTGTCCAAATATTTATGGACTGCACTGAATATTTAATTGTTTCAAGAAGCCTTTGAACAAAAAAGATAATTGTGGGTTTTTATAACCTTTTCTGACAATACATTTAGTTTGTGACATGTGACTTTGTCTTCTCAGTCTTTGCTGCTGTGCAGAGGCAACAAATACAAAGGCTCAGATTTATTCCTGATTGTAACTGTTACTCTTGAAATGGCAGCTCTCCAGTATTACACATTGAACATGGCTTGCAAGCTACTTATTATAACTGTGTAGTAACCACTTCTTTAGATACCATGTGGTATATCATGCCCTTAGATGCTTGCAGATTATGTTTATTTAATTTTTTAATGTTCTTTTATCCTCACTAATTGGAGCCTGGAAGCAAACTGTGTCTGGGATAATTTGATATGCCAATAAAATATATCCATGTCTTTGAATCCAGATGAGACAGAGAAATGTAAATTTGACCAATTTAAATTTGAGAAGAACATGCAAACTACACAGAATCCAGGGCACTGGAGCAGTGAGATAGAAGCATTAAGGAACATATATCTGTACTGCCCCATATCATTATCTGAGTCAATAACAGCTTAGTGAAAAGGTCTTCAGTGTTTATTTTCAACTAATGAACCTCAGTTAAACTGAAATTCAATTAACCTGGAATTGTGCGATTGCTGTTCTATGTTTAATTGTCCTATGTCCTAATTAAGACATGCAATACTGTGTTTAGATACTTTTTACAAATCATTACAGTTTTTAAATGCTGCAAGTTGGTGTTTCAGAAAGTGCACAGATGTATCTTGTACTATTGGTCCAACAACACCACTTACAGCAACAAACTAGCTTCTGAGAGTTAATGAGATCAAGCTACATGGTCATGATACTGCTTTCAATAGTACTTATATTACCAATTTTTATACATTATACAAATGCAAACTAAATATTATTAATAATTAGAATACAATTGTCAGTGTCAAGACAGGAGGCATGAAACAAGCTCTGCTGTCAACTTTAAAATAAAAAGTTTAGTTATATAAAGAAGTCTTCACTATAAACTCTCTAAGACATACTGTGGCTGCAGCTAGATACAGAATATGATTTATATGGGTTTTAAGTGGATGATTAAGCATGTATTGAGAATGCAACATTGCAGATATATCATAAAACTTGTTTAAACATATAGTGAAATAAGGGGGATTTATTTTGGTACAAAGTGAAAAAATTGTGTTATTCTTCTAAGAGTAAATTCACTTGAGATGCATTAGAGTACTCTGCCTTCCTGGCTTTGGACAGCTTTAGTTACTCTTAATCACTACAAGTAAATAAGAGAATATAGACAGGAAAATGAATAATTAATATTAGGTTTGATGAAGAGAGTTTGGTCATAATTATTAGTATTAACTTAACCTTTTTCCCCACTATACTTTTGAAGACCATTTGTTTACTAATATATAGCAACTTTATACAAACTACAAACTAAGAACATATTCTGCATCAACATTTTTTTTTATTTAGTTGTGTAAATATAATTATATTTTTAGATCATATCATAATACTGCTTCTTCCTTGTAAATTAAAGATTATGTTATTGCGGCAAATGTGTGTCTAATACAAATCCAGTTATCTTTAATTCATAATAAATATCATAAATAAAATTATAAATAAAGAAAACTGACATTTCAATTATTCCCCCTGCCCTTTTTTCTGTAATTCATTGTCACCATTGTTTCATGTCAGTAGTATAAAAAGCCACAAGGCAGTTTCAAGATTGTTCTAAGTTAAATGTTTCATCAGGAAATGTAGAGGTTTTTAAAAATGATCAGGCAATTCAGTTTTTCCATGGGGGGAAATATGAATTTCAACTCATTTAACATCTGTCATTTTCTTCTACAATGGTGATTTGTGCCACATGTATAATCTAGGGGCAGTTTTCATTTTATTGTGTCAATGATATGAAAGATATTTTAGTGTGCCACTTTATCAGTATTCCTGAGAAAGATAGTTCTTAGAAGTGAAAGAGGACCGCTCCCCAGGTTGTACAGAGTAATATTAATAGATGTCAATCTGAATTCAGCATTGTATTCAGGATGAATGCTGATCAGGTATGTGAGGAGGTATTAATTAAATTTAGGAACAAGTAATAGGTTTATGCCTTGCTAAAAAGAGAAGAGAAAAAACACAACATTTCGGCTGTGGAGCCTTCTTCAGGTATGAGAAAGACAGGGCAGACTGCAAACATTAAGTAGCACAGAAGAACAAAAGCTGGGAGAAGGTTGGAGGCAGAAGAGGGGAGAGGTAGAGAGGCCACTTAGGTGGTGCAAAGTGGGGAGGGATGAAGAAAGGTGTGAAGTCAAATCCTGCATGAGAATAGAGAAGATTGTATGAAAATAAGTCTGTAATTGAGAGAAGGGGGAAGGTGTGAACCTAGTTTAGTTTCTGTTGCCTTTCACCTATAGGAGTTGAGAAACCCTTCTTTGAGAACAGAGACAGAGACATCAGTGTGATCATGGCCATCTGAGGTGAAATGAGAAACTATGGGCTTGGAGAAATCTTTAATCTTCACAGCCCTAACATGTTCTCAGAAGCGGTCTCCGAGTCTCCTTCTTGTTTCACCAATATAGATAGCTGGGCTTTGTTTGCAGGTGTTCCAGTTCCAGTTGTTGGAGGTACAGGATGTTGTCTGAGTGATCCGGAATTGACCTGAGGGGCCCTGAATTAGCATGTTGTTAGATACTGTATGTATTTGCAGGTAATACAAAGAGTTATATTGCAGGGGAAGGTGCCTGGTGGAGATGATAGCTGAGTGCGGTCAAGCTGTGAACAAGAAGTTTATGTAGATTGGGTGGTCAGCGGTAAGAGATGATTGGGCGGTCAGAATAAAGGGTACCAATGGAGGGATCTTCCTGTAAAATGGAGTAGTTGTTTATAATGGTCCTGAGGATAAAATGTATGTTATGCTTCACAGTAGTTATGGTGTTCTTGGGATGATGAGCCTCTTTGTCTTTGCGCCACACATATCTTTTAGAATTAAGGCCAAAAAGTTCAGCCTTTCTCTCATCAGACCATAAGACATTTTCCCCCATGGTTTGGGATGACTGAATGTATTTTTTTGCAAAATTTAGACAGGCTTGGATGTTCTTTTTTGTGAGAATTGGCTTCCGTCCTGCCACCCTACCCCATTACCTAGACATGTGCAGAATACGGGAGATTGTTGTCATACGCAAGGAGTGACCAGTACCTGCCAGAAATTCCTGCAGTTCCTTTAATGTTGCTGTAGGTCTCTTGGTAGCCTCCCTGATAAGCTTTCTCCTTGTCCTGTCATCAATCCTGCCACATTTTCTCCACTTATTGATGATAGTCTTCACAGTGCTCCATGGTACATCCAATGCCTTTGATATTCTTTTATACCCCTCTCCTGATTGGTACTGTTCAACAATAAGATCCCGTAGATGTTTTGTCAGCTCCTTGCGGACCATGGCTATCGCAGTAGGATGCAACCACGAAAGTTTGAAGAAAATCCTACAGAAACAGCTGATTTGTATTTGGGGTTAATCAGAATCACTTTCATTGATGGCAAGTGTATGCTACTTACCTTTGGACAGCAACAGGTCCCCTTATAAAAGGGTGTGCATACTTATGCAACTAGGGTGTAGTAGGTTTTTTTAATTTCAATTATTTTTCCTAATAATTATTTTTGTTTTTCTCTTAAATTTTGTTGGTTGCAAGGTCAGATTAAAGATGGTAACATTTCTGACATGATTTGTCTTAATTTCTGGCTTAACATCACAAAACCCTGCAATTTCAATAAGGGTGTGTAGACTTTTATATCCACTGTAGGTCCCATCCTGGTTACTTAATTACTTACTGGTTACTTAATTTAATTACTTAAATTTAGCTATTTCAACTCTTGATACCACAAACTCATAATTGGTAAATATAGAGATAAAGCAGGATAGTGTTAGATTCCACAAGCAAAATATGTTGTTACCATAACTTTGTTTGGTTGAAATATGATCTATTTTGTCTAGTTTAACACTGATTAATTGGTTCATAGTTCTATACAATTCTGCAACTTCATACTGTACTTTGGTCTTCCTGTGCACTGCTGCTTAGAACTCATTTTCAAAGGTTTTGGTGGGTACAGTACATGCTTTTGAAGACATTCAGTCTACTCAAGCCCTAACAATAACAAAAGACAGTTTATATACTGTAGTACCAAGGCAGTAAAATGAATGCAGGAGAAAGTGCTTATAGACATACATGGACAGTAAAAAGGCACATTTAATTTCTGCATTTGAAACAACATCTGTTGCTTTCACAAAATCTCCTCTCAACAGATTTCCATCTGGTCTTACTATAGTTGGAATGACTCTTCATGTAGAGCAGTGTTTACTCTTCTGGGTTATCTTTAATTTGATTAACAGATTAAGACTGACCAAATGAATGTTTTCATTTATAGTAATGAGTTGTGAAACCACATTTTCAACAGTTCTGCTGAAAATGTCACTTCAAACTTTCTCTATTATTATTTTTCATGTTTGTGCACAAATTAAAAAATAAATCAAAGTACTACTTCAAACAGGAAACTAAATTAGACCTCTTAAATTACAGCACAACAACATTCAGAACACATTCATTTTGCCTTTCAGTCTGCTTTCTTCATGAATCACTTCCAGCATGTCAAAGCATCACATTTTTCGATGTGTCTTTGTGTGCTTCTACCTCCCTAGCATTTACCAGTTCATCTGACGGGAACAAGAAGCACCTACACTGCCTTTCAGTCTAGGGATGGTGCTCTGCTGCCATGATTTCAGAAATGCATTGAATTAATTTAAGGGGAAAGGTAACCTGAAGAACAAAAACAAAAAGGGCAAAGATATGCAGTGTTAAATATATAGTGCATTACATATGTACAGTATAAACTACCCATCCTTCCATTTTCAAACTGCTTTACTAATACAGGGTTCCTGGGGAGCTGGAGCCTATTCTGGCAAGAAACAAGTGCAAGGCAGGATAAACCCTGGACAGGATGCCAGTCTCTCACAGGGCACACACCTGTACACAGTCATACTAAGGCCAATTGCAAGTTTGTGTTTGTACTATGGGAGGAAATCGCAGCAGCTGGAGGAAGCACCCAGGAGCATGGGGATAACATACAAACTCCATGTAGGTAGCACCCTAGAATTGAACCCAGTACTGAACCCAGTGCTGAAAGGCAACACAATGGTAACCACTGCACCACTGTTCCACCTAAATCTATGACTTCTGATTGAAAACAGAAATTATACTGTATATTGCTGTGTAAAAGTCATAGACCTCATACTCTTCTACTCTTTTTCCACTGTTTTTCTGAAAAGGCACAACTGTAAGATGATCTACAACTCAAATATTGAGCAATTTTATTTAAAACCTACGATTAATGGTATTCATTTTCTACTTCAGTGTAATACAGCATAACTATGATTTAGTCCAGGGTTTTGTTAAAAGGTATGTGTATAAAGAGACAATGATTCCTCTAACATTAGTTCCTGAACCTGAATATTCTTTTTGATATGGTGCTATACGTCCCCCTCTATTTTTCCCCGTGTCTCCAGAACAGTGTTTATCCATTAATGTCACATTAATTTTCATCATTTTGTTTTCTTTTATTTCTGTTAATAACATAATTGTCTTCTAATGTGGTAGCTTTCATCTCATGTAATTTGTTTCTAATACTCTTAGCATTTAAGTGTGAGCACAGACTTACCTGACAAAATCTTAATAGTTCTTTTTTGCTCTCAATGTAACTTGTTCTCAGGCTTTTCCCCATTCCTATTATAACTGTTCCTGGATTTTCTTGTGCCACGATTACTAGTGCTCATTTCTTTTAGATATTATCTATCACATATTACTGATGGCCATTGCCAAGGATAGGTTTACTGTGGCGAAGAAAGCAAACCATCTGCAAACCCTCACCTCATTTGTTACAATCCAGAAGAAGGACCCTATGCAGAATCCTCAGAACTTTATAGTACAAGTAGAAGTATATCCAGAAACATGGGTCAGGAGGTTAGGCAAGGGTAAAAAACCAGTAAATCCACAAAGAAAGTTCAGGGGAGAGAGACAAAAAAACATAAATCGACAAAGGAAGCAGAGTCCAAACCAGAGAGATCCACAATAACCAAGTCGAGAGCCAGAAACGAGGTCAGAACCAAAAGCCTAGAAATCTTGTGGAGAGGGAACAGGAACCAATGCTGCTCTAGCTAGGTAAAACTCAATACTGAGCCAGGAGTGGTGTGTCAGGCTGGTTTAAATAGGCAGGATGAAGAAGGTGTGTCTGATTAGTTAATTGGAAACTGCACTAGAATGTGAAAAGTTGATTGAGGGCGATGAGTTCTCCGGGAGTATGATGTAACATAATTCTTATTGTTACAAATTCAGCTAATAAACCGAAACTAAGAAGTGAACCCAAATTCAGGAGCTGGAAAATAACCCTGCAATATGAAATATTAAGTCAAAAGGCAAAGCCAATAATTTCAAATCCAGAGAGCGTCAAAGCTGTAATCCAAGAGCCGTAGTAAAATGGAGAAAGCCAGAAATCCAAAACCAAGAGGGGTACTTGCCAAAACAGGGTTATTATACGGAAACCATAGTTCAAGGGAGAAAGCCAGAAATCTGAAACCAGGGAGTGTACTTTCCAAAGCCAAGCCATAATCCAAAAGCCATAGTTCTAGGGTGTAAACCAGGAGCCCGAAGCCAGGGAGGGTACTTTCCAAAGCCAAGCTGTAATCCAAAAGCCGTAGTTCAAACTGTGAAATGCAGTTCCAAGCCAAAAAGGTGTAAAGGAGAAAAAGGCATAACGCAGCAAAGTAGCCAACAGGGAAAACCAATACTGAACAAGGAGGTTAGGGAAGACTGTGCTTAAGTATATAATGAGATGGAGGTGTGGTGGTGAATAAGTGATCCGATAGGTTGCCTCATTTAACGTGATCTATGCCTTCTTCTGCTGGCCGATCTCCATTGACGGGAATTGGGGATCGTAACACTTATGTTGTGTTGCCCACTTCTGGTACCATTCCTGAGAATACCACTGATTAAAACTTCAGTTTAATCAATTTAATTTGATTTGATTTAATTTAATTCAGTTCAGTTTTTTGCCTAGTTTTCTGGATAGAATGTGTACTGTTTATATACAACAATGACAACAATAACTGGGTTGTTCCATTTCCTGGCTAGGAGCAGCCATTATTATTTTATGGATATTATTATATATATTATTTGATGGATAATATCAGCTATCTCAGCTCCAGGCAGACAGCAAACTATTGTCGTGTTTCAATCCCTGTTGCATATTTCTATTGCTGTGTATCATTGAATGGAGTCTACAACAACCACCGCTTCTCTTATTGTATTCTTGGTATTAGTTGCAGCATCTGTAGTTGAGACTAGTATTTGAGATTTTAGAATAGCAGTGGTGTCTTGAAAGTTGCTCCATGTCTGATTCCAGATCTTGTGGTGGAAATGTATTTGATGATGTGACGTTGGATGGTGTCCTGAAAATGGCTTGATATATATTTCCTTTTAAAACTGTAATTTTATATTCTTGGAGGATAGAAGCATAGATAAATCATCAGATTTATTTGTTGTTTTTTTTATGAAAACTGGTTGATATGTTTAATAAAGTAATGTAAAAATATAAATTCTGAAAATATACATTTTAATTAGTATTTGTATTGAGGCATAGATTTGTCATATCTAAGTTGAAAAAAAACAGGATGACAGCATATTCAACACCCAAACATGCTTTATAGCATTAGACATCATGGGAAAATAAGCATACAAAATTATTAAATTATACAGGAGAAAATATGTAGGCCAATAGTTTTACTTAGATGATTTAGCTATGTGTCTGCAAATCTTTTTTATTTTTCTTTGTAATCAATGTTTTCTCAAGCATAGCTCTACTGCTTTTTGTACCTATTGACTGAACATATTTTAGAAAATCAAAGAGTGATACATGGAATTAATAGTAAGAATACATAAAGCTGGCACAGTGTTAATTACATGGGTAATTTAAATGTTTCCTTAAATGTAGTAGGTTATTATTGAACAAGTATTTTATTGTAGATGATATGTTGTATGTCAACACCTTGCCATTGAGAATTATTTTACTTTAAGAAAAATGCATTTGAATGAGGAAACGCTTGTGATTTCTTGGTTGATAGCACTTACAAATATGATACAAACCTTCCTGAATATGTAATTCAAACCATGTAGCACTGAAATATTCAATAGAAAAAGGGTATACAAAAAATTAATCTTTCCACAGCAAATAAGCCTGGCTCAGGCCCTCTGCAGTCCCATATTAATTAGTCTCATTTTTTACTTTCTGAGAGATTGGTCTGTATTTTAATTATATGAAGTGTCAAATATTACTAAGGCTGTGCTGAATATAAATGTTTCCTTGTGGATCTTTTCTTAACCAACATATAGTGCCCTCCAAAACTATTGGGACAGTGTAGTCTAAACTGGGATCACAAAAATCCCAGAATCACAAAAATTATTATTAATAACTTCATACTGGGTCAGCTATGAAAATCATGCAGTTGATGAGAGAAAAACATCAGTGCTGTGAAGGAAAACCCTAAAACAAGTGTCAGTGAATTCACCAACAACCTCTAGAGCACAGGGTAAATATATACATTTCTAAATAATCAATATATTGAAATGCCAAAACTATAAAGGCTACACCATAAATTAAACCATTCATCAGAACCAGGAACAGAAAAGGCAGATTATAATTTGCTTAAAAAGTACAAAGATGAGACAGTCGGGTTTTTTTATTTTTTATGGGCAAATAAGACTCTGATAAGCATTTATCAAAATGATGAAAAGGATAAAGTATGAAGGAAGAAAGGAACTGCAAATACTTCAAAGAACAACTCCTCATCTGTGAAGCATGGTAGAGATAATGTCATTGCCTGGTTATGCATAGACTACTTTAGAACTTGCTCTTCTTGCTCTGGATTCTAATAATGCCAATTGTAAAATGAATGAATGCAACATTACAATAACACAAAATATGCAGCCAATGCAGCCATGAAGATCATCAGGAGAAAAAAATCAAAGATTGTGCATCTCAATCTCAAGATTTAATTTGATTGATTATGCATTTTACATGCTCAAAGGCATACGCAACCAAAAAACAAATATTTACACTCCAAATTGACTTAAAATTAAAGTGTGAAATCACTGGGTTTGAACCAGTATGTTTTCATACAGTATGTGTTATGTCAAGCCCCAGGAGAACTCACTGCCCTTAATTAACTCCTTTACATTCCAGTGCAGTTTCCAATTAACTAATCAGACACACCTTTTTTCCACCTGCCTACTTAAACCAACCTGACACACCACTCCTTGCTAAGTATTAGGTTATGCCTAGCTAGAGTTACATTGTTTCCTGTTTTGTAAGATTTTTGGCTCTAACTTCTGGCTTCCTCTGATTTTGTCTTCTGGATCTTGGCTTGGTTATTGTGGATTTATTGGTTTTTGATCCTGGCCTGACTCATGTTTTTGGATAAACTCCTGCTGATACTTTTGAGTTCAGAGGATTCTGCTTAGGGTCTTTCTTCTACACTGTAACAGTATGTTTTTTTTTTTTAACATTCATTCAAATACAGTATAACCAAATGTACAAATAAAATAACCCCAAAATCATATACATATTGTTAATTCATTCATATGATATATAATGTTCATGAAATTGCTTGACTATAATGTGGCAACAACACTTTTGACTTTACTGTCCCTATTTTTTGTAGGGTTTTGTTTGAGTTTTGGTTTACTGTATCTTAGCATGTTCAGTCACAAAAAAAATGGTCACACTTTAGACTTTGCCTTTACTTATAATTTAGACATTATAGCTACTCAGGACTATGATGCAGGTATTTTCCCCCACCTGGTAATGCAGTTTGACTTATCTTTATTCTCACAGTCTCAAAATCATAAGTGTCTTGTCACTTTCCAGAAAGTAAAGCAAGATTCTCCTATGGCATTGTCCACTTCAATTATAAATGGTCTTTCTCAGTCAATCCTTCTTTAAATGAGCTATTTGAATATTTTACTAATATTTCTCTCAATTCTAGAAACTCTTTTGCTCCTCAACTCATTGGATGTGAAATACCAAGTCATCACCTTGGTTTATTGATGAGTTAAGACTTACGAGCACACATGGTCACAGACCTGAATGTTTGTTGAGGAAAAGTGCTGTTTCAGTTCACCTTGAGCATTATAAACACTATTTTTCTAGTTACGATAAGAACCTGAGGTCAGCCTGTGCTGCTTACTACTATCATATAATTTAAAGTGATTGTACAAATGTCCAGTGCTACTTTAGAACAGTAAATGAACTTTTAAACCCGATTAGAACTTCTCCTTTCAATCCTTCTATCAATTTATGTAGCAGATTCCTTGATTTTTTTACATAATAGCAAACACTATCAGGCCAACTATATCAAATATAACCGATAACCATGCTATTGTCACTGCTACTCTGGAACAGTACTTTCAAATTTCGGAGTTTGTACATAATTATATTTTTAAATTTCATAATTTATACATTTTGGTATTTTACTATTGTGATGTTGCTTACGGTTCATTTCGTTTTATGTATAATCTATGTACATAATAATGTATATCAAACTGAACATTTCAAAGGGTAAAATAAGTTATAGTAAATGTCAGTAAAAGAGAAAAAAATTAAAAATGTTAACTGCATGAATAATTGTTGGCAACAAATACAGCTGCAAATACAGTCACAGTGTTTTGGTTAAATCTCTGCCAACACAATATCAGATCTGTCAGATCTGCTTAAGCTCTCTCAGGTTGCTTAAGAATTACTTAGGGTCAGCAGCTTACAAACCTTTCCAATAGTAAAATAGAATTCAAGTCAGGACTCTGACTGGAACATTCAAGTCATTGTCATTGTCTTGCTAAAAGTGAATTTTTATTACAGTTTTAGGTCAGAAACAGGTTTTCTCTTGCCCATACTATACCCCATCTATGTTCCCATCTGTTTTGACAAGCTTCCCAATCCGTACTGAACATGCACTCATGCTTGGCAGTAAGGATGGTGCTGACTGATTTGCACTATGTTGGGTTTGTGTCAGATTTAACGCTTTGCATTTAGATCAAAATATTCCATCTCTGTCCACAAAACATTTTCGCCAAATGTTTGCAGTATCACTTAGGTGCTTTGTTGTAAATCCCTTGCTGCTCAATTTGGGAGGGACAGCCTGATCTAGTTTGTGTCTAGGTACCTTCCACTTCTTAAGGATCAACTTCATCATGCTCAAAGCAATATTAACAGTCTTTGAAATGTTTTTACCCTCAACCTGATCTACAGTTTTATCCCTGAGTTACTTTGAAATCCCCTTGGTCTTTATAGTTGAATCCTTACATTATATTCACTGCCTGACCGATGTAACTGACAGAAATAGGTATATTTATTCTTCAGTCATGTGAATTATTGTTATTGCACTTAGGGTTCCCACTCAACTAATTGGGAGGCCAATTACAGTAATTTTGTAATCCTAAATTAATTAAGGTGTGCCAAAGCAAAGGGTTTGAAAACCTATACAATCATGATTATTTACATTGTTCCTTTATAGTAATTATCTATGACTGCACACTTTTAAGCACCAAACTGTGGAAAGTCTGAATACTTTTGCAAGATACTCTTTATTGGATCTGGGGAAGAAGAACTTTGTAGATTTTTTCATGCCACAAGCAGACTAAGGCAATATTCAGTTAGGCAGTGTTGTATGAAAACAAACAACATTTATAACTGCTTACTGCTCTGATTTGCTACTGACATTACACAAATGTTTAATTAGTGTCCCCTCAGTTTTCAGTGATAGCTTTTATGATCTATCTGGGTTAAGATTACAGTTCTTTGCGGGGAAAATGCCAGCTTAATTCTACGCAGTTTATAAACATAGCCCTCTCTAAATTGAAATGCAGTATGTGGCTCAAGGAAAGAACTTAACGGAAGCTATTTAGAAACATCTATTTTCAACACAGCTTTATAAATTGGTAATGGCAGTCTTTACAATACTGTATAAATTAAACTATTTTAATTATACAGTTTTAAGCCTACTCTTGTTCTGTATTAACGATATAGTATAAAATTGTCAACACACCCAGTGGTGTTATTTATGACATCAACTAATATTATTAATATCACCATGGCAGTGATGTAATTGCCACTGGGAAATGTAAATCTCTGGTGGACTTTGGATTCCTATTTTAATATTCTAAAGATATCATCAAGATCAAGTGAAATGCATATGAACTGAGCATAAGGGAGCCTAAGAGCTAAGTAACAAAATTCAATCACCATATCTAAAAAGTAGATATCAAAACTGCACATCAAGGTAGTTCTACACCAAATAAAAAGTCATAGACTTTTTATTTGGTGTAGAACTACCTTGATGTGCAGTTTTCCTTTTTGTCTTTTGTTGTTTTGGTGGAGTAATGGGGATAATAATGTGCTTGCTATGTGGTTTACACGATTATCATGGTCTGGTCTTCTGATAACTATGTAGGTTTAGCATGGAGTTGGGGTAGGTTGATTAATTCTTGGATAGAGTACAGAATTCTCAGCTAGTCCTTTAAGATGAGTTTGTACTAGATGAAAGGGTGCAGTTGGACTGCTGGTGTATAATGTCTTCCTTTCATTTATGTCATCACCCGAATAATGTCACAAATGAAAGCTCCTCTCTTATGCCTTGGTATCCTTTGAGATGAAAAGCCTTATATTAATGCAATAAATTATTACTCTATTGTCATATGCAGTGCACTGTCAATCACAAGAAGCTGGTTGTCTTTGTCTAAATTAGATTACAGTATTGAGCAGGATGAAGAAAGGGGAGACCTCATTCAAAGTTGTTTTTTGAAGCAAGCGATTTGGCAACATTTTAGTAACAAATGTGTCGCACATACATACACATCATGTCTCATTTACACATTTTGTGTGGTAAATTCCTACTGAATTAGATGTTCAGTGGTTAGATGTTATATTTCTTAAATATCCAGTGTCAGCATCCCCAGGGTTCACTCAGTTGTTCTCTAAGAGCATATGAGTTCTATGCAGCATTATGTCCAATTTCACACACCATAACTCCTATAATATTTCTGCATTATAATTATGAAGACCTTTAAAATGATTATCAGTGAAGTATAATAAATGTATTATGACCATATTACCCCATTTATTACAAGTATCCAGTGGTCTAAATCATTTTTTCTAGAACATAAGAAATCTTATGTTTGCAAACCAATTGTTATTTTCACCTGATCACCAAAATGAAGACAGTTGGACTCTTTTTGTTGATATTCTGAATTCTGATATCCAGCGTATTCTGTAAAAAGATATTTAAAAAGATAAAAAGATGAAAAATGCAGAATTCTGTTCTTTACTGACTCATTTTCTCAGCCTGATATCTTGGAGAAAAGTTGAGTCCTTACTCAGACTGCTGGCAGTAACATGGTTTGATAAGGTCAGATTGTCAGGTTAGTTGGAAAGAGAAGAGGAGCCAGTGAGTTAACCAATGAAAATGAGTTGGATGCTAGTTTTTAAAGTACAACATCACAGTTGATAATTGGTTAGGATGTTATCAGGTATAATCCGGGTACCCATCCTGCACACTGAGTAGAGCCGAGCTGGAAGATATATCATTAGAGACATAGCTGTACAATGTCCTGGTGTGTGTTTCAGACTTGGAAGATGTTTCTTACCAGTGGGCCCCTTTTAGCTGCAATTCTCTGCTTTTACATATACGCCCTAGTTGCTTTGTCAAGGCAACAGAAGTACCACCACCAAGTCTACTTATATGTGAGCCCAGCCTCATTGTAATTAGAACAATCTATTCTAAATGTGTTTGTTATAGAGAAGACTTACTGTTACTCAGTTGTTATTAGTACTTCATTGTACACTATAACTGACTTGCATATACATATAATTTTTCAGATTAACTTTTGATAAGACCCTAGAAAAGGTTCTTCGTGAACAAGAGAAATTGTACATTTCCCCATCAGCTGCACACAAAATAGAGGAAAATGTATAATTGTGCACACAGGGAACATTTTGTCTGAAAGCCAAGAATTCATCTAAAATCACATTAGTTTTATGAAGTTTTTATTAAGTTTAAATTGGAATTCTTCAATTATAGATAATATCAAGATGCAAACATGAAACAGATAAATTTACTTAATTCAAGATGCTTATGAAGACTCTTTTACTTTGATTTTTTATGCATGTTTAGTATTATTGCATTAAAAGAAATATCAGTGTTTGATGTTAATGTTATCTTTCTAAAAACATACAACATTGTTTCTCTGTGATGCAAAAATACAAAATATGAAATAAATTGTTGTTTTAGGAAAGTTACAAGTGAATTAAAAAAATATTAAGTCCCTATCAGAGCTATCAGAGCAGTTCATTAGGCCAGAGTTTAGCATGGTTTCTATAACACTAAGCAAACTAAGCAAAGAGAGCATGTGACTCCCCTCTGGGTGGGACACCAGTCCTAAGACATTAGAAAAAGCTAAAATTAAAAAAAGATTTAGATTAAATTCAAAAGTGGGCAAATGCATGAAATATGACATATAACATTTACAATGCAAGGTATGTTTTTAATGAAAAAGACTTTTATGTATATATGTTGACATACTGTATTAACATATATACATATATACAAGACAATGTGGGGAAGCAATTAAAAAAAACAAGTAATTGGACTTACAAATAAAAGAATAGTTTTTAAATGAATGTTATGTTAAAATTGTATAATGCAATATTTTAAAATATTGTCTAAAATTTCATTTAGCACATTACAGAAAATATATTGCTACTCTGAAATCAGTCCAGAGAAAAGCAACTAGATATGTTCCAGAGCTTAATGGAATGTCCTGTGCTGACAGACTCCAGAAACTGAACAATTTTATTCTTGGACAGATTAAAATATGAGGTGTCCTGATGCAAGTATTCAAAGTTCTCAAAGGTCTTGGCAAAGTCAACACAGTGAATAAACAGCTAAATACAAACAACAAGTGGAAAATACATTAAAAGTGCACTGAAAACAAAAAACAGGTTGCACTTCTTTACCAAGAGGTTTGTGGAAGTATGAAACATGCTACCCAGTCATGTTACTGAAGTCAATACCATAGTTTCTTTCAGGAAAAGACTGGATTGTATTCTTAGATAAATTAATTACCATCTACCAAAAGGGTCAGATGGGCTTTTGTTTGTAACCTCTCTTATAAAAAAAATGTATTTTATTCTGTCTTCTGTGTATCACAAACTAAATTTGTAAAACTGTTGGTTTATGATTTGTCTTTTTTTTTCTGACAAGATATAGTTTAAGCACAAAAGGCACCGTAAGTGTAAAAAGTAATAAAAAATGTGTGCAGTTGTTTTCTGACAGTGATTTATCACACACCTTTATTGGTATATGACTATGTTCCTCAACTCAGATTTTCATGTGCCAAAATGTCCTTAAGTTTCATGTACCTTAGTTTCAGTCTACCCAAGCTCTTAATTAGAAAACTGAACCAGAAAAATACCTAAATTAACTTATAAAACTATAAAAGAAATCTATCAAATCTGCTACACTGTCCTTCTCCAAGACCAAAGCTGAAGAACATATGAATTGTTCGGTAAAAGTGAGGTTATTTGACAGACATACTGTAGGGGAAGAGGATGAAGAAGAGCCAATTGGGCTATGTGTGTGTAGCATAAAGTCACACAGAGTAGAAAAGTAAAAGGGCATAGAGTAAAACCCACAAGTGTTTTTGATATACTGTATGCCCATTTTCCCTGAATCCCAATTGTAATACTGTCAGTAATCCTTAACAAATGATAGTAATGGTAAGAAGACTGCAAAGTTTAATGTGAGTAATTGCAATGGATTAGCATTGCAAAGAGTTTGTAATTTTATTACAGATGTAATACAATTACCCCCCAATGGTGGTTCCTCCAGACTACACAGTAATTTGTGATCTTTCCCTGAATTAGTCTGAACTGTAGTGAATTAGGCTCTAAAAGTTTAAGAAGATTTTTAAAAAATGTTAAAAAAGGCATTTGGGATGTTAGTGTGCAGGAGATTTGTATTTGTAAGGGTAAATTTATTTTGAACCATATTATTTTTTACTAGTTTATCTGTTTCATATATATACTGTGTACATAAAATGGTGATAACTTGCTAATAAGGATGTCTGTATGAATTTGTTAAATGTGTTGTCCTCAACATAACCTCCAATCATAGAAAGATGTTAATGTAAACAATATAAACTGATGTTCTGCACTGTCCCTGTGCTACTGTCCAAATTAAAAGAGCCCTTACATATTACATTGTATTATCATAGGGACTACCTTATTCCCTACTAAATAAAATTTAGTGGAACTATTGGATAATTGCCCTTCCAATGTAAAGATAAAATTAAAAATAAACAAGTATTCTCACTTCTGCATCCCCCCTGCTATCTGTAACAGCTGCTGACATATACTTTATGCAAAAAGTATACTGGTGTACAAGTAAAACTAAGCAAAACTGGTGGTTCATGAATTTATTGTGTGTATCTATGGAGTTTGGTTTTATAACATTTCATGATTTGTTCATTATCTCATATCAAGTACACAACTAAATAAACTATTCCTTGAAATGAGAACCCCCACTCCCAAATCTCACCTCAGTGACTAAAGCAGGAATTATTTTCTACTATATTATTGAGGATACATGGGCCAGATTGTGTAGAGAAGCTAATTATATTTAAAGAGAATTCTGATTATCAGTCACTTTATGCACATTTTCAACTGCCAGAAATTAATTAACATGAGAGAAACCTGTAAGAAAAAAGTAATTAATTGATGGAAAACATTGCCTGAGTTTAATTCCTTTATTTGTCATTTGCAAGCTTTTTGTTTGAAATCTATCACTCATTAATTATGGGAAAGGTGATTTATGGAGGCCTGTAGTAGATGTTCCTTGTGCATTTCGAGTAGTATAATTAATTATGTTTTTTTTTAATTATAGAACATTAATGCTTTTAACAATCTTTGCATTCAAGGATTATGTATTACTCTCCTTCATGAGTGTTTTACAATATATGAACGCTTATTAATGGTAGACTTGATATGCAATTCCATGCAGTTTCTGGTATTGCTTTCCCACTGCATTAAATTGATCTTAATAATATAGTTTTATAGATAAATCCAATCAATGATAGCACAAGCTGTTTTGATTACTAAAAATCAATATTACCTTGTAAGCCATTTTGATATATAATACTTTCAAAACATCTTAGCTGGATTGATGGAGCTTGTCAAATTGGGGCCTCTCCCGGTCTTGTGAAGATTCCACCTTTTAGGGGGGATACTGATTGAAATGCAATCTCTTATAATCCCACAGATGGTATAAACCATTGGCTCCTCAGCAAAGCACAGACATAAATGCCTGAACCCATAATTTGTCTCATACTGAGCAGGATTACTTTTGCAACAACACATCACATGTAGGGTAAAACTAACTTTGTGATGGTCCCATACCAACTCAGTCTCCCTTGGTAAATAAAGAAACTGAGGCTAAACCACAATCACTTCAGGCTGAACCTGCTATGAAGGTTACACCCACGATGTGTGGGGATTTGCTTTTTTTTATTATGTTTTCTGCACTCAATCTCATGTAACCAAGTGTGTGTACATGTTTTTGTTGCAATAATTCAAAGCTCCAATTATGTCTGGTTTCTAGTTGGGAAAACAGCATCTGCATTGAAAATTAGACATAGCTTAATGGAACTTGGGTTAGTAAACAAGTTATTAAGGGGTTTATTTTGTGTTAACAATATCTAAAAATTTAAAGCATGTTTAAGAGGACAAATAATTGGAAAATCCTTCACAGAAACATTTACCTTTTTGCTCGAGTCATCTCTAACATTATAGGCAGATCATGTATAACCTTTATGTGGGTAAAAGAAGTAGCTTTTTTGCCACAAAAATGTTTTCCTGCAAATTATAAGAAGATTTGTTCTAAATTATTCTTCTTCATTATTTTGACTAAACTGAAAAGTCTGAGTCAGCTCTAAGCCCCTCAGGTTTCGTTGCTGTGTTTCCCATTTTTGTTCCTGAGTTACCATTTGTTGGTACTCTGTTTGCTTGCTGTTGACCTCATCTTCAGGATCAGCCCTCATCTTTGTTTTGTTAACTGTGTGTTCCCCGGCTCTGACCCTTGATCGTTTGATGCCTTTTCTTCAGGATTATCCCTGGGCTTTGTCTACAGTGCATTTTCTTTACTCTGACTCCGGCTCATCTCCTTGACCTATCTCCTGGATTCCCCACTGCTCCTTACACTGCTCTAGTGTCTTCCCAGCAGATTCACCCTCGCTGCAGATTGAGCTCTCTGGTTACCTAGCTAGTCACATCACCAAGTCTATCTGTGTGTGTGGTTACTCAACTCACCTGTCTGCAAGCAGCCTGAATCTCATACCCTGAGTGCACGTTCTTTGACCCCTCTGGTTTCAGTAAAACGCAGCTGTGGGCTACTACCGGTTTACTGCTTTCAGGTCCCCAACTTGGCTGCCTGTTGCTGCCTCTCAAGTGGATTCCCCAATATTCCTGGATTGTACTACATTCCAAGAGTCCTTCCTCAGTAGTGTAAAATTACAGTAGACACTGACTGACTTATTTTGAAATCTTGAAATCTGTGCTCACAGTAATATATAGACAAATACTTTATCTGTGGAAACTTTACATTGCTAACCCTTGTGTTAATTGCTTAGGATGAACAGTGCATGAACTTTATTTAAAAGATAGATATAATTATGTTAGGTGTATTTTAGCTCATTTCTGGTACATTTGTCACTCTTTCAGTTGTTACTTATTTTGTATAATTCAGAGACCTTTTGTAAAAATGTAGTCTAATTTATGACTTTGTATAAACTGTTGCAGGTTGTTCATAAAGGACATACTGTAGGGATAATATGTTGTTAACTTAGAAGTGAGCTTTGGATAACAGATATGTAAAATTACATAAAAATGGAGAAATCACAGTTGTTTCCTGCAGTTAAGGCCTAGACATCATCATATGTTGTCATTCACTTTCAATAAGCTTTCCAGACTTGTCTTTGTACCTTTTTAGTATGATGAATGTTTTGAGCATGTTATTGAAAGGACATATTTGTCATTAGGCATTTTTACACTTTAATATATGATCTTTTTAAGTGCATTGGTACCTTTTAGGAATGTAAGATAAGATAAAATAAGATAAGATCACTTTATTAGCCATATACAATTTCTTGCATTAGCAATTTGTCTTTTCGCATACCCCAGCTTGCTCTCCATGAGACACACAGGCACACATACAGGGAGAGAGAAGCTTGGGGTCAGAGTGCAGGGTACAGTATGTCCCTCTTAGGGATAAAGTACTGATGAGGTACACTCTTTATTATCAGGATTTTCTGGCAGTGTGAAATTATCTGAAGACCATCCAGTAGAATAAGTATGAATGTATGATGTGATGTCCTTTTATGGTGCAAATATAACACCTTTCATTTTCCTTCTAATTCAGCTTTAAGAAGTGTTGTTTCAGTATCTACTGTTTGTGTAATATGCTATGTTTGGTAATCAAAGCAGAAGAAACACCCAAAAAAAACACAGACAACCTACAATACCCTCCTCTAATGTTGATGTTATTCCATTTTTAGCCAAGAAGTATGAAAGTGGAGAGAATTTAATTATCACCGGCATCACCAAGGACCAAGCTGGAGATTATGAATGCAGTGCTCAAAATGACATATCATTTCCTGATATGAAGACAGTGAAAGTTACAGTCAACTGTAAGTAGAATTTATGTTCATGATTTTATGGCATAACAAGATTGTTTTTTGCTCTTTCCTTACATTTTAGGTCCAAGATCACACCCTTAGTGAATAAAAGTTTAATTAACTTTGTTATAGAAGTTTCTGAATATTTTACCCTACTATTCTTTTTCTTATGTGCGAAAAAGATTAATTTTCAGTAAATTAAGGTCTCAATGTTGTAAGGACTGTTCCATTATGCAGGTAATGAGTCTTTCAGAAGTGAGAAAAGGCAATAATGAGCACTCAAAGCATTAATGAATAATGCTGGGTTTGCACATCATTGTCAAATAAAACACTTAATTTGTAAGTAGCAAGAGGAAGAATGTGTTTAACAGCTTTCTTTTATAGCATCTACTATAGCTGATTTTAAAACTGATTTTTTAAATAAAACAAAACTGAAAGTAGTGCCTGCCTAAAACAAAGGCATGATCCTCATTCAATAAATTTAAACTAAAGTAATTTTAATATAATACTGTATACTTAAATAAAAACAGTCAGTGTCTTTACTACATTGTGCTGATGTAGACATTAAGTGAGCTAGGGATGCAAGGGCCACACGACCACAAACTATATACAGTATATTGTATATGATATCCACTGCACAGTGAAAATTAAAATGTTTGATGCTACTCTTTTAAGTGATGACACTTAAAGTACTAATGCAATGTTTATTAATTTACTGTTGATGCAATTTGCACATCAATCCTTTTCCCTTCAGTTCACTGACAACAGATTTCTGTGTTCCCAAGCTCACAACATAGCCAGAAGGCACAACACCTCAGTTACAACATTCATGCAACACTTCATTTAATAAAAAAGAAAGTGATATATATTTTGGTACAGTATTCTAGCACAGAATCAGATTGCAAATCAGAATGTTTTTAAGCAATTTCAATATTGTCTTATTAAACTGTACTGCATCTAAAACCATTAATATTAAACTAACATTGCTAGTTGTCTTGCAATTATAGATTGCATCTCAGTGGGTATGTCTCTCTTAGTTATAGTTATTAAAATCAACTTTGAAATGTTTTATGATTATTTATTCAGTAGTTCATTTAAGTGCTAATGAATATAATATAGAGACAATGAATGTATAAACTATTTGGCATAAATTGCTAGATGAAAGAATTGCACCCATTCTGAGGATATGTTGCCCCCAAAATACAGTACACTGAAGCAGAATCTTTAACTACACATGCACAAGCTTTTGGGTGAACGGATCGATTCAGATATACACATCATATGCTTCGAAGACCATTGATCTAGTGTTTTGATGTGATGTTGGAAGATGTGCAATGATTCTGAAAGAGTATCCGGAGAAGCGAAAAGCACTGAAGCCAGTTTTGTTAACATGCTCTGGAGGATATGACTTGTTGTTTTCCATTGATGAAAAGAGAGACGGATAAGGTGGCTGATTGAAAAGAACAAGAATAATTTTAAGAAAAGATTTCTTAAATGTATTGGATCATATCAGTTTTAGACCTGGAATTTGAGTGGAACTTGAGAACTGGGATGCACAACTCAGTAATTATTTCTTTCACACCCCAAAGAGGTTTTGGATTCAGACATTGGATATGACTGTAAAATATTTAAGATGTGGGCTTTGCGAGCCAGGGCATGAAGTATGCACAAGTGCTTCAAGGAGCTGCTGACATGAAGAAGTGACAGTTGGAGTTTCTGTCCTTTATTGGACTGAAATTACTGACGTGCCCTTCTCCTGCAAAGATGGTAGTGTATCCTTTAGCACCCTTGACTTTGATGATGGTTCAAGCAGATGTGTGTAGCGTAAAAGATTAAAAGTACGGGAGATTGAGAGAGTGAACCTTGTAATGATGCCTGAGAGTTAACCACACAGGTAAAGTGAGAAAAAATCAAAAGGCTGGTGGACAGGCATCAGCAGAGCTCAGTATTGGACTGCCCAGTAGGTCCCCTGTTGCTGGCGAAGCAGCGACTGCTATGGATATTTGCAAAACGTAGAGCCACCAAAGCGAAAGTGAAGGCTGGGATCATAGACATGGAAGACATCCCATTCCTAACTTTGGTCAGAAAATGCAGCGCTTAAGTTATCCCTATACAAAAGTATGCAGAATTCATCATTGAAATATAATTATGATGCCGCTATTTGATCTTTATAGGGCTAAGTTATTTTTTCCTGCCCTTCTTCCTCAATCTAATATCTGATATAGCTTCACACAGGAATGACTGCTACCGCATATTCCAAATGGCTCCATCTGTACTTTTGATACAGTAACCAAGAAAGCAGATGTCAAAGATAAAAAATTACACTATAAGATGGTATGCATTTATGAAAACACAGTTTTTAAAGAGTGATGTTGTCTTTGCCAGTTTTATTTAAAATTGTATTACCTTTACTGTTGTACTCAGACAACTTTTGATCTATCCAACTATCATTTTGATGAATCCATCTATCCAAACATAAATACAGTATTAAGAAAATGCATTTTATACCTTTTAGTTTTAACACCTATGGGTTTTCCTCTATTTTTGTTTCTTAATATAATATTTTTGTGATTCATAGTGACACAGCTAGTAAAGGCCGAATCCAGTGCTAGTTTGAACCTGGGCTATATCATTAGGGAATAATCATGGGATCAGGGTGCCTTTTCTGGGCACGCATAGTTAACCGAATGTTGCTAAGGTTGAAAGGAGCATTGAGCTGACCACACAGACAGAAGTTTACAGAACTCGTCTGTCTTTGGTGAATGACTCAACACTGCACAATTTAGAGAAAAGTACACACAATTCTCATTAACTGTGTGCTTGTATAAGAGCCATACAGGGATAAAAACATGTCAATTTAAATAAAATATAAAAAGAAATACAAAATAATATATGAAAACTACACATAGCTTTGTAGTGTGTAGCATTTTCTTAGCCTATAATGTTGGTGCTGAATTTACCATAATGCATCAGTAAAACTTTTTTTTTTGGGGGGGGGGGTGTAAACTCCCTATTAAGGTCTTTAATTCTGAATCTTCAATAACATCATATAATTCAAATATTACTGTTTAATAAAACTTTTGTTGTTATTACATTATTGTGCGTGTTTTCAATTGTATATGAATTTTTTGTTTTATTTAAATGAGGTGTGAAATTGAAAACAGTACCATTGTGCTCATTACTCTGCTAGTAGTTCATCTGTTCTAGTAGAACACTACAAGTAGTGTTCATCTCAGAATTACACCAACTTTTTTAATTTATTTTTGTTTAACTGAAATATAAATATTCACCTTGTCATTTTAGCTTGTGTCAGTTTCTAATAAGCTTAACTTTATGATGATTAGTAGAGCTTAATTATTTACATTGCCTCCATAGACTTTGGAAATAATTCTTGTTTATGCAAATGGGAACAATATTTTGTTTTATGAGTAAGATTTGTGATAATTAATGTACCATATAATTAATAAATCTGAGTTCCACTTGTTTTTTTTCTATGGTGAGCTTAAATTATCATTTGTTGTAAGAAAAAATAATTTTATACATTAGGTTTCTTTGGCTTTAATATTAATATATTAATTAAAATTAGTATTATACTGTTAATATTATATTTATTATATATAATATATTTATATTAATTATATTTAATATAATTAATATATTTTAAAATTATTACCGCTTCCTAAAATATATCAATTAAAAAATGTAAAGCTCAATCCTATATCTATGTGTGTTCAAGGTGTTCTCTTTTAATTAATTAATTAAAATGATATGAATAGGAAGGAGAAGAAGAGCTGAGTACCATTATTATAGGACATCTAAGAAACGTTTTAAGGAACATTTTCTTTGGAAAACTGGGAACAGTGATACTAGCACCAATGTTTTGGGAATACCTGTAGAGAGGGTGTGGTGAACTTGATTCTGTTTATATAATTGTTCTTCATTTACAGTATACCTATTCATAATATGTGCCCTCTAGGTAAGGTAGACTAAGTAATTTTATTTAAATTGAGATTGCAAGCATTTTCAGAAATTAACTTTAAAAAGCTTGTGTTCTGCCTGTTTTAGTCTTTTCAGCATTACACTACTTAGCGGGCCAAGAAAGAGCTGAGGTTTACTCAGAACTGATGTTTCATTACAGAACTAATTGTAGTTTTAATTAAAGATTGTGTAAATGGATTACATGTGCACTTGACATATTTTGAAAAAAAGAAGAATATACTGTATGATTAAACACTAAAATAAAATGCTGTTTGCATCATCTAATACTGGCCATTTTCATTCTGCAGTAGGAATGAATCTCATATCTAAGAATAAACTAGGTTTCAAGGTCCAAGCTGTGCAAAACACAGATACACTTTTAATGGCAGCATTTATAGATCCAATGTGACGGTTTCATTAATGCATGTGCAAGAAGACAGAGAGATTGAGAGCATGATAGGCAGTAGTGTACAAAAAAGAGAAAAAATATGATCTCATATTTAAACCATATTCCATCACCTTTCTAGCTATTTATTCCTTATTTATTTTTTCACAGAACTATGAAGTAATTCTGCATTATGTATGCATTATGAGTTAATTCTCTTTTGTTCTCATTCAAAAGAAATTGGCTGTACAAAGCCATGATTTACAAGCCTTCATAAGATCCAGTTAAGAATATTGTATCAGTTTCGGCCACCATGATAATTCTGTCTTGAAAAATTTCAAAGGAGAGTGACCAGAATAATTCCTAAACTCAAAGGAATGCCTTGTACACTAAGGTTAAAGCAATCAATATCTCTTTCTTCCAAAAATGCATTTTCAAGGTAAAAACCAAGGGACTACTTTAAGCTCAACAAAGCAAGGAGGATATTGAGGCACAAAGAGAATTTAAAAGAAGATGTATTTTTTTACTCAGCAGTCATGAAAGTCTGGAACAGCCAAGTTAGTAAGCTGATACAGGATCCTTCAGTCACCTTGATGTGATTATGGGATTAGTTAAGTATTTGGGTGGAGCTGTAGTAGCTCAGACAGCAAGGGCATCTAGCTCCTGAATGGAAGGTCCTGGGTTCAATCCCAGGTAGGGGCAAAGAATGTAGCTTGCTTTAATTCCTTATAGACGGCTCCCAGGTCCACTCAGCCTGTTTTCTAAATGAGTACCAGGGGTTAATCCTTCCAAGGGTAATAGGCCAGCCGGAGCATGATGCTGACCGCATCACATCCACTTCCAGTGTCAGATAGTTGAGAAAAATGGTGGTCCTTGCCCCCCATTCCCCAATGGGCCTTCATGGCCCGATCTATTTGGGCTGTTATAGGCTCCACTGGTTGTAGTGCTTGCTATATTGATTCTGTTGAATACATTACTGTATAACTTGGGATATAATTATCACCTTTGTGAGCACTTTCACCAAAATTTGCAAATGTGTTTTTTTTTTCTGCAGTGAATTACAAGAATAGGAAATACAGGTGCTTTATTATAAATAAAGTGCTGTGGTTGTTGGCATTGAACTAGGGTAAAATACCAGAAGTTGCAAAAAAGAGGGACCTCAAATTTCGACATACAGGTGTAGCGGCGAGGCTTAATAATAAGGCAGAATTAAGTGTTTCTGAGCTTCCCAAATGAGGCCCCATTTCTCTGTTCATCTCTGTGGTGCAGCCACAGAGAGACCATTAGTGCAGGGTGATTTAAGGTTTCCTAGGACAGCTCCCAAAGGGGGATGCACTTAGCTAAGTCTGGCTATCATGATCAATGGTCATCCACTGGCGCCTATCAGTCTAGGGAGTGCCGGATGGACATCTGGACTGCATTACTAAGTGTCAGGACTAAGTGACTCATATCTCACCTTGATCAACCAATCAGGGACTGGTAGGGCCGAGTAACCCACGTGGGACTCTGATGCCCATGGAACTTTCAGCCAATGAATGAGCTGAAGTTCCTCCAGGTAAAAACAGGCAACACAGAGAGCCTGAGAGATTCAGATTCGGGAGATTCAGTAAGATTCAGGAGTGGACTTCTTTGGACTGTTCTAAAGGGAATTCAAAGGAGAGTTCCAGGGCAGGACGGCCCAGGAGCAGAAGGCTCCCAAGGGCAGGACATTCTCGCAGCGCGCCTCCTGACCATCCTGAGACTCAGCCCGTACAACCACGGAACGGCCAGTGTGTCCGAGTGCCAGAACTTTCCTTTGTTCTAAGAGTCTAGAGTGGAGGTTGCCAGAGAGTAACCAGCAGCAGGCCTCGTGAACAGGTCAGAACTGTGGACAGCTGAATCACTATTCAGAACTAGCGCTTCATCAGGAACGAACCGGTCCTCTTCCTGACCTGCTGGGATCCACAGTCATCTTTTCTCCTGTGCACAAACTTTGCTAGTTAAAGCCAACACTAACTAGCCGGTCAGTGAGCATCAGCAGCGCACCGTCGCAAGCCGCACAGCACAGCCTGGCACACAGCCAGAGAGCACGGATTGGACAGCAACAGCCTGCAACTGTTTCTTTGTGCCCGCAGGAGATCTGAATCCCCAGAAATTGGATGAGTATTCAACTTCACTGCATTACAGCTCGAGAATTCAATTGTTATCCCAACCAGTTGATATCAATTTAATTCCTAAGAGTTATGTACTTGTTTTGAGTATCTAATGTAGAAGTTATAACCAAGTTCATTTACGAAACGGTCTAAATGAATGATATACTGAATGTATGTCCTCTTGATATGTGTAACACTTTGTAACTGAATGAATATATATCTTTTGTATTCTGATAACCCTCTCGATAAGGTCTGTTAGGTTTATATGCATATTCTATGTATTAATAAATGTATCCTCGTGTATTAGTACCTGTGTGTGCGCGTTGTTTGAGTTATGTCGCATGGTTGGATTCTAAAGCCATCAAAAGAATCAACTTTGTGATTTACTGCTACAATTAATAATTGTCACAGTAAATGCCCAATCCCTACAGAACTGGTGCCTTCAGAGAGCCACTATGATTACGTATTTGGCGTCCCTGAACGGCTATGAAACATTACACAGGCAATACAATTGCACACCCCATCACATTGAAACATATACAGTATTAGTATTTGTTTCCATTGTCTAGGTAATGCTTCTGTTACTTTTACTCTTTTAATGTGATTTATCCATGAAATTAGTTATATTTGGGCTTTAAAGTCTTATAACTGCTGTAGTTTATATCTTGCTGTTATCATATTTATACATCCTGTGAATGACTTGGAAATATTTCTGTACTGTACAGAGAGATAAAATTGAAATGTAAAAGAAAGGTTACCATGCATTTTGCCTTTGTTGTTCTTTAAAGGTCATTTCTCCAAGAAATGTTTCAAATAATTTTAACACGTATCTTCAGCCATATTATTAAACTTATATTTGTGCATACTTTTAAAGCTCTCAGGTTTAAATGTTTTTTAATTTTCTTTGAATTTTTAAGAAGCTCTATCCATATTACATCACTAACTTAATGGAAAAGGGATAATCTGTGCATCCTGCCATTCTAAAGAGTCTTGTCGATTTAGGAAACGCTTCATTGCTTCAATGTGAAATGGTAGGACATTCATTGTAACAGGAATTGCCAACCTCCATTTCTGCACTTTCTGCTTCTTCATTTTCATTAGTAAATTAGTTTAGTTGATTAACTGCTTCATTTTCTGATAATAAATTAATAATTTCATTTACTTGATTAATTGTCTTTTTGGATCATGGAATAGAATATTTTTCCTGTATGGTGCTTGCACAAATAATTTCTGAGAGGAGCTAAGCAATGGCTGGATATACTATATTGTACTGTACTCAATTGTACTCAGTAAATTAACGTGTATATAAATTACTATCTGTAAAAAACAAGTGTGACAAAATAAGATAAAGTAAACACCACAAAGAGCACAAAGCATGGTACAGAACCTTGGCTTATTTCTGTTACTGATAAACTGAAAAGGTCTTTAATCCAATCCAACAACTGCCAACAATTATTTTCTGTGAAAACTTTGTTATAGCATAATAATGTTTTGTCAAACATTGAAATAACACTGGAAAACACTGGGAAATTGTTGATTCACAGCGCAATGTTGTACAGAACAAATTAATTACAATTTATCAGTATACATTTTAATTAGATATAATTAATCAGAGTAAGACCCACTCCACAAAAAGATGAATATACTGTCTTAATTGTTTTTCAAAGCATAACTATAACATATTCTCAATAATGTAAAGAAATTGCAGTGTCCTGTGTGAAAAAAAACACAGAAAATATAATATATGATAAAACCTGTAGCATTGCATTCTGTAAACCTTAGGCATTATTCTGTGTATTTATGAAGACAGCTTTAAGCTCAAAACAGGGTCTGGGCAACTACTCAAACAAAGTTAGCATCAAGAAAATATGATTTCCTTCTCCAATATATTACGGACCAAGTGAATAGATGTTATTATTTGCCATATTCAAGAGTTTTCATATTTATCAAATAGCATTTAGAAAAAGGAAATATAGACAACGTGCGTAATCTTCAGCTTTAAACAAGTATTGAGTGTAGAAATGAATGAATTAATTCCTTACACTTATACAGCACTTTTCTGGACACTCCACTCAAAGCTCTTTACAAGTAATGGTGACTTCCCTCCACTACCACCAATGTGCAGCACCTGGATGATGTTATGGCAGCCATAGTGCTCCAGTACCACACATCAGTGGGGAGAACAGAGTGATGAAGCCAATTCAGATATGTGGATTATTAGGAGGCCATGATTGGTAAAGGTCAATGGGAAATTTGGCCATTTCAAAATGTTTTTAAATCTTCATATCTTATTTTATGTGTATGTATTACATATATTAAGAATGGAAAACAACAGAACATTTAATGTATAATGCACAGATTATTAAAGAGGTTTCATTCAGGTCTGCAGTGTTTTATTGCACTGACCTGCCTAGCTTATTTCATGTTGGCATGTATTTATTTAAAATCTATCTGCCATAATTAGTTCAAGCAGAAAGGATAAGCATGCTATACATAAATCAGGCATAAACCCTCTGCCTGTGATGAGTCTTAAAAAATTTATAATGCCTTTAACTTGAATTATATTATCGAGGTGATCATAAAAGTTTGACTGCTGTAAATCTTGATTTCCCCAGTGAATCATGTCAGAAGAACTGTTTGTTGAAGCCAAAGGACAAAATGTGGTTCAGCTTTCGAAGAAGTGTTTCTATATCAGATTGCCTTCACAAGATTTTTATTTTGATTTACTTTAACCACACTGGAAAGAAAGGCAAAAATAAATGACAAATTAACATTGTTTCACATTCTAAATAACCAATTGTATATTAACGCTGATCTTAGCAGCAATGATTTAAAAACAATTTCACACCAGATATTTTTAGCTTTTTTATTTTTACAGAATTTTATTTTTTTTATTTTTACTTATTACAGAATAGTAATGAATATTTTTAATTGATAGAATTTTAGTTGAATAGTTTTGCTTAAAGGGGAAGTGCAGTCCTAATCTTCCAGACAGTTAATGAAATTTCTGTAACAATTTATTAGATAACAAAATAAATCCCTTGGCAATATAGAAAAAAATACAAATTTCGAATAAAGCACAAAATTGTAAACTTTGAAAAAGACTGTAAGTCGCCATCTTGTCACAAACTCCTGGTCTCACCACCAGCAAGATCAAGAGGTCTCGCGAATTGCGATGTATTGCGACCCCTTCCTGCTAAGGAGTCATTGTAATGACTAATGTAATGCATTGTACGATCAAATAAGTATAGGTTCTGCACGCAGAATTAACAAGCAAGTAGTATTTGTTGGCAAAACCTTCTTGAAATATTTCTATTAGAATAAAAGAGATATTTTCACAAGTCTGCTTCTTTACAATGTAATAGGACTGCTTCACATCACCAGAAGTTTTGTTGCCTTGATCTAAATCACAGAACACAGTGCTGCGCAAACCTGAAAATTTCATCTGCTTTGTGGTTTTACAAGTTACTGTGTAAATTTTACCTTAATCGTGGTTTGAAATGCACTCATCAATGCTGATTCTTTTTAACACGGAAATATAAAAATAGCATTGCAGTTCCCCTTTAACTAGTTCATAATGAACTACAGTAGTTACAAGTTACACTCACAAGCTGGATATGTCAATGAATATTTCTGTTTTTTAACTGAAAAAAGGCATAAGCTAGCACAGGTTTTCTCTATTGTACTAGTACCCAAATGGCATTTCTTTGTAATTTTTTAACTAAAATATTTCTACTAATTATATATAATAAATTCTTTAGATTGTTTGAGAATAAGACAAAATTACAATCCACAATAAATAGGAAACAAAACGATGGAGAACCCAAAACACATCATAAAACCAAAACTATTATCTATTTTCAAATATCTGTGAAACTAACAGCTAATCTGTTATTCAACTCTCTTTCAGGTGTTTTTTTAAACAGAGAAGTGATTTTGAATGCAATGTACAGTAAATTAATTGACGTATGGAGTTTCAGCCCATTAATGGTAATGTATAGTGAAAAATGTGAACCATGAACGACATAAATGTGGGGCACATTCAGATAGAACCTTGTGGAGCATGTTACTATGGAGAAGGATAGAAAATATCTGAGCTCCACTTAGTGCATACCTAGAGTATAAACCCTGCAGTAGACTTTTCATCTATCAGGTAGTGGTGTGTATTCTCTTTGACTGTGAAGATTTATATACATGGAAACACATGGACATATTTGGAGAGAGTGTTGTACTTTATCCATGTTTAAATTACTTTACCTTTCATGTTGAACTCTCAAATATTCCAAAGAGTGGACTGAGAATCTCAGTATTGCTGCTTATTTTGACACAGTTTTGAGGATATACAGTAGGTAATTTTTGCTTTGATGTCTGAGAGCTCTCTATTAAAGAGGAATACTTAGATAATACTTAAATACTAAGATACAGATGCAGCCATTCAAAGTGCGCGGCACAGACACGTACCGAAGGTAATTGGCTACGGCCTCGCGCATTGTGACGCGCGATGACGCAAAATACAACGGTACATGATTGGTTGACCGACAGGGGCACTTGTGGTCCGTTGGTCGGTCGTAGAAAGATTTAAATGTTTTTACTGTGCAAGTTTTAGTACTGAATATTTATATGGAATTTTACCACTGAAGGGAAATCTTAGTAGCTGTGCATAAAAAGAATAGGAGCATACTGTAACGCGTGTGAAGGCCATAAACGATATTAATTTTGGAACATAAACATACAGTATATGGCTGGTCTCGGTACTTTAAAGAAAAAATACACACCAGTATTCCATTTCTCCCTAAACATTTTAAGCATCGAAGTCTTTATCTAACGTGATACCGGAGTCAACAAGCATACTTTTAGAATTTGATTAAAAGGGAATATAATATGGAATCGCGTATCTAAAGAAATTAATAACGATATAATTATATTCATGTACCGCAACACAAGAATAGTACACGCTGACACGTTGTCTGTTGATAATGTTTTTGT
This sequence comes from Atractosteus spatula, assembly GCF_055471065.1. Taxonomy (NCBI): domain Eukaryota; kingdom Metazoa; phylum Chordata; class Actinopteri; order Semionotiformes; family Lepisosteidae; genus Atractosteus; species Atractosteus spatula. Next base: position 22,725,857 of record NC_142716.1, on the reverse strand, counting down.
AGGGCTTTTTCAAAATTCTTCATGTGACCTTGCCAGTGGCACTGTGGGTTAGCTTCCTGACTCACACATCACACAGTTGGGTGTTTGAATCCAGCTGGAGCCATGACTTTTTTTTTTTAACAAACATTTCTTTGAAAAAATAAAACTTTTCCCTGGGTCAGAGATTAAATAAAACTTCACTCGCACCAAACAAATTTATATTTCTAAATATCACAACATGATCGAATTTAAGTCATTTTAATAACAATGAATAGTCACCTATGCGTTACAATATAAACATTTATATTGATTTAAATCGCGTTTTGATTTAAATCGCAAACGTGTGTTTAAATATATGTGTTTTTTGATTCACAATCAGACAAATGCAACATAAATTGATATCTTTGTCTTCTAAGTATCTTAATAAACTTTCAGCATAGCTTTCTCACGGTTTAGATTTATTTTTCTTGGGATCTTGGGATCAAACGTGGAAAGATTAGATTGTAATCGTTTTTATTTTTTAAATACATTTTAGAAAAGTGTAATCTATACTAAAAAGCTGTACACCACCTGCTATAAAGATACATATTGTAATACTTTCGGGTTCGGATAGGACGGACACAAGAACTCAGACTTGCGGAGTTAAAGCAAGTTAAAGCCTTGATTTTATATATCACCTTTAAAAGTGGCATCTCAAAGCAATACAGTAGATGTAAAAACAGGGGAGGGCGAGCGAGAGAGCACAGCCAGGACAGGCAAATAAGATACATTCCACAGACATTCACAACAGCGACATATCACAAAACTTTTGCACATATTGTTAAATTATTACTTGTTTTTCAGGAAGTTAAAAAAAACACTTGACTTACTTATCCAGTCTCTCGAAATAAAATTATTTTTCAAGCAATGCAACTAACGTCGGGCAACGTGTTTTTTTTTAATCCAACATTGACAGCTACATCTTAAATCTTGTCAGTCAGCTCTTTTTTCTCTATTTGAGTTGTGGCGATTCAAACAACTTGGGATAACAAGTGGTCTCAAAGTCACCGAGCTCACAGAGCTTCAACAACAGATGACAATTTCCTTAGTCCTTCCTTAGTCTTCCTGAAATTGTCAGATTATGAGTGAATAAAAGCATTTTATTAAAAACACGTTTGTGTTTGTTTGGGAGCTATATTATGTATTTTTCATATGTAAGATATAATGATGTGTTCCTGCTTACACATCGCACGACTTTAAAAGCTAGAAAAACAGGTTTCGATTCACATTATCTGGCGAGCCTTGTTTTGTCAAGGGACAGCACATACTTTGAAAAGACCGCAAATGTATTAGCAAGGTGTGATTTGGGGTTTTTTGACAGAGGGCAAAAAACTCTCTCTCTCGCTCGCCCACCCCTCTCTCTCTCTCTCTTTCAATTCAATTCAATTCAAGGTGCTTTATTAGCATGACCGATGGGTACAGCCAGTGTTGCCAAAGCAAATGAAAGTAATGATATTTACATTAAACAAAACAAAAAATAAAAGTAAAATAAAATCTACAGACATATTACAGACATTTACAACAAAGACATATTATAAAATATTGACATATACTGTAGGCGGCTGGAGCATTATTGGGAGACAGACTCACTGTTCCTCAGGCTGTGACAGGAGATCACATACTGGGTTGTGAGTGATTTGGGGTCTCTCTCTCTCGCTTGCCCTAAACAGACAATACACAGGGGGGAGGGCAAGCGAGAGAGAGAGAGAGAGAGAGAGAGTGGGGGGTGGGCGAGCGAGAGAGAGAGTTTTTTGCCCTCTGTCAAAAAAACCCAAATCACTCGGGGCAGAGACTCTGGGGGGATCATTGTGTGGTACAGAGCGGAGCTCAGTCACTCCATACAAGTAGTAAAGAGAGAAGAGTCAACAATTGATTTAAGGACGATCTGTCAAAGTGCAATGAAATACAGTATTGTTGTTGTTGTTATTGTTGTTTTTATCCTGTAAAGCGTTTTGAGAAGCCACCTTTAAAGGCACTATATAAAAGCGTTGATTCTTATGGAATGTGTTTTCTTTCTTCTTTTTTTCAGCATGGAATAAACCTATTACTTGATTCTTATGGATGCCTGGTTCCGCCAGGGATTCAAAAAAAATGTTTTTTTTTAATCGCGTATCTAAGGAAATAGCAGTATAACCTTATTCATGCACAAACAGTGGCATGTTACATTATTAATTTGGGTGTCTCCTCTTGCCAGAAAGCTCTAAATTGCATTTTGAGTGCGGTTTTTGACTTTTTTTAAATTGCAACCCATAAATAAAGCTGATACTGTTTAAACCTTTAATTATTTTAAACTGTATTACAGCAGCACAATGCACAATGCAACGTAAATTGCAAAAATGCACTTGGAATTTGTCCAAGCCCTACTTTGTCAGGCATTTTCTTTTACTGTAACGGACATATAAACTCCCTTGCTTTTAACAGAGCGTTTCATAATTTCTAACTACAAAAATTATTTAAACTGCGACACTTATCATTCAACCAGAGCTCAAAATATCACAAGGATCCTCAAGAGCACAGCAAAGACTGTATTAAAAGAATCGCGTATCTAAAGAAATTAATAAGATATAATTATATTCGTGTACTGCGACAGGGCTGTGTAGGGCTGTTTCACCTCTCTCTTCGAAGTCGGGAGACATTAGAGGCTTGCCACACCCGGACTGTGAAACCAACGCATTAGCACTTCAAAGCCCATTGAGGAGCCGGGCGCAATAATTGTTTTGTTCCTTGATTTACTGATCTGCATTAATTACAGAAATCAAGTTCCTGCTCTTTGCAGATGACCTGGTCCTGCTGTCGCCCACAGAACAGAGGCTGCAGCAGAACCTGGCACTGCTGGAGCAGCACTGTCAGACCTGGGTGCTGACAGTCAATCTGGACAAGACCAGAGTTATGTTTTTCCAGAAAAAAAGCCAGACCTCAGGGAAACAGGTACAAATTAATATTTAACAACAACACATTAACACCTAACAACGGGTGCAGGGCCGAATTAGGCCAGTACCCACTATTGTTAAACATACAGAAAAGAATATTAAAGTATTGGCTTTAATATTAGCCGTACAGAACTTCGCCCCGGGCAGAGGCCGAAGAGTGCCCAACTGGGGTGCGCGGGGAAGAGCAGGACAGGAGTGAAAGTGGTCAGGGCGGGGTTTAGGAAGGCCGCTGACCAGTGCGGCTGTCCCACAGTGAAGCAGGCGTACAGTCTGGGGAGGTATCCGTTTTCCTTGTAAATAGTTCCCTGCTTCTGCACCCCTGGGTCTTACTCAATTCAATTAAATTCAAGGTGCTTTATTAGCATGACCGATGGGTACAATCAGTGTTGCCAAAGCAAGTGAAAGTAATGATATTTACATTAAACAAAACAAAAAATAAAAGTAAAATAAAATCTACAGACATATTACAGACATTTACAACAAAGACATATTATAAAATATTGACACATACTGTAGGCGGCTGGAACATTATTGGGAGACAGACTCACTGTTCCTCAGGCTGTGACAGGAGATCACATACTGGGCTGCCAGTTCAACTGAGTTCCCTCCTCCCTCTCCCAGTAGGATTGGGACCCGTTGTGATTCTGGCAGGTGTGGGAACTCTGGGACTAGATTTCTGAATTTAGGGAAGAATCTTTCTCTAATCCCAGAGTATCTGTCACAGTGCAGTAGGAAGTGCACCCCTGTCTCTATTTCTCCCCGCTGGCAGTGGGAGCACAGCCTGTCCTCTCTGGGCAGCCAGGTCTGCCTGTGTCGCCCAGTTTCTATGGCTAGGCTGTGGTCACTGAGCCTGTACTTTGTTAGGGTCTGTTTCTGTTTGTTGTTTCTTATCTTGGTCAAATATTCAGCTAGTGTGTATTGTCTGTTTAGGATACTAAAAGAGAGAGAGATAGTCTCTCTCTCTTTTCTCTCTTTCGGGCGCGCGGGCGGTGTGTTGGCTCGCGCTGTTGGTAGGCGGGGGAGCGGGAGAGCCGGGCTAGCAGGTGGTTACGGAGAAGAAAAATAAAGGCTTTCACTTCCTTTAACTCCACAAGTCTGAGTTCTTGTGTCCATCCTATCCAAACCCGAAAGTATTACAATATGTATCTATATAGCAGGTGGTGTACAGCTTTTTAGTATAGATTACACTTTTCTAAAATGTATTTAAAAAATAAAAACGATTACAATCTAATCTTTCTACGTTTGATCCCAAAATCTCAAGAAAAATAAATCTAAACAGGGAGAAAGCTATGCTGAAAGTTTATTTAGATACTTAGAAGACAAAGATACTGTATCAATTTATGTTGCATTTGTCTGATTATGATTCAAAAAACACATATACTGTAATTAAACACGCGTTTGCGATTTAAATCAAAACGTGATTTAAATCAATATAAATGTTTATATTGTAACACATACTGTACAGCCTCCATTTCTCTATAAAAATGTAAAAGATGATGTGTGCAGCCTAAGAGGGGGGGTCTACTGTCAGTGACAGCTGACAATCCTCCATACACCCATGTGAAAAATTAATAATGCCAATGTAAACGTCATATTTACAATTTGTTAATAATAGAAATGTTAAGTTCTCTAAAGGTTTGTGATAGTTGACCCAGGCAGCAAAAGATCAGCTGCACGGGTAAGATGCGACACCGAAGATATTATTAATAACCTTTTAAATCTGAATGGAGATCTAAAGGGATCCCACCACACACACACACAATAGAAGCAGGAAGCAGAAGCACGGACCGTTGTCAGAAGGGAAGAAGGTGAATATTCATTGTTATCAAAAATGACTTAAATTCGATCATGTTGTGATATTTAGAAATATAAAAGTCAATGAATTGTCCATAATATTGCTATTCTATTTTTTCAAAGAAATGTTTGTTAAAAGAAAAGTCACAGCACAGGCTGGATTTGAACACACAACCTGTAAGTTAGTAATCAGGCACGTAGACCAGTGGGTTACTAGGGAAGTCACATGAAGAGAGAGGCGAAACAGCCCTACACAGCCCTGTCGCAGTACACGAATATAATCATATCGTTATTAATTTCTTTAGATACGCGATTCCATATTATATTAGCAGAAAAGCTTAAAACTACCACTTTTTTAACACGCTATTTCACATGTTATTTAAAGACTTCAATGCTTAAAATGTTTAGGGAGAAATGGAATACTGGTGTGTATTTTTTCTTTAAAGTACCGATTCCTGGAATCTGACTGGCTGACACTCTTCTGAAGTGGTTCCATAATATCTGGTATACGGAAAAGAAAGCGTTGATAAAAAAGCCTGGATTCTCATGTATCTGATACAAGTATCTTTTAATACAGTCTTTGATGTGCTCTTGAGGATCCTTGTGATATTTTGAGTTCTGGTTGAATGATAAGTGTCACAGTTTAAATAATTTTCGTAGTTAGAAATTATGAAACGCTCTGTTAAAAGCAAGGGAGTTTTTATGTCCGTTGCAGTAAAAGAAAATGCCTGACAAAGTAGGGCTTGGACAGATTCCAAGTGCTTGTACAAATGTGCTAAAGTAATTAGCAAAAAAAGTCATTCCTTTATCGTATTGGCTAGCTAATGTCCTGTCCTCGTTAGTTAGATCAACGAAATGCTGTGGTGTTTGTCAAAGAAAAAACTAAAAGTATTTTTGTTTAAAATGACGGTTAGAAAGAATGTGGACCAGCATAATACTTTGAGTTTACAGCTTGTCCAAAGTCATTCATTATTAATACTATTAGTAATATCTTCGGTAAAGGCTTTGATGCATAAATATTTCTGATAAAGGTAGGTTGTGTACTTTTGTCCAACTGAGCAATCTTGCTTTCATAAAATATACCAACTTTTTAATGACTGATGATTAACATGCTGTAATACACAGTTTAAATTTAAAAGCTCAAGTGCTGTACATGAGAGGTTAAGCTTTATTGGCTCCTCCTGGCGGTTTTACAAGGTGATTCCGGATACTTTCCGGCATGACGTCAAATGACGCAATATACTGTGTGATACTACGTTTTGATGCAACACGCCCACCGGGGTATACCGCGAAATACCCCACCCATTTTGAATGGCTGCATCTGTATTATTAAATACAGTAAATACTTATATATTCTAATTAAATACTGACTGCAGGAGTGTCCTAGTCAGAAATGTTGTATAAAGATTTTTACTTACTGTACATGGTGGACTACATTGAACTAAGAATGAAATAAAAAAGATTACAAAAAATTATGATTAAATGCATTGTTTATATAATTAGACTTGTCAGTACTCTTTTAACTGTTCCATAAAAATGAAACCTTCCAGGACTCAATGACACAACCTTTTTGCATTTTTTGTGATTAAGATTTTTTTAACAAAGATACTAACAGCACAAACAAAACACAGGAATGTACAATTATCTGTCAATTTTTAAACAATTATCTGAGTATAAATTTATCTCATTATCAATTGCCCCACCCATTCCTCAGAACCCTTCTCCTTTACCCCCCCCACACACACAAACATACATTTTTTATATTTCTTATTTTGAGACCCTAATGAAGGTATTTCATTATTTAAGTCAGGACACCACAGTAACAACCCTACAGGTTTCTGCCCTAGGATTTTTAATGATCACGGAGTGGACCTTGGTTTAAAGTTTCATTTGAAAGATGGTGCATTTTATTTTCACAATATAGTGTCCCCATGACTGGGCCATTGGGCGGGCAATCCCTACTGATACACTTCTTCCAACAGCAACCTTAGCCTTTCCAGGAGGTCTCCCATCCAGGTACTGGTCAGGCTTTCACCTGCTTAGCTGGATTACTAGTTGTGAGTTACAGAGTGATATACCTGCTGTCTTAGTGATTTGTATACTATTATACAGCAGATTGCAACAAGCCATAATGTTTCTTCTATTGAATGGATCTTGAAAGATAGTCAATTTACATTAACCTAGAAGATAAGACCTGTACATCCACCCCAATGTGTCAGATTCATTCCATTACTCAGATGATAGGACAGAACAGAACGATAAAATATATGGAAAAACAAGGTTCAGCAATAAATTATTTCACACTACCTTTAAACTTGGGTGGCTTAATTTAACTTAAGCGTAAAGAGAAATTGGTATATCCACGGAATTGGCTTTGTCACTTGAGAAATGTCAGGAAAGATAGACCAAGGTTAAAATTAATAAAATGTTAAAATTAACAAAGTGTTCTCTGCCCAACACCAAAAATGTAGAAGGCAAAAGCAAACATGCTGCATGCTGAATGGCACTCTACCATAACTTCTTGTTTGTGTTTTTGTGTGTAACAAAAAAAGGAGTTATTCACATTCTGGACTGCATGCAATTTATGTTGAGAGGCTGTTTACAGCTACTCAGCAAGCTAAGTGTCCTCCAGAGACAGTGGAAATGTATCAATTGCAAAGAGTTAGGCATAAGTGTCACAAGTTATAGGTGAATTAAGAATTAGCATTAGCATGACTTCAACACCTACAGTATTTCATGTTCAAGGTTTACAATTGTATTTTAACAAATGCATATTACATCCGTTATCATGTTTTGGATCAGAGGCTTATTTTCACTGTTCCAGTTGTTTCTGCTAACATTCCAATATCACCGCAGTAACAATATTTAACGTTTTGTTTACTTTTTAACTAATAATGACAAAAATCTTAGCTGTACTGTAGTGTAAAATATTCAATCAGCTGTATTTCAACTAAATATGCCCAATCTTTGCCTCTCAGAGTAGTAAAAATGATTCTGGTTGAATGGTTATATATTATGTAGGTACCTCTGTGGTACCTTCAGAAAGCTCTCCTGGGGACGTACAGCATGTTTCTGCCTTCTCTCTGCAACTCCTGCCTGGTTCCCTGATTTTGTCTGGGACTATACTTCAGAGTGCATGCAGTTTAGGTGTGTAGGTTAGGTTAGGTGAGATTGTTGTTTATCCATTGTTGGTGTCTGATATTACTGCAATCTGCTGGCTTAGTTCACTATTCACCTATCTGCTCTTGTTCTATATCCTGCCACTGGTTGCCTTTTTTCCTGTACTGGTCATTGGTGATTTGAAACTGCCACTGATCATATGGGGACAGCTCAGAGATATGATATGGTACTAGTCCATTTGTTTTTTATAAGTAATTCTGGGTTTTATTGGTATTCAGTGCAGGGATGAACATGGGAATTATGGGGAATTACTGTACAAGACTTTTCTTCAGGTTTGTTTTAATTGTAAGGCAAGCAAAAAGAGCATTACACTAATTCAGTCTGGGTATGATGAAACTATTAAGTATTTTCTCAGCATTAGCAGAAGACATAATATATCTTAATGTATAACTCAGAATTTAGCCCACAGTCAAAGATGACAACTCAATTTCTAAATTCTGATTTTTCTTGCTTAGAACCTACTATTAATTAACCATCAACTATTTAAGCAATACTTTCTTTAGCATCCCTGAAAAGATCTTCCCCAAGAAATTCAAGATGAGAAATTGGTCTAAATTTGTCTACAACTGAACTCTCCAAGTGAGTTTTCTTAAGGCAAAGATAATCAAGGAAACTTTGGGAGAATATAGAACTATCGGTGCTCCCAGTGAGCTATTTCAAGTGTGTCTTTCAAAAGTGTTTACCCCATTTCAATGATGATCCATTTTGTTAAATTGTATGTACACATTACTAAAATGCACCTTAGTGAACCCATAAAATTTTAGTTTGAGCATTAAAGTTTTGTTAAAAATAGCTACCTTAAAAAATGTGTAGACATCATTTGTAATTCAATGACATGGGATAATACTAGAAGGAGTGAATGCACTATATAGATAAAATGCATTGATTACAAATGCTTTTTAGAAATTGGAATTACACCTAGAGTACTTGTGAAAGATTTAATGTGTTTAGCATGTACATTTGTAGATGAAAAGTAATTGGGCTGTCCATTTTAGAAAAAAAACTGTGGAGTTGTTTAATTTACATTTTATAGAAATCATTGAGAAATACACTATACAACTTCATAATATCATAATCTACTCTTACACTGTATTTTTGTATTGTGTATCCAATGTACCTTATGTTTTTGTATTTTAGTCTTGACTGAGGTAAAAGTATTATAATTAATAGCCCAAACATGATTATAACTGTAAGTTCATAAGTAGAGAATGTACAGCCATTGGAAATTATGAATTTACAGAACCTCTTCCTTTTATAAGTAATTACTTTAAACATTTATGTAAAAGCACTATGACCTCAAGGCTAGCTGCAGATTTAAAATGCTAATTAAAATGTTATAAAAAAATTAAAAATAAAATGATTTTAGTAGTCTCAACTATAAAATCAACTATTATTTTTTTCATCTAGATTTTATTTTGCTTATATAAATTATTCCCAATGGATTGGACAGCAGTGAGGAATACTGTCTAAAGACTTTAAAAGGTCATGCCTCTTCTCATAATTGAAGCTTCTGGGTGGTGATAAAAGTAAGAAACTTTATACTGAAGTCTAGTGTTATAAAATTGTGATAAGAATATCCACTACAGGACTATAGGTTAGAGGTTTTTCAAATGTGATCTAAGCCTCATTTGAAATGTGACCTTCACTCATGAAAACTTAAGTTTTGTTATGTTTTCTTTTGGCAGTTACTGGTGAGCCTCATAGCTCAAGGGTCCTGGGAATGAGTCTGGCCTCAAAAGTATATGTGTGCACAGTTTGAATGTTCTCTGTTTTTGCATACTGTAGGTTTTGCCAGTTGCTTCTTCTTCATATCTATGGGAAATGCCTTGTGCTTTCAATCCAACTATCCACCTTCTGCTTTCTGGGTTAGGCCTTTGTTTGTTGTGACTCACAAGTGGATTCTGAATATTTTCAATTGATCTGAGGAAGTATTATACTATGATGATTTTTTGCTTTATAAAAAAACAAATTAACTTACACAATATACAAACGATTCACGGAGAAGGGAAAAGAGAATACATATAAGATGCAACATTGCAAAATAACTGTAAAATTTATTAAATGCAGAAAATTAATAACAACGTATCAGTATATATCTACAGTATATACTTAAAAAAACAGGGATGCTTTAAGATGAAACAGAGCATGATGTAGTGCAATAATTTGAATACATTTTAATAAAATTACATTTTTTATTTTAATTAAAGGTGAAAAACATTCATTATGCTATGCATTAATATGCTGTCTGACCCAGATAACTTAAAGAACATTTAAAATCTGTTTCATCTAGTGATCTGAGCCTGTGGTTGCTTATTTTCACCTTTTACAAATCTGACAGTTAATTAACACATTTAATAATGTGATCACACAAGAATTATGCAGAAGTGTGTTGATTTTTTAATTACATAAGCTTTAATTAAAAATGAAAATGGGCAAAACCTGTGATTAACACATTGATATCAACTGTAATTCAAATATGAAACAGCAGAAACTTATATTATACCAGTCCTCAAGTCAGCTTAATTTGATCTAAAACAAAACCAATAATTTTTAAAAGTTGATGCATTTTTTTTTGCTCTGAAGGCAAAATTACAGCACCAGAAACATCACTGACATTTAGAGGTGCTTGTCTTTGTTTTTGCACTTTGTACATCCCATGAGTTCTCTCTAGAATAGTATTACATTGCCAGTTAAATCACTATAATTAGCATGCATCATATATCCAATGGACTGAAAAGGTCAGCTAAGACTTTTAAATACTGTGTGAGAAAAATTAGATATGTATTTTATTTGTGAAGACAAACACTTGATGAGAGATACCTTACTGCAAGTTTCTGCTTATTCTCTACATTAATTTAAAAGCTTTTCTTTCTTTCTACATTTACAATTATTACACTGAGGTGAGGTGTATTGAAACCGATTTTATAAAGGGAAGTGGAAGTGTTTGTTTTATTATGGTTCCAAATGATTCAGCGCAAATTTATTACAGACAACATTTTTAAAACCACAAAAAAACTCAACAGAGTTAAAAAGTAATAAAAAATATATTCAAATTGCATGTGGGATTTTTATAAATTCATTTTAGTATACCAATCTTCATGAATTTTGTGGATGAACATTTTTATCCAAAAGAAAACTTAATCGATAACACCAAATTTGTGGAAATAATCTGTAAACATAGACCTCTGTATCAATTAGACCTTTCATTCATTGATGTGCTTTATACATAAATACATTCAGGGCTTTTGTTACAGAAATTGATTGCCACACCAACTTGTATAGAGTTCATAAACTACACAGAGTTCTAAAGAACTCCATACAAAGTGTACTGTTTCCATGTATAAAACATTCCTTCCATTGTACACTACTATGAATATTTTAACAGGGATATTAACTTAATGTTGGTACCTATGCAACTTTTTATAGTATACAGGGATGTGTGGTTAATTCAGCCAGCAGCCATATAACTCTTTGCGATTCACAAATGAAAACCTGATGAAGCTAAGCAGGTTTGATCTTGGTTAGTACTTGGAAGAGAGACCTCCTGGGGAAGCTAATGGTGCAGCTGGAAGAGGTGTTAGTGGGGCCAGTGGAGCTCAACCTGTTGTCTTGTGAGTTCTAATGCCTCAGTAAAGTGACGGGGACACTATGCTGTAAAAAGGCGCTGTCTTTCAGATAAAGTGTCAAAACTGAGGTCCTGACTTTCTGTGGTCATTAAAAATCCCAGGACATTTCTCTAAAAGAAAAGAGGTGTTACCCCTCTAATTTTATCCTGGCCAAATTTTCCATTGGCCTTTACCAATAATGGCCTCCTAAGAATCCCTATCTATGAATTGGTTTCATCACTCTGCTCTGTTCTCCTCCCCTCCCCTCTCCTCTCCTGATGTGTGGTGAGTATATTATTATTATTGTTAATAATAATAATAATAATAATAATAATAATAATAATTCATGTTATATGCAGATGAAATATTATTATGAATGTATTATTACTAATATGTTTTCACATCAAGTACAGTACAAAGGCAAGATAGATTTATACTATAGATGGCAGGATGGCATCATACAGATATGAAGAAAAGAATCAAGAAAAAAGAAAAGAATATAATTCCAAGTTAAATGTAAACTTGAAGAGATGAAAAGATATTTTTAACTGTGATTTAAATTTGAATTGATGCTCTGATAGATACTGTATGGCTAGATTTTCCAGAGTTGTGAAACATTGCACTAAAAGACCCAATCCACATTAATACATGTATGAATAGAGAGAAAAGTTTTTGTGCTTTAGATATGATGGTCCCAGACCAATCAGATATCTATAATTGATCTAAATCAACCTAAAATCTTCCCCTTATTAAATACAGCTCATAAGACTGTTCTAGTAAGTATTTGGGTAGCTGCATTTTGGCAGGTAGTTAGTTAGACCTTTGCTAAACCTTCCCATGGTTACCTAATTTTTTAGGTAAGGCCAGTAAACCTGAAGTAATAAGTTTTTTTATATGCTCTGTATTTTTATGTTTAGCAATGTCACTGTTTTGTTGTTTAAGGTTTAAGTGTTTATATTTGTTTTAAGGGTACCAAAAGTGTATTTGGGGCCTGTGTGTTGTCAGAGACGAATACGAAACTTCGTTAGTTAAATGTGTTAAGTACCTAGGGTAAAAGTGTCTAAGTACACTCATACACTGGTATAAGAACTTTCAGTATACAAATCCTCGCTAATCTGAACACGAAGAATTTGTATCTTGTAATTCATTATGAGAACGACATTTTGCTAATCCGAACTTTGAAGTTCGTAAGTGACTGACTATGGCTGTGGACCTTCTGCAAACATTCTGCGCCACCAAACAGCTGTTTGTTTCTGCACGGGCGCAAGGCATTATGGTTAAGGACGTCGTGAGGCAGCAGTGCTTTGTTCATGATCATAGTGAAAGCTTGTGATCTCATTTCCAAAATGTTTTTTGTGTTTGTTTTGTAGCTGCTGTTCATTATGGGCCCTAAGGAAGACAAAAAAATTATTTAACGTAATAGTCGACAACATTGTCCATATCATTATAGCCGATCGCATGGATAGTGTAAAATGTAAATATGATATTATTAATTATTTTATAGCTATAGTTGGCTTATTTGAGTAGAACTGCATTGATCTCTAAGCTTGTGTAACGAATATACCCCTGCGTATAACAGGGATCTCAGTTGCCGGGCTAGGGGAGGTCTCCTTTAGCTCAGACGGCAAGTTCCGTGTTGCATGACGCCAGAGACCGGGGTTTGCGCCCAGGCAGTGAGGGACAAACTGGCAGGGCAGGACCGGCAAGGGTGGAAACCCCAAGAACTGTTACACTTGCTATAAAGGTCTATATGGTATTATATGTTTGGGTGTTTTTTGAGTGAACTTGTCTTTGGTTCGGAACGGGGTGGAATTTTCCCCATAAGAAATAATGGAAATTTTATTTTCGATTTATGATCTCCCTTCTTCCAAACAGATTTTCAGGAGCTAATGATGCTCGGATACCGAGATCTGAGTGGATTGTGAGATAAGTGCATTGTAATAGTAATGTATGAAATGATTATGTTGTGTCATGTTTAAATGTGTTGAATCATAGTAAAAGTTTTAAATACGAAAAATAACATGTATGAGCCAGGTAGTTAGACCCTCGCTACCAGCTTGCTGCACTTCCAACTTTTAAATATCTCTGGAAACTCCCATGTTTTTTTCTAATTGTTTAGAAAATAAACTATTAAAAAGGAATGCTGTGTGAGTTCCTTCTGTGTGCGCCGGTAAACACAATCAACTGTGAGATGGCAGAACTAGGAGGACCCCGCTAGCTGTCACCACAGCCAGGCAGCATAGGGACTGTGACATAGACGCCATCAGTTAGTTGTGTTTATGGGAGTTGCAGTAAGACAATGCTACAGTACATCTGTGAGCATCTATAGCCACTTTAAATACCCGGCTCCACTTAAGACAGGGTTACATACAGATGCAGCCATTCAAAATGCGCGGTACAAACCCGCGGTACGGTAATCTACCCACAAGCCACCGCGAGGCACCGTAGGGCACCGCGGTAAGTGATTGGCTGGCCAAAATGACCAACAGGGGCACTCGTGGTGCATTGGTTGGTAGTGAAAAGATTTAATCATTTAATGTCTTTACTGTGCACATTTTAATCCGCTTAGTTTTGAATATTTATATGGAATTTTACCACTAAAGGGAAATTTTAGTAGCTGAGCATAAAAAGAAGAGGAGCATAATGCATCTGAAGGTCATAAACGATATTAATTTAGGAACATAAACATTACTGTATGTACGTAAACTGTACTGTGTATGGCTGGTCTTGGTAGTTTAAAGAAAAAATACACACCAGTCTTCCATTTCTCCCTAAACATTTTAAGCATGAAAGTTTTATGAAACGGTACCCAAATATGCGATTGCTGTATAGAATGAATTTTAATTTAAAAAAATTATTTAACACGAAAATTAAGCTGTTTACATCTTCCGCCTGAGAACAGTCACCCGTTGCTACCCAACGCAGAAACACAGCCACTAACTAGCAGAGAGAGGACATTAGCTAGCCAATATAATAAAGAAATAAATGATTATTTTGTTTATTTCTTTTGCACATTTATTTGAACATTTTGAACGATTGTACAAGCACTTGGAAACTGTCCAATCCCTAGTTCATCAGGCATTTTCTTTTACGCTGCGGGCATTCTCCCGGTCTGGCGCCGGTCTGTGTCTTCTAGGATATAATGCCAGCGAACTCTTGTTTTTATGTCCACTATAACAGACAATCTCCTTTGCTTTTAACCGAGCGTCTAACCCCTCTGATTGGAGAAAAAAGACGTGCTGGTTTGCTATACATACTGTACCAGGAAGATGATTTCTTTCTATTCGAAACGTGTATTTTAAAAGTTTAAGAAGTAAAAACCTTACAGCGTACACAGATTTCTAAACTGATCAGGATCATTATCTTTGTCTTATACATAATAATGTTCACCGCTCTGTCCAGCAAATTAATAATAAACTTTATTTTATATAGCGTTTTAAAGGAATAAGTAATTAGATTGCTCATAAACCTAATCACTTTTTCTACATAAACACCGGTGAAACTGGTTTAATTCGTCACAGCCAGCACTCCCGCAGAGAGGGGGGTTGTACTCGTTAATGTCTTAGCCGGAACACATCATTATATCTCATTTTGTATTTCTATAAAAAAATCATTTGCCCAGCCTAACACTATTGTTGTTATTGTTTTTATCCTGTAAAGCGCTTTGAGGAGCACAGCTTTCTCACCACTTAGATTACTTTTTGATACCACCCTTACACAAAGCAGAAACTTCTTGTATTTTCCGATGACATACAAGTGGAAGGATTACAGATTTTAATCGTCTTTTTTCTGAACCAGGGAAAATCTGATCATGTTTCTCTATAACAATAATAAAAAACTTTATTTTACATATCACCTTTAAAAGTGGCATCTCAAAGCAATACAGTAGATGTAAACCACAGATTACAAAGTAAATACCCAGACAAACGCAAACGCGTTTATAATAAAATGCTTTTATTCATTCAGCAGAGAGAGAGCGTAAAACCTGGGCGTAACAGCTGTTCCTTTTTCTGATCACTCGCTCTCTGGATAAACGTCTCACCTGTCCTGTTCTTTGTTTTCCTAATTTGCTGATTATGCCTTCTGCGATCCACTCCTGCCCTCACTCCTAAATAAGTCTATTTTAAATTTCTTTGCGCGGTCCATTGTGCAATTAACCCTTGTATGTGCTGTCCTTAAGGTGATATCACATAAAGGTGATATGTAAAATAATGTTTTTTATTATTGTTATAGAGAAACATGATCAGATTTTCCCCGGTTCAGAAAAAAAGATCTAAAGTATACTAGTTAAGAAAAATAAATCTAAACGGGGAGAAAGCTATGCTGAAAGTTTATTAAGATACTTAGAAGACAAAGATATCAATTTATGTTGCATTTGTCCGATTGTGAATCAAAAAACACATATATTTTAACCCGCATTTGCGATTTAAATCAAAACGCGATTTAAATCAATATAAATGTTTATATTGTAACGCCTAGGTGGCTATTCATTGTTATTAAAATGACTTAAATTCGATCATGTTGTGATATTTAGAAATATACATTTGTTTGGTGCGAGTGAAGTTTTATTTAATCTCTGAGCCATACTGATTCTTATGGAAGCCAGTTTCCACCAGGGAGTAAAAAAAAAACACACTATGGTATTCTCTTCGATGCAGTGCAGTTAAAAACATATCTCTAATGCTGTTCCTAAATGAATATCGTTTATGACCATCAGACGCTTTATGCTCCTTTTCTTTTTTCCAGTGGATTGAACAGGGAGACGCATTTCATGATGTACTTTTCACTGATGAAACAACAGTGGCTCTGGCACAGTTTTCAACCATGTTGTTTTATAAAAAGGGGAGATACTGTATGTACGCATTACTGGAGCTAAAAGTTTAGCCTTTGTCACTAATGTAACCACTAAATAAAGACATATAGAAATCCCTACGTTACAGACTGTATATGGCTGGTATTGGTAGTTCAAAGAAAAAATACACACCAGTATTCCACTTTCTCCCTAAACATTTTAAGCATCAGAGTCTTACATGTGGTTATTTCGGAAACGTTTGTACGTGCTCCTTCTGACCATGTTACTGTTTACTGTTACTGACCATATTAAGTTTGAGTGCCTGTGGGCACTTTTCCTGTCCGTGGGGGGTGGACCGTCTTTCATTAGAAGGTTAGTCTGTTCTACTCTGAGAATGTAGAGGGGGTGGAAAGTAATTCCGTGTCGCTTTAGCTAACCTCTTCAGTTTATTCCGCCAGACAGTACATGAATATAATTATATCGTTATTAATTTGTTTAGATACGCAATTCCATATTATATTCCCTGTTAATCAAATTCTAAAAGTATGCATGTGTTAGATAACAAGCGAATTCACAGAAAAGGTTAAAAGACTATCACTTTTCACAAAGTATATAATCCTAATATAAGTCTAAATCCTAATATAAGTCTAAACAGTATCAGCTTTATTTATGGGTTGCAATTTAAAAAAAGTCAAAAACCGCACTCAAAATGCAATTTAGAGCTTTCTGGCAAGAGGAGACACCCAAATTAATAATGTAACATGCCACTGTTTGTGCATGAACAAGGTTATACTTGTTCCCCGGCGGAACACATTCCATAAGAATCAGCGCTTTTATATATCGCCTTTAAAGGTGGCTTCTCAAAACGCTTTACAGGATAAAAACAACAATAACAGCAACAACAACAATATTGTATTTCATTGCACTTTGACAGATCATCCTTAAATCAATTATTGAGTTTTCTCTCTTTACTACTGTACTTGTCTGGATTGACTGAGCTCTGCTCTGTACCACACAATGATCCCCCCAGAGTCTCTGCCCCGGGTGATTTGGGTTTTTTTGACAGAGGGTAAAAAACTCTCTCTCTCGCTTGCCCTCCCCCCCTGTGTATTGTCTGTTTTTTTGTGCTGTCCTTTGACAAAACAAGGCTCGCCAGATAATGTGAATCGAAACCTGTTTTTCTAGCTTTTAAAGTCGTGCGATGTGTAAGCGGGAACACATCATTATATCTTACATATGAAAAATACATAATATAGCTCCCAAACAAACGCAAACTTGTTTTTAATAAGATGCTTTTATTCACTAATAATCCGACAATTTCAGGAAGACTAAGGAAGGACTAAGGGAATTGTCATCTGTTGTTGAAGCTCTGTGAGCTCGGTGACTTTGAGACCACTTGTTATCCCAGGTTGTTTGAATCGCCACAATTCAAATAGAGAAAAAAGAGCTGACTGACAAGATTTAAGATGTGGCTGTCAATGTTGGATTAAAAAAAAAACATTGCCCGACGTTTGTTGCATTGCTTGAAAAATAACTTTATTTCGAGAGACTGGATAAGTAATTCAAGTGTTTTTTTTTAACTTCCTGAAAAACAACTAATAATTTAAATAAAAGGGAATATAATATAAAAATATAGTACTAAAAATAAGATACACTCTACAGACATTCACAACAGCGACTGTCAGAAGATAGGAGACAGCGGCTCAGACACCCGCTGAATGGAAAGGGGCACTTTAATGTTCTGTATGGCTAATACTAAAGCCAATACTTTAATATTCTTTTCTGTATGTTTAACAATAGTGGGTACTGGCCTAATTCGGCCCTACTCCCGTTGTTAGATGTTAATGTGTTGTTGTTAAGTGTGAATTTGTACCTGTTTCCCTGAGGTCTGGCTTTTTTTTGGAAAACTATAACTCTGGTCTTGTCCAGATTGACTGTCAGCGCCCAGGTCTGACAGTGCTGCTCCAGCAGTGCCAGGTTCTGCCGTAGCCTCTGTTCTGTGGGCGACAGCAGGACCAGGTCGTCTGCAAAGAGCAGGAACTCGATTTCTGTAATTAATGCAGATCAGTTAATCAAGGGACAAAACAATTATTACGCCTGGCTCCTCAATGGGCTTTGACGTGCTAATGCGCTGGTTTAACAGTCCGGGTGTGGCAATGTTTTTTATTATTGTTATAGAGAAACATGATCAGATTTTCCCCGGTTCAGAAAAAAAGAATCTAAAGTATACTAGTTTGTCACTCTTCTCATCCCCTCTTTGCTAAATGGCTTTTGAATAGAGTCACATGAAGAGAGAGGTGAAACAGCCCTACACAGCCCTGTCGCAGTACACGAATATAATTATATCTTATTAATTTCTTTAGATACGCAATTCTTTTAATACAGTCTTTGCTGTGCTCTTGGGGATCCTTGTGATATTTCGAGCTCTGGTTGAATGATAAGTGTCGCAGTTTAAATAATTTTCGTAGTTAGAAATTATGAAACGCTCTGTTAAAAGCAAGGGAGTTTTTATGTCCGTTGCAGTAAAAGAAAATGCCTGACAAAGTAGGGCTTGGACAGATTCCAAGTGCATTTTTGCAATTTACGTTGCATTGTCCATTGTGCTGCTGTAATACAGTTTAAAATAATTAAAAGTCTAAACAGTGTCAGCGTTATTTATGGGTTTCAATTTAAAAACAGCCAAAATCCGCACTCAAAATGCAATTTAGAGCTTTCTGGCAAGAGGAGACACCCAAATTAATAATGTAACATGCCACTGTTTGTGCATGAACAAGTTATACTGCTATTTCCTTAGATATGCGATTAAAAAAAAATTTTTTTGGAATCCCCGGCGGAACACATTCCATAAGAATCAGCGCCTTTATATATTGCCTTTAAAGGTGGCTTCTCAAAACGCCGTACAGGATAAAAACAGCAATAACAGCAACAACAACAATATTGTATTTCATTGCACTTTGAAAACCAAGTAATAACTTAACTATATGTGCAAACGTTTTATGATATGTCGCTGTTGTGAATGTCTGTGGAGTGTATCTTATTTGCCTGTCTGTCCTGGCTCTCTCGCTCGCCCTCCCCCCCTCTCTCCCTCACTTCAATTCAATTCAAGGTGCTTTATTAGCATGACAGATGGGTACAGTCAGTGTTGGGTATTTACTTTGCTTTGAGATGCCACTTTTAAAGGTGATATATAAAATCAAGGCTTTAACTTGCTTTAACTCCGCAAGTCTGAGTTCTCGTGTCTGTCCTATCCGAACTCAAAATTATTACAATGTGTATCTTTATAGCAGATGGTGTACAGCTTTTTAGTATAGATTACACTTTTCTAAAATGTATTTAAAAAATAAAAACGATTACAATCTAATCTTTCCACGTTTGATCCCAAGATCCCAAGAAAAATAAATCTAAACGGGGAGAAAGCTATGTTGAAAGTTTAAGATACTTAGAAGACAAAGTTACAGTATCAATTTATGTTGCATTTGTCCGATTGTGAATCAAAAAACACATATATTTAAACCTGCGTTTGCGATTTAAATCAAAACGCGATTTAAATCAATATAAATGTTTATATTGTAACGCATAGGTGACTATTCATTGTTATCAAAATGACTTAAATTCGATCATGTTGTGATATTTAGAAATATACATTTGTTTGGTGCGAGTGAGGTTTTATTTAATCTCTGACTCAGGGAAACGTTTCATTTTTTCAAAGAAATGTTTGTTAAAGGAAACTCATGGCTCCAGTGGGATTCGATCACAGACCGTGTGACGTGGGAGTTGGGAACCTAACCCACTGCACCACCGGCAAGGTCACATGCAGAGTGCTGAAAAAGCACTACAGAAACATTATCAACAGACAATATACAGCGTGTACTATTCTTGTGTTGCGGTACATGAATATAATTATATCGTTATTAATTTCTTTAGATACGCGATTCCATATTATATTCCCTTTTAATCAAATTCTAAAAGTATGCTTGTTGACTCCGGTATCACGTTAGTTAAGGACTTCGATGCTTAAAATGTTTAGGGGAAATGGAATACTGGTGTGTATGTTTTCTTTAAAGTACCAAGACCAGCCATATACTGTATGTTTAAGTTCCAAAATTAATATCGTTTATGGCCTTCACACGCGTTACAGTATGCTCCTATTCTTTTTATCTTCAGGTACTAAGATTTCCCTTCAGTGGTAAAATTCCATATAAATATTCAATACTTAAACGGGCACAGTTAAGATAATATACATATACATACTGTATACAGTACAGTTTGCATACGGTAATATGTTTATGTTCCTAAATCAATCTCTTTTATGAGCATGTGAAAGGCATGGTGAATCGATTCTCAAATATTACTGTACTTTGCATGATTGGAAACAAATGCGTGATTCCGAAATGCTGTGGTCTTACTTTTACAAAGACGGTCAATGAAAAAAAGAATGTGGACCAGGGCAATACTTTGAGTTTACAGCTTGTCCAAGGTCATTCATTATTAATACTATTAGTAATATCTTCGTTAAAGACTTTGATGGCGACAGCTCAAACATGAGAGGTTGAGCTTTATTAGCTCCACCTTGCGGAAATTCCGGATACTATAATTTTGCTTATTATTTACGGTAACTCGCGGTATTTACCGGTAACTCGCGGTAGACTGCGTAAAGCGCACCGCAAAATAATGCGGTATTGCCCGTGCATTTTGAATGGCTGCATCTGTATAAACTCAGTGAGTAATTTTGAAATAAAACATTGTCCAACATGGTGATTCTTTAGAGCTGTTTTGGTGGAATATTCCATTTGGAAGCTCTCAAATACAAATGTAATTGGTTGCCATAAGTTTTGTTGTGCTTTCCCCCTTTTCTGTTCACCTTCGTAATGAAACATGTCTTTGTATGGTTTGCCGAAGGAGAAGTCCTTGGTTTGGTGTTTTCTAAAGCAACACACTAAGTTCCAACCAGTAGATTTTTGCAGCTTCTTCTCTGAGCAACTACAAAGGAACAACTACTCTTCCATCTCTACTTCTGTCTATTACAAATCCACAGATTCACACAGCTGTCTCCTGTACAGCTCATTTCACCCCACACATACTTAGAATTCTCTCCCTTTTTCATGGTTCCTCAGGCTCCAACAATTTTGCAGTGACGACATGGATTTCCAAAACCAAGCTCTCAAAATGCACTTTTTATTAACAGAGGTTACCCCACACATGTTATTGCCCTCTCCCAAGCTAAAGACAGCCGTCAGATCATTAACTCAATTAGAAACTCCCAGCTTCTCAACCGCATTCCTTTGGTGCTTAACTACTACCCTAACACCCTCTCTATCCCCAGGACCATTAATGACAACTTCCCCATCTTACAGGATGATCCCTCCACCAGTACCCTTTTTTCTGACAGCCCCATCATTTCATATCGCCGACCACCTAATCTGCATAACTTTCTTGTTCACAGCTCCCTTGACTGCCCTCAGCAATCATCCACACCAGGAATTCTGTCCTGGAACAGAACTCACTGCATCACCTGTCAATATATATACAATGCCATGCTCATTCAAGGCCCCTTTTAGACAATTCCGCATCACCCAGGTGACATCTTGTACCTCCAGCAACCTTATTTACTGGATCTCTTGCTGAAAATGCAATCTACACTGATGAAACAGGAAGGAGACTGCAAAACCGCTTCAGGGAACATGTCAGGGCTATGAGAATCAAAGATCTCTCCAAGCCCATAGTTTCTCATTTCACCTCTAACTGCCATGATCATACTGATCTCTCTGCATTCTCAAAGAGGGGTTTCTGAACATCCGAAACCAAAATTATCCTGAAACTAGGATCCCACCTTCCCCCTTTCACTCAGCGACAGACTCGTTTCCTCTTAACCCTCGCTATTCATTTGCAGGTTTTGACTTCACACCTCTCTTCACCTCTTTCGACTTCACACCACTAGAATGTCCACTTTGCTTCTCTCCTGCTCTCGCCTCCTCTTCACTCTCAGCTTTTGTTCTCCCGTGATTTATCAGCTGCTGATTTTCCTCTCTTTTTCACACCCTAAGAAGGCTCCACAGCTGAAACATTGTGTTTCTTTCTTCTAATTTTAACATTGAATAAACCTTTACTTGTTCCCTTGCAGCCTAGGCATGCTGACACAGCTACCTACTTGAACTATTGTATTTTGCAGCTACAGTAAGAGGTTAGGTTTGGTCCTGGCTTAAATATGATACTAACCAGTCTTTTCAGTTTGAAATGAAATGTCAAAAATTAAAGAAATAAGTACATCAACTAATAGATAATGCTACAAATGTCATAATAATGGCATACAGTATGCAGTTCAAGAACTAAACCAAGACTAGCACGGATCTACATTTAATGTAAAAATACAAGAGTGTATATTGTGTCAATTGAGAGGTAAGATTAGGTCTAGAATATATTCTAGAATTTCATATTTAATTGCCCTTAAAAATAATTTCAGCAAAATGTTTCAATACTTTTTGTTTTTGAGTTTTAACATTTGTGCTGGTTTTTAGCTTATGTCATTCTAAAAGTCCTTATTATCCTTTGCTATTTGATAGTGTAAGCAGTTTAAAAGATGAAATCAGCGTAATTACCATTCATTCTAAGGGACTCCAGTATGATACATCCCAATTTCTGTTTTATCAAAATTTATATAGATGCAGTATGAGTAATAGGTACTGAAAAGATGCACAGAAGATGCTTAACAAACAAGCTATATTTCTGAACAGGTTGTATACAGTAGCTTTGGGCAATTCTTTTTCCTTCAAGGAGATATTAGCAGAAACAAATAACTGTTAAACAGTAACATTCTTTTTTCTTTTCTTTAGTTTCTGTTTTAATACTATACATTGCACACATTGTGTTTTCTGTACCGACCTGTTTTAAAGCTTTATCTTGAAATAAATTATTGATGTGTTGCAGAATGTTTATTTGTTTTCTGTATAAGAGAATAATGTGCCATCAACCAGCAGATGATGTGTTACCCTTTTCGTGGGTGTGGTTTCATTGTTATCTTATACAATGGGTCTATGTTGAAAAAGGGTTTATTTAATCATCCAGATTTGCATACACATTTTTGTATTACTAAGGAGCAGTTTGTGAATGGATGAAATATTGCAAAACAATAAGTTTAATATTCATCTGAAACTGTGGCAATTAACTTATGATACATTTTGGCACATCTGCTAGTTCTCATTTCTTTTTTGCATTCTGTTGTGCATAATATATTGATACTGCTTAGTCTTCTAGTTAAAGGTAGACAAACAGTATTTAACAATTTAGGGCAGAGAACCTCAGCTTGAAATTATGAATGTTTACTGCCAAACGGTGGTGTTTGCACAGGGATCTTTTAGTCTGACCATGGAAACAGCATTGGAAATATGTCAGTGACATCAATACTGGTACATACAGAAGGCATCTTTACATGGATCTTGAGACTGTTTGCAATTGGTAGTGTGCTTTTACAGAGATGTTTTGGAGCATACATTTATTTACCCAATGTTCTAACTCATTCGTTGTTGCAATTGATTTTTATTTCTTATTGGATTTTCCCTTTAAGGTCTAATATGCAAATATGGTTGAGAAACACGGGTTTTATCATGCATGCAGTGCAAAATTCTCAAACAAACCTTTACACAAGGTGACACAAAAGAGTGTTCTGAACAAACAATGCATGATTCTAAGCAACAAAAAATGCACATGTACAATATAAATAGTATTATGTACAACAGTAAGTGTTTATTTTGTTCATCTTTTAAGTGACAGTTGAGCATTGATCTCTTGAGTGAATGTAGGTTTTAGCTGTGTCATAAACTAATGCCGTCCACATGCAGTGTCACAATTCTGTGTGCATGTCAACCTGACCTTTCATTCTTCCCTGGAGGTAGATCTTCCTGAGAATACTTCCCAAACAACAGCCGCTAGAGTAGAATTAGGATTAATGACAGGGCAAAAGAATAAGACAGGTGCATGGATTCCATGCAACCATGTGAAAGGGTTACCAAAACAATCAGAGTTCAAAAGAAACATGGTCTACTTCAGCTAATGATGCCTGAACAAAATCGTTGTTTAAGGCTGTATTGCTGACCTTTTGTGCTATAATGTTCTCGTACCATAACTGCACTATTATATCTCTGGTTTGAGTATATCCTAAAATTAAAATCTGCTTTGATTGATTTATAGATCAGTTCTAAAATATGTACAAAAATTCATTTTGAAAGATGATTTTTTTCTGAGTACTGCATTATATATCTCTTCCTAAAGGTTGCAGGGGTTACCTTTAATAGTATTTTACAATGCTAATTTGATCATTTATATATTGTTTTTACTGTATTCATTGCATTTACTTTCAATTTTGGGAAAAAAGCATGACACTCACCAAAAACATTATGCTTGACAGATACTATAACATGACATCCCTATGCACAAAATACGTATTTCCATTTTTCTATTTAGTGCACCTCTTCCCAGTACAATATTTTTAAATTTTAGTTTTATAAATAAAACAAATATTTTGTTTTATGGCAAGGTAATACAAAAGCCTGGCTTTCTCAAAAGTGTTAACATTTTTGCTAACAAAACGAACTATTGTGGAGTGAATATTTGGCTTAACCCGTTTGGCTGACCGTAGGACGAGAAGGCCAGGACCCCCCCCCCCCTCCCAAGGTAACCAAGGGGTAGCTGCTGAGGTGGAGTTGGGGTGGAGCTGGGATACAAAAGTCACACGCGAGGGAGAGAGATATCATATTTGGTATTTACTGTATAGTGTTCGGTGGAGGAAGGACCTCAGCAGTCTGGGAGATGAGACCGCATTAAGTGCTTAAAACACAGCATCTAGAATTCATATATAAGAATTTAGTTTGTCAAAATATTTACTGAATATTTGCACATCCTTCACATGTTGAGAAAACTCTGAGAAAGTTTGTAATTTCACACCACTGATCTTCATGCAGTTAGTGTGACACATAACATGACAATTTGACTCATGTTTGGGTAGTCAGTCCGTAGTGACTAGAAACATCTACACACCACTACTTTTCATGAATTCATGTTCTCATGAGATTTTATTTTTTAAAAACTAGGACACGCCCATATTTAAAGAATTTGTAGTTAAGAGTTTCAGTTGAAAAAACAAGCCTGTGTCATACCTCACAATCTTTGATCTATCTTTAGGGTTGGACAGCTGACAAAGCAGCAGTATATCAGCCTCATTAAAGGAAAAACATATACAGTATTTATACAACAGTTTCTTCATAAATGAACATCAGACATATTTTACAAGCAAACTATGTCTCTTTGATCTGGTAATTATGGAACATTCTTTTCCTTTTCAACTTCATGACACTTTCAAAATAAAAAAAACCTTAAATTTCTGAATTAGAAAATAGTCCTAATCATTTATTTGTTTAATCACATGATTATTTATCCATCTGTAAATTAAAACATTTCCAAAAAATATATCTACTTTTTGCACACCCTAATAATAATTGACCAGCAAGGATTTATAATCAGCATTAACAAAATCTAAAAATACACATTACAATTATAATAAGCAATTAGACCAACAGTACTGATATGCATAAAATTCCCTGGGCTCATTAAAATGTTAAGATTGAAACTGGTTTAGCTGCTGTATTTTGCATTTTTGTACAGCAGTCTAAACAGGAATCCAGATGGGACTTTTCTTTTGCTTTTATTGATGATCCCTTGAACCCCTTGGATCACTATTCATCACAATATAAGGTTTTCTTTTAGAGTATTATCACATCTATTAGAACATTATATCTACACAGTCCTCTTGATATTAAGTCAATCTTAGGATACTGTATTACCCTTTCTTTTATCTTTCTTATATTCCATTTAAAAAAACAAAGCAGCAACATATGTAAAACACAGAGATAAACACAGAGTAACACTTCTAGATAAAGGTCCACCCATGTAAACTGAATGCAGTTCACACCTACTGAATGATAGGTGGAAACTACAATTAAACTGCACTTGGGCAACAATTGCGATAGAGACCATTTATCCTTGTAGCACTGAGCTAAAGATCACAGAAACTTAGCGAATAAACATGTATATACATACATAATCTTTTATTTACATCTTAAAAGTTATTTAAACGACTTTAAATTAATTTACAGTTTGAGGGATGATAAATTGATAACTGGATATAAGGATCACATTATGATTTTTATAATGCATCTGTGCTTCTTAGATTTATAAAAAAGGAACCAAAGTAAAGAACAAATGTTCCTTAGTTCCTGCTAAATACAAAAAGAGGTTGCTTTCATCATGTGTTACATCATTAAAGCATCTTCAGTTCAATGTGTAGGTTTAGTTATCCACTAACATTGTGGATATTAAAGCAACAAAACCCTGAGGTTTTTGGCCTCCCAAGTGGCTCGGTTGTAGAAGGTGTTTGCAGGAGCAGGGAGCAGCGGGTCGCTCTCTATGATCAAGGGCTCATATCTGGATCTTGTCACTAATAGACTCTGACTGGGATTATCCAAACAGTAAAACATAATTGGCTGAGTGCTGCCGAGGTTACTGTGGGACTAGTTGGTCATGGTTCTCTCAGGACGCAGTGACAAGGCAATGTGTGTGGCCTCCTGGGTGCTTCCAGGCATGTAGTGCTGTCGGTGTGGGATGTCCATTTCCTTCAATCAGTCCTGAACATCTGGTATGGGGCTGTGCTTCCTGTGACATGATGAAAAGACATGCTTATTCTTCCTCATTTTCCTCGGTGTGCAGTTACGTATCTGAGAAGTTAAAAAAATTCTAAATGAATTTCTAAAATGAAATCAGGTGGGTGCAACAAAATTCTAAATAAAAAATATGTTTCATGTTTTCTAATTTAATGATAGCATCAATTTTCTAAACATTTTAATCATTTGTCTTGAATATATAATTAGAAGCCTCAAAACTAAAATTATAGACCTGTGTAATTGTGCAGTGCACTCAAATGACATTTCTTGAAATGACCACTATGTAAATGCTCTATATGCTTTATGCTCTTATATCTGCTGTATTTATGCAGTTTATTTATTGTGAAAATTCTGTTCTTTATAGCTGGACAATACCTGACTAGGTATTAGAGAAACTGATTAGGCTCTGGGTGTCCCTAGCTAAAAGATCTTATTCTACTGTATGACCTATTGTATTTGGTACTAATCATTATCTTCTCTAAGAACTAGTACATGAAACACACAGACACCCATTTTAAAACATGCATTACCATTCATAACATTTAATAAAAAACAAAAAGCTTTAGATACCAAGAACTGACCCTGGTGGTAAAATTAAAGTAAAAGTAAACATAATATATCCTGAACAGTTATTGGGGACTGCTAAAATATATTCCTTTTCAAATATAAGTAAATTAATTGATTGATGCTCCCGTTTACTGCACAGTGCCCTGTATTATTAGCTAAACTGAGTCAAGGGCTTTCTGGAATAAATCATCCTGCATCCCTTTCAAATATGAGGCTAGATTTGGTCTGACCCATTTTTTGTCAGGTGTATTATTATTTTTTGTTACATGAAGAACTGTAGCCATTAATATTGTGGTTTCACATAAAATCAGTGTCTCTCAGATGGATTAACTGTAGAAAGTCTTAAAAGAAGCATCTGTTCAGGAAGAATTAAAATGACCAGTTGAAATGGAATTTTCTTAGTTGTATCATAGCACAAGAGTCAAAAGAACACATGGGTTAGTGCTGAATGTGTAAGGTCTCCTAAAAATGCAGAACTGACAAAATTGCTAACAGTTCAGCTGACATTTACAGTTACAAAAATATACTCATTACTGTATACGTTAAACAGAAAACCAAATGTAAATGCATAGGAGGATATAAAAGCAACTGTAAAAGATGCTTATTGGGCTCCTTCAGTGTTCAATACAGAACTTCACCTTCCGACCCTCGGACACAGGCGTAATTTTTATTTTCATAAGAAAAGGAAAAGCTTATACTATTTTTTTCCTCATTGCATCTGGTTGTCAGACTCTCCACGCAACCACGCACTCGCAGCCACATTCCAACGTGCTCTGTTCACCACAATTAACCTATTATCCAACCACTTTTCCCCTTTTTTCTCTACTTAAACCTTTCTACCGCACCTCTCCATGCTCACTATTGAGTTCTACTCGCCTGAGCTAAACCTTTCCCTCCACTTGATTGTCTCGCTACTTTGGATTACGGATTTTGCCTTCCCACCGACTATGGACCTGCCTTACGGATCGGATGTAGTTATTGGACTCGACTCTCTGGTTTACAGATCTCTGCCCTCCTTCTGATCACGGAACTGCCTAACGATTTGGACTTCGGTTACGGGACATTCTCTCTCACTCGACCCTTTACTCCAACCCTGCACACGGTCTGAATTTGCTACATACTGGTCCCTGACACCAGTATAAGACTGGTTCTGTATTCTCACCCTTTAAGCCTTGATAAAATTAATCAGCTGGTCTTCTGCCACTCACTCTGTTGTTGTGTGGACAATGTTGTGTGGCTCTGGCGGAATTGTTCTGTAAACTGAAGAGTTATAGAGGAGACACGTTGTGTATCGCTTCTTTTTACACTTGTAACAACATTCCCATGTTAATGCGACATGGAAGACATTATTAATAACCTTTTAAATCTGGAGCTTCACACCTGCATGTCAAGATCACGGTTTCAAAATAAAAAAACTCAAACTTTCGATTGAATGAGAACGTCATGATTGTTTCGCAAAGGATGTGAAACCTGACAGGATGTGAAATTTGTTAAAGTTACCATCAGAAGAAGAAAAATATTTGTTTATTAATTTGTGGCTGCTTAGTGGCTTGCAATGGCTGGATAGTTAACACTTCCCAATTGCTTTGTCGGTCTGTCCATCGGGGGAAGGGGGGAAAGGGAGTGGGGGGGGGTCCTTGACAGCTGACACTCCTCCATACGCTTAAGTGAAAAATTAATAAATTTTGTAAGCATGCATAGGCAGCAAAAGATCAGCTAAAGAAGGAAGAAAACTCTTTCAGAGAAAACAATTTTTCAGGTGTGAAGAGTACAGAGCCCCAATTCAATTGCAGCCTAAACCTTTCCCCACACACCCTGCCCCTGCTGCAATTGGAATATACACAAAGCACTGAAAGCTTTACAGTAGATGATCAGGTGTTTCGCAGACATAGGGATAGTATGTAATTCTGGCTTTATGAACTCACACCTGGGATTCGATTAATTCTAAATAAGTTTAAAAAAAAAAACTGCACCAGGTACTAGATCTTGTTTATGTTAAAGTTATATCA
This sequence comes from Atractosteus spatula, assembly GCF_055471065.1. Lineage (NCBI taxonomy): Eukaryota > Metazoa > Chordata > Actinopteri > Semionotiformes > Lepisosteidae > Atractosteus > Atractosteus spatula. The sequence continues at coordinate 22,696,253 of NC_142716.1, read as the reverse complement.
CTGGGCAGTGGTGGACGGTTAGTGAACGGTGTGCTATTTTGTCAGCAACTTGCTAATCTGCTTAACACCTGTAAAAAACATGATTTTATTTCTGTACGGAATGCGTGTTGCTTCTACAGAATTAAAGTGTTTCAAATGTTTAATTAAGAAGTAAGAAGAACTTACAGGAAACAGTGGAAACTTGTGACATCCATACTGTTAACTTGATCAACCTTTTTTAATAGCCTTGCATATGCACACTGTAGGATATGCAAACAATGCGCATACTGTACAGTACATGTCAAACCAGTTGCTTTCCATTGAAGATGCGCTTTCGTTGCGATTTGTTTTTCTCCATAGCCTCCGCTTTATCATTTATACAGTATGCCTATTCCAGAGACATTTTCATTGTCGATAACTATGGGGGGAGAGCATGTAGATTCCAAAACACTCTACGGCAGCGAAAGTGAGCAATTACCTGCTTGAAAACAAATGTGTTCCCAAAAGCATATACTGTACAATCATCACAACATTTGCAAACATTCCCGATACATAACAATGTTATGTACTCTACATTGTTATATTTTATACTATGACAGGAGAATATACACTGTATTAATTATTGTTGTTGTTGGGCTTCAAGCTTTGAGTCGCCTACTTACTTCTTAGACTAGCTAGCAGAGAAAGTCATTGCCCTTCCCTCTGCCTGCCTCACCTGTTCCCATTTTTAACCATTCTGTGTCTGAATCGCAGCAAAATGGAGGTTCTGTGTCATTTGTTCAAGTTATTGACATCTGAAACATTGTGTCTCATAAATAGATATTTTAATAAGCGAAGCTTATGAAAACTGAAGAAAAAAATGACTCAAGATACAAGAAGCTTGAAATTATTATTATTAAATTAATACTGTTAATAACGATCAGACACATTAGTTTAACATTGTGAGTTTATTCTTCACCATACAGGTTAATGTACACATGTTCATCAGTCCATATATGTTTACAAAACCTTTCTATACATTTAGTGCTCCATCCATCCATTATCAGAGGATAATCTACAAATAGAAATTATTCAAGACCACAGGTGCCACCTGTTACTGAATCTAAGGGTTCACATACTCGTATGAGGATATTAACTCTTGGATAATTTTAATGAGATACTCCAATTTATCTTATAACTTTATGATATACTGTATGTTTACTCATGTTATCTTTATCCTTTATTAAGTAAGCATCTAGTTATGTTTAAGTTCTAAAATACATGCAAATACAGATGAACCTAAAAGTTTAACAAAAAAATTTCTTGACAAGGTACACTGTAAAGAAAATATAAAAACATTAAAAACTATAAAAAATGAAGTTGTTAATATAGATCTTTTTTGTTCCAAAATCTCTTCCAGTTAATTTTTTGAAGATCTTGAAGATAATGTGTCTATAAAGTTGTTTAGATTTTTGAGGCATACACCAGAACCTTTTTGTATAAAGGTTCTTTAAAATGTTTAAAACAAATGTATCACTGGAAAAAAATGTATTTTTGAAAAGCCTTTCTGTTTGTATGTGATAAGTGGGACAAATAGACTTTGTTTTGGTTATTTTGTATTTATCTTTATAAAGAAAGCTTAGTTTAACAAGTGTTTAAGATTGGAGGTTATTAATTGATCTTTTGATTAAAACCACAGTCTTAAAAAGAACAGTAATGTGCAGAAAAATAAATTTTGTTCTAAAGACTAATTACCACTGAGAAGCTATTCTTTTTATATTCTGTACATACATTCATATTCTTACTGGAAAAAAATCCCATCTGCTCTGTTTGCACCTAAAAACAAAATATAATGTTGCTAACATTCTTTCAAATGCAGTCAGAAAGTGTTAATATTGTAATGCCCTTGCCCGGTGGTGAGGAGGAAGCGCACCTGGGCGCTCATAGTACCGTGGAGCAGGCTGGGAGTTGTAGCCGGGGAGAGTCTGAGGGTCAGCTCGATGACCAGCAGCTGATCCTGCATATATAAATAGTGTAGTAGTAGTTTTAGTGTCCTGTGTAGCCTTATAAGTGTATAGCCTGTTGTTAAGTAATTACCACCCTAAAGATGTGTACGTGTGTACAGTCTCCTCATGTGTGTGTATATCCTGTGTTTGGTTTTGTGTGGTTTCGATAAAAGAATAAAACAGTCGCTTGGTTAAGTTATCGCGTCTCCACTAGTCCTTTGTCCTGAAAGAACCTGAATACACTACAATATATTTATTTTTATTGTTGCAGCTGCTGTCATATTTTGATAACTGTCGATTGTGGGAACAACATCTTCTGACCATTGTAATGGCATGTATTTAGCTCATATGGTTTTCATTGTTTACTTCTTATAAACAATGCTTATATGAGTAAATCAGGTTTTACTTTTTGAATTTATTGAATCTAACAAGCTAACAGTGGGTCAAAAGATGTTTCTCCATCATAAATGGTACAGAAACAGGTACAGTTCGCCATCTTCAAGTGAACAAGGTTTCTCATCATTTTAATTGATATTTTTCTTGATAATAATTACATAGGAGTGAATAATGAGAACCCCCCTTAAAATACATAAGAGGCACCAAATGAGCGATTGCAAGTGTTATAGGTAATATTATATTGTATAACGGAAGGAAAAGAACAAACACCGAAAGTCTTCATGAGGATAAAATGTGTGTTAAACAGAATACAGGAAGAACAGAATACTTTGTAGATTTCACCTAAACATACAATACAAATACACCTTTTTGCTTTTTTTCCACAGAAAAATAATTATGTTCTTATGGAAACGGAACATGCTTTGTTGTAAATACTAATGTTTATTATTTTTGACTAGTTTTTGTTTTTTTGCATTTACAAAAATGACTGAGTGATTAGGTTTAGTGAATAATAAATCACATAGAAAGCCTGGTTTGAATGACGTTTCTGAATACATCAGTAATTTACAGTTCATCAGCTGTTCACTCTGTTTAAGAGCTGGAAGGTATAATAAACAGTTAACATGTTACGAATTTGATGTGTGTGATAACACCATGTCTCTCTCTCATCCTAGTGTTAATCCCGCATCAGCAGGGTCCGCTTGTTGGCATGCCCGTCTCCATTTGGTGGTTTGAACCAAATCTTTGAGCTGACGTTGTCATTAAATGCGACCCAGAGTACTCCAACTGGTGCGACGCTCTGGGGGGAGGAGAACAAAGTAATGTAGCCAATTCATAGAGGGGGATTATTAGGAGGCATGGGAAATTTGGCCAGGTTACACCCCTACTCTTTTCGAGAAACACCCTGGGATTTTTAATGACCACAGAGAGTCAGGACCTCGGTTTTACGTCTCATCCGAAAGACGGTGCTTGTTTACAGTATAGTGTCCCCGTCAATTGTAAGTTGCAGGGTGACATGGCTGCTGGCTGATAACACCATGTCTGTAAGATTAAATTAATGGTGGATTGCTTTTGAGAGTATGACTAAAGGTATGACTAAAATGTTACAAGAGGTACAGGTATGAAAAAAGACAGCACAGAAAATAAAGCAAATGTTTTAGTTTGTGTTGTGATCTTTCATGCAAGATTAAACATTACTTCTAAGGACATTAACTCAACACATTTGGAGATTTGGAATTGATAGATGCACAGTGAGATGCACTTTTCAGCCCATGTTCAGTAGTGCTTGCTGATGTGAGGCTTCTCAGGTTCCTCTCCTTTCTTGACAGATATGAAGGCTACTGCCAGTCTCTGGAGTCATGGTGATATCCATGTTGCACTAGCTCCACCTGGGTTTCTTCAGAGGCACCTGGTATTTGTCAAAGCGAGCTGCAGACCTTCAGTTTAGACTTAAGAAAACAACATGTATCATTCATAGACTGATAATAAAACTTTGAATTGCTGTAAGCATTCAAGGTAATATCTGGGTTTAAATTGACAGTTGGTTAACAGATAGAAAAATCCGTACAGATAAGGAGTGAAAGAAGTGAAAGGTAAATTTGAGGAAATTAGCAGTATACCCCAAGGATCTTTATTATGACTAATAGTCTACCTACTTATATCTATGTTCTGGTAGAACTAGAATTTAGGATTTAAGACCTGAGAAACACCTGGCAGATGATGTTTAATACAGGCAAGTACAGAGTTTCACATATACCTGTACTTGTGTATAATAAAATGATAAATGCTGAGTCTGAAAAACCTACTTATGAAAAGTACTAGGTTGATCATTTTGAAGCATTACTTCTAGACAATAAGAGGAAAAATAATCTGAATTATCAATCCCTGCATTACACAAAGCATAAAAAACAGTCCATAGAACAGTAAAGTATTGTATTTAATCAGCTTAAACTAATTTCTTGCAGTGCATGAACTGTACAGAAAGAACAGTTACAGTACAGTTACAGTACTGAAAGAAGGCGAAAAGAACTGAATTTATCATTCTTGAATAATATAGACTACTTGGAAGTAAATTTAAAACCCATAACAGGTGGTACATTTTTATATAAGGGGTTGTGGGGGACAGAAAGAAGCTACTCAGCTGTTGTTGAAGCTAATACCATAGCTTCTTTCAAGAAATGGCTGGATGAAATCAATTAGCTGCAACCTAATGAGCTAGAAGACTGTTTCCTCTCATTTGTAGCTTTTCTTAAGTTGTAATGTCCACAATTTATCTTTGTAATTTAAAAGTTAACATGATCCCCTTTAAGGGTAATCTTGTCATGTACTCACAGGTTTAGGGGCAGTATAATACTCTGATTAAGTCTCTAGTCTAGTCATCTGGTGGGTTGTAGGTTCATCCGACTGTAAACCTACTGTTGTACCTTGGCTGAAGTACTTTGCTCTAGTCCATCCATCTATATAAATCGGAATCAACATTGCTGAGGGTAGGTAGAGGGGAAAATCATATGCTCTCTTGTTTACTTAATGTTATGGAAACCAAGATATTGAACTGATGTTGTTTGGATATGGAAATTACCTACTTATTTACAAGCTTAAGATATTGTGGGCAACATCAAAAGGAAAAAATAAATGTAGAAGAAATAGACAAATACAGTATTTCTCAGAGATTCTCTTTTGAAATCTAAAAGTCGATAAAAAGTCATATCAACACCCTCCAAGTCTCATCCTTAGGTATTCATGGTGTTCACTCAGCAATAATTCAGGTAGTGAAGAAATGCAATTAGAATGTTCAGTGGTTTCTGCAGTCATATTTTTAAAGTATCATGCTGTGCATAGCAGTTGGTATTTAAAGAGCACTGGGTAAGTACTCAGGAGCATTCTCATACAATCGGCAGCATGGTAGAAGGAGTTTCATATTTATAATCCTCTATTAAGTGATGTTTTGACAAAGACACTATTAAAGTATATAATATTTAATGCTTGCCTGGATGTTTAAGGGGATTAGCTATAAATGTGAAATAACAGTGTTTGTTTTTCTTTATAATTAATGAAAGTGCTTCTCAAGCACAGCTTTTGAGTTTCAAAATTCCTAAAACTTTGTTCTATTAAATGCTGCAGGAAATTGGAGATCCATGTTCTTTAAGGTACAGATAAAGGCGTGTGATAAAGATTGTGAATTTCACTGTTTCCCACAGTAATGGTTGTGGAGATCCATCACAGTCAACTGCACCAGCATTAGGTAGGCTGCCTGCCAACTGCTGCCAATACCTCACAGAGCTGCAGCTCTTGAAGTGATGAATTACCCAGGAAAGTCTCTGCTGCACAAGGAGATGGCCTCCATAGCCAATTGTTATTTCATGGACTTTGAAACTCCCCTTTTGATTAAAACAATCAAAAAGGAAATTAGTCCTTGAGATCCTTTGATTTCTGTATGCACAAGTGAATGAGCACTAATAGGTATTTAGGTGACTCGAACAGATAATCATAAACATAAATGAATTGCTGTGTCATTATGTGTTAATCTTAATCATGCCAGGGTCAGAAATGAAATGAGAAGGGAATTAAAGTAGGCTAGACTGAAGAAGACTGAAATAAATTTTAATCAGGACACCAGGGTTAGTATCTCTACCATTACAAATATGCATTCTTTATATTTCACATTTGTTAACCCCCTTCATTCCCAACACATTTTCTATTATTGCAGTTTCCAGCAATGGTTGAAATTCTCTTGATAAGATTTTTATTTTAAATTAAAAAAGATGTGCAGTAATGGTATTGGGTAAGAATACTTTAAAATATTTATTCTTAACAGAATCTTGTTGTCTACCTTCTAGAAATAGACTGACATCTTAATCCATTAACCCATCTTTAACCATTACATTAAATCATTGCCTGTACTTCTCCATCTTGGAACTTTCCATAAGTAGTCAGAGTTTTGCTAAATCTTTGGATGAATTTTGACATCCAGTATTGTTTTTGTTATTTATACATAGCATTTATTTTTTTAAAAAGTTTGTCTTGTAATGTCATGAATCAGTACTTAAGAAAAAGTTACATAAAACAGTCAACAGAGCCTGATCTGGTATACTCTTAAACAGTATTATAATTCATTGATGAAATGAAAAAAAAACTGTCAGTAATGATGACTTTCTATATATAATGTTTTTCCAGTTCCGCCAACAATATTGGAAATGAAATATGCTGGAGTGGGTCTGGGACGCACTGCACTCCTAAGGTGTGAAGCAGCTGCTGTACCCTCTCCGGTGTTCGAATGGTACAAAGGTGAAAGAAGGTACGTGTTTGGTCAAATAGTCAAATAATACAACTTCATTGACATTTTAGTTGCTATTTCATATATTTTCTCAGCTTATTAATATTATTGTGCTGCTGACATCAATGTTATATTAACTGTGTATAAATAATGCACACTCACTGGCTAATATATTAACAATTAATTCCCATTAGCTAATGTGTTGGGCTTCTTAACCTGCAAGGTTTTGAAATAACAGCTCAATACCATATTCTAGAATTTAGAATTGCCTTCAGCTGAAACTGTGATAAGTACAATGGTGTGTACTAGTGAATTTCATGTTCCTCCAGTATTTACCAGGACTAAGATAAGGTGATTATCCTGACCAGGTCTAGTAATGTACTGTAAGTTGGGCTCCTCAACCATACAGTGCCAGCCATTTAGGGAGACAATTAATTTCATTTGGGTTTCATAATATTTTGACCAGTGTTCAGACTGATCCATATATTACGAGTTAATTGAATGATTAGAGAACAAACACTTAGCTTTATCAAAGACAATGTACCATCATGACTATCTATGAACTGTAAAAAGGCACAATGTAGATCAGTGCAAACTAAAACATTAATTAAGTAAAGAAATAATGAAATTCTACTCACTTTGTGGTCATGTCCTGGTTTCTACATAAAATTAAGAATAAAAATGGCTATTGCTTTGTTTGCTTCTGACCATTTTATAGGAGATGATTGGGAAAGTTTGTTTGAAGGATGATTAAGTGGGATAACCTTTGCATCCAACGAACTCAAAGTCTTCACCTTGCTTTTAATTGTTTGGATAACATTAATGACCTGCTAAGACCATCTATAGTACATAGAGCAATCAGTATAAATCTAAGTAGCTGCTCTTAAATTGGAACACTAAATTACCCCCTTTAACCATCACTTAACCACTCCTTAGAAACTGAAATTTGAATCATTAGTTCATACAGCACTAATTGTAATTATATGATGTATTCAATTCCTCTAAATTGCTAAGTTAGCATGATCAGCAGGATTCTCTTGTTTACATCACTATAGCTGGACACTTCCAGGTTAAAAGAACAGCCAGACCTTGCCTTTTTAGATATAAAAGAAAATGCAATATTTTCTAGATGGAAATACTTTAAATTTCCTTTTTAAAATTAAATTTGGAAAGTATACAGTAATTGACTTCTAAGCACTGATAAGATGAAACATGCTACAAAAGTATTTTTATTGTCTATGCATGGGCCTTTTCATGGTCAAGTTACAAGGGCTCAGCCCTAAAAAAAATAGAATGTGTCAAAAGAATTACAGTATTTAGTATAACAACATTAAAATATATCTCCATTATCAGATTTTTTTCTGGAAAAGGATGCCAGGAATATTTAAACTCCACACAGAAGGTATTCTAGTCCAAAATCAAGTTTTACTTTGAGTTTAAAATCATTCTAGTGAAACAAATGGATATAGATAGGTACAGGTAAATACAGATGTAGCTTTTTGTAGAAAGAGAAAGTGATGCTCCTGTATTTTGTATAAATTCCTGCTGAATAATACATGACTCTTTAATAAAGTTATTGGATGTTATAAACATTTAGTTTTTATTTACTTGGATTGTCTGAGATTTATATTGACTTTATTCATATACACTTCATCTTCTTAGTAATGTGAAAAGGATTATGTGGCATTCAAAAAATCAAATGTTACAATGTTCAGAGAGTCTTTAAGAGTATTAAAGGAGTATTAAAGTGGATGTATACAAAAGAAGAAACTAAAGTAAAAGAAAGAGGAAAGGGGAGACAGCAGACAGTAGATACAGTTGAAGAGGGATAATACAGAAAACATTTCATCTTCTTGTGTGATGGCTACAGATTTGGTTGCTTGAACAGCAGATTTGGTAGCATGAACAGTATCATTGAGTGGTGGAAGCAGAGAGTTCAAGACTGGGGATATTAACAGAAGAAATATTTTTATAGCATTTTTTGTAGCAGTCTAATTAATGACTTGATTGTTAAGTCTGGCTATGGGTGCTACAGCTTCATGTGTTGTAGTAACTGCATTACACTGAATAATGATTTAGGTATTTTAAAAACATATTAAAAAACATGGAGTGATACTATTACAGACTTAGATTGTATATTTGAAACATATAATACACAACAATTAGGCCTTATGGTAACCCCTTTATACTTGTTGGAATAATCTGATGCAGGACTGCGCAACTGCCAGGCACAGTGAATCATTAAAGTACTGCAGCTGCATGTGGTTTTCAGTACAGTATTAAATATTTATTAAGTCTTTTATTCACCCTTTAGTTCTTTCCTGGGCTAAACATACTGCATAGTCAAGACAGGATGTTGTTACCATGTTGCTATCACAACTCCAAATGAGATATGCCTCAATTCTGTACAACACTAACAGAATTATATATTTTTAATTTTATACAGTACTAGAATTATTAGTAACTGTGTATAAATAGTAATTAGAAAGCAGATACTTTTGTCTTAGATATAAATAATGAAATATATATATATTACAAAAACAAATAAACATGTAAAAAAAGGTGCCGTTTTAAAATGTTTTGAGTAGTATTTTGAAAGTCTTTGTTGCATAATGTACAGTAAGTTGTATGTAGCTTATACAGGTTTCCACTACAGTATACAAATGCAGCCATTCAAAATGCACGGTACAACCCCGTACCACGCAAAATCATCTACAATTCACCACGTTGTACTGCAGTACGTGATTGGCTGGTCAAAATGACCAACAGGGGCACTCGTGGTGCATTGGTAGTTAGTGAAACAATTTAATCATTTAATCTCTCTACTGTGCATGTTTAAATCCACTTAATATTGAATATGTATATGGAATTTTACAACTGAAGTGAAATTTTAGTAGCTGAGCATAATTTGATTTGATGAGATTTATTTTAACAAATAAACATTTCTTTGAAAAAAAGTAAAATAGCAAATATTATGGACACTATATTGACATTTTTGATATTTCTAAATATCACAAGTTCGAAGCGAAGTGATTTATTGATAACAACGAATAATTTCAAACTGTTACTGTACTGCCACTACAGTATAGCTTGTGGGAAATACATTTATTTGTCCTGCATCAAAGTTTAACTCACTCAGAGTTCCCTACATTCCAAACTTCAAGTGTTTCATTTTGTCTATTGCTACAATATCGACAGCAATGTAGTTAAAAGGAACATATGAAAATGTTTCCAAAATAACCACAAGTGAACGAGTTGAGGGATTTGATAATAAGAGAGAAATCATAACAAAGACTGTATGTTGCTAGTCATGCATACCAAACTGAAAGAAGGCATATTTTTTAGAATTTGATTATTAGGGAATATAATATCGCGTATCTAAGGAAATTAATAATGATATTAATTTAAGGATCTAAATATATGTATTCATATAACTGGTAGAATTATTGTAATCCACTTTCTTTGTAAACATGTTTTATTTTTAATTTCACTCATTCATGCATGATTACTTTAGAAACATTTTTAAAGTGTTCGTTCTATGTAGGCGATCCGAGTTCAATACCAGGTTCGGGCACAAGTTTTTCTTCTAACAAAGACTTTTAAAAAAATAAAATAGTAAGTATTATGTACACTATATTAACATGTTTTGTGTTTTTCATATTCAATGTTAAGTGATATTGATAATGAATAAAAACATGAATGAAACAGAGCCTGCAACCTACAGATTCATAAAAAAGGTTCATCACTTAACGCACTTAACTTTGAACATGTGATATTTAGAAATACCAACAAATTCAATATAGTGTAATATTTACTCTTTTAGTTTTTCAAAGAAATGTTTATTTGTTAAAAGAAAGCTCATCGTGACAGCTGGGTTCAAACCTCCGACTTCCAGCATGCAAAACACACACCTAAGCCATTACACCAATGCACTGCTTAACAACTTAAGCTGTAGCTGAAAAAGGCAGGCAAAATATCTTCACGGGTGAATGAGTTAAACTGTTGCTGATGGTTACAAAGAAAGTGGACCACGTTAATACTTTGAGCTTACAGCCTGTCCAAGATCATTCGTTATTAATACTATTAATAATATCTTCCGTAAAGACTTTGATGCATAAAATATTTCTGCATAATTAAAATATTTATGATGAAGGTGGAAGGTAGTGTACTTTTGTCCAACTGAGCAATCTTGCTTTTATAAAATATACTGTCTTTTTAATGTTTAATAATTAATATTCTGTAATACACACATTTTAAAATTATTTAAAGTCTAAAGGGTATACAACTAAAATTCTTCATTGGAAAAAGATTGTCCCTCAGCAATGACCAGGATTCGAAACTATGCGTTTTCTGGCAACAGCTCAAATACTATACATGAGATGTTAAGCTTTATTAGCTCCACCTGGCGGTTTTACAAGGTGCTTCCGGATACTATTATCATAACATGCATTATGATACGTTATGTTGCGTTATGATGCGCCACGACTACCACGATTTGACGCAGCATACTTCACACATTTTGAATGGCTGGATCTTTATTAAGAACAATATATTTTAATTATTTATTTAAAATTTTCTGTTATACTTCTGAGGTACAGTATGCATTATTTGAAATATTTTATTATTTTATCTTAAGGATGGATTGCAAAACAGCGGTATAAATTGTATCTAGATTAAGGCAGTCTGCAAGAATTACAGTACACTAATAACTGTGATTGATGTACAGTATTGGTATCTATGGATATTCAAGGAATTCTTTAATGTGTGGGACGTTGGGGAATATACTGTAGTTTTTTGTCCATATACTGTATGTGTCCCACACCCCAAATTAAAAACTCCAATACAGTCCATTCATGGCATGTAATCCCCTTTTCAGAAAAAAATACTGTACATCCATGTTACATTTTAAAAACATATTCAATGAAGCTGCCATTTCAGTAACATCTAATGAAACACAAATGCCTCCTATTGATCATGCCACACCAGTCAGACCATACTGCAGTGCTCTTTCTGCTAATGCCAGTTTTGACATGTATTTTTAGATGGCTTCATCAGTAAATCCTTACTTGTATGAATATGCATTTATGTTTCTTTACTAAATATGTATGTGGGATTAATTTGGGAATTATTAAAGCATTTAAAATAAATATAATAGCATTTATAATTTTCCAAATATTGTGACCCTGGCTCTGACCCCAAGCGTCTCTCCCTGTCTGTGTGTCTCGTGGAGAGCATGTTAGGGTATACAAAAAAGACAAATTCCTAATACAAGAAATTGAATATGGCCAATAAAGTGATCTACTGTGAGACGTTATTTTAAAAAATACCTATATGAGGCTCCAAATTATTCATCAAGTAAAGGTGGTCATTGAGAGTGTATGTATAGCAAATACAGTACTTTCAATTTCATTAAAATGGTAAAATGTGGTGTTCAATATATTGGATCCTGATGCACTGTAGATGAAAATAAAATGTGCAGCAGTAAATTGCATATCTGTTGAAGGTCCATTTGGAAATATATTCCAAACCTCAGAAAGTCAAAGCCATCCTTTCATTATAACTTCTATTAAAAACACAAAAAACAACAGACTTATAGAAATCCGACACATAAGGAAAATTAGATTATATAAATTAGTTTATTACCTGGTTGATTATAAACATCTAATTGCAACCTCAATTTTTCATATATCAAATCTATCCTTCTCTGTGAAAGCATGTGAGATGCACATAAATGCTTTGCTGTGGGATGTGTAATGTTTTTTTTTTAAATGACATGGTTTATAGCATTTCTAAGTATGTCAAGAAACCTGTTTTTTACATTTTCTATACATTAAATGTTTTTATGTGATTTGTGTGAACTATATCTGTCTTTGTTATACTGCTCCCACAACATCTATAGGAAAACACCCCAGAAAGGTGACAAATGAGCTACAGTGTTGTAAGCTGTTTCCATGACCTAGCTTTGTCAGTTTTTGCTTTAAAGAAGATACTAAAGCTCAGAAATCTCCCATTACTGCTTTCATATATCCAGTGAAATAGTGTCTGTGTTATACAGTACATTCGGGTAGACCATACAGGAATCCTTATTATTCACATACATGTAATGACCACATGTTGAATTCATGTTTTTCCAGTTTTCTAAGCACTACAGCTACCCCTTGTATTTGACATTTGTTAAAGATAAATGTTATATTTTTATTTTTTCTGTACTGTAGGCTCATTAAAGGGCATGGAATTAATATTCAGAACCTAAGCTCAAGATCTGTTCTCACTGTGTCCAACATGACAGAGGATCGTTACGGAAACTACACGTGTGTTGCTACCAACAACCTTGGAACAGCCAATGCCAGCATGCCTCTAATCCGTAAGTCACAAGGATATTAACTCTATGCAGACTTGTTTCCATGGTTATGTGCTATTAATTTACTGAAAAGCTTCTTTATCTTTTAAAGAGATTGTAGTGTATTTACCTCCAGTCATAGTGCCCTGCATTACTGCACCCCAGTGTTTTTGCATACCCACAGTATAAGAACTGACTAGTAGATTTAGTTTAGATTTGCACACTTATAGTTTATATTGTCATATACAGTGTACTGTATATACAGAGAAAGAAGAAATATGAGAAAAAATAATACAAAAAGGTTTTAGATGAAACAATGATATGTGTACTTATATATCCCATTTATACTACTTTGTGTCTAGGACACTTTCAGGTAAAAAGGAAAGAAAAATTACCAAACTGTCAACAAAATTAATGAGAAAGGATAAAATACTTGTTATGACTCTTAAGGTAGCTTTCTGAGCTGTGATTATTTCAGCTTCACTGTCTGTTTTTGGTGTTGACAAACTGACATGTGTAATTCTCATTGTGACATTTTTACAGTAATTTTAAATGTTGTTCTACTAGAAAATTGTGATTTTTTCAAAGATTGTTAAATTAAAAAATATTTTTTTGAAAATTATTTTTTCTTAAAGTAGTCTTGAACACAGAAATATCATATGTATTCCCACTTATGAGTAGAAAATATGTTTCTAGATAGTTGGTTATAAAGACTAAATTATGTTGTATAGAATTCATCATGTTTTAGTATTAGTTAAATGAAAAAAAGATGGATATATACCTATAATCATCTCCCTCAAAACTGGTGATATCCATCGTCTAGAATGTGTCTTCAATTAAAAAACAAATGACAGTAGTAGACGTCAACTGTACAAACTACAAGACTACAAGAGTTTTATTAATGTGCTGTATGTATCATATACGCAGATATTATGTGATTCTGAATATGTATCTGCACAACAAGAATGTATTGGAAGAAAACATATTCGTAAAGATAGTCATTTCAAAGGAAAAACCTGACTCTGAGTGCTTTTTTTTACTTTTTGAGATTTTCAAAACCATGGATTTAGTGCAACTTTCAGTTTTTCTATAGCTGAAATATCAAGCATGTTATATAAAGTCCAAAGCAATACTTTTTGTTATGTCTCAGATGCAGTCTTACTCACTTTATGATGAACACTAATAAGAATAAACTAACATAGAGACTCCCCTAATGAAGAATGGCAAGCAATTTCTAGAGTAGGGACAGCTAATGGTAGCAGAACCAAGAGAAGAAAATCAGCTCAGTCTCTTTGAATTGCTGTTTTAATACCAATCGATATCTATTGATGGAGAGACTGCAAAATTATAGATATTTTATATCTAATAAAAACCTACCAATTTTAAAAGCAATTAAAAGATAATAAAGAACAATAAATGTATTTTGTGAAGATAGAGGCTCTTGTGTGAAATCATGTCTTCAATTGTCAGGGTAGGTTGATGGACAGGAATTACAACAATTTTGATTGCAGGGACTGGCAATGTTGACTTTTTCATCAAAATGGAGAATGATAAAATCAATCGTGCAGCATGTTATTTTCCCATAGTGAAACATATTTAGTCAAGGAATATCAAAATCTATTTTAAAGAACACCAAGGTTTTTGAATCTTTGCATCTTACTGTAATTTCAGCATCCCCATTAAATAGGCCTAAATATTTAACTCTTCACTTAATGTCACTTCATTTAACTCTTAACTTTTATTAGATATGCAACAATACATCAGGTGAGTAATAGATACTTCTTTTTTCAAACATCAGACATAAAGTATGTAAAATCGTTTTAATGCTTCATTGGAGAGTGATTTAATAATGAAAACAACAATGTGAGACATGTTTCCTACCTAATGGCAATGGCATGAAAGAGAAAGGGCTTACCATGTAATAAATGTGGGTGAGATTTGTGTAAGGACTCCTTGTTTGTATTGAGCTATGTATTGTTCTTTTAAAATAGTAAAACATGCATCCAACGTTGGATGAAAAGATGATCTTTTCAAAGCTAAAGTAAAGGGATATACAGGCTGAAAGGTCTCCTCTTGTCAGCAGAATTTCTTGTGTACGTTCTTTGAGTTTTTTGAGGTTATATCCATGTATACCTAAAAATCTACTGTATATAGTGAAAGGGTTCAAGATGTCTCTCTCATGTTCTATATGTGCTGAAAAAATGCTTGTTGTTGTCTTTTAGATCCATAGATTTGACTAGTAACTTATCACTTACTTTATTCAGCTATTACACTTAAGTGCTGTTCCTGTATTAGTTTTATTTTCAAATCCGAGCTATGCACAGCAATTTGAAAACAAATATTTCAATGTTATCTAAACAGTATCTTCCCATACTGTAAATAAGGTATAAGAAAGGAAATGTAAGTAGGTTTACATTTCAAAGTAAGCTGCAAATATTCAGATGTTAATGAAAAGTGGGGCATGAGTGGGTATATAAGGGAAAGTCCTATAAGTGGATTGAAAACCCAAAGAAGATCACTAAACTAGAAGGATCGGTTGCTTGGCAAAACCCTTTGCAAATACAAAAATGCAATGCAAAAATAACTTGTGGGGTAAGTTTTCTCTTGGTTTGGTTAGACTTTGGAGCACTTAAGCAAAACAGAAAACAACTTGATAAACATGTTTAACATACTGTATACTGTATTGATTGTATTGAAATTGCTTTCTCCACAGGAGCAACTCTTGCCCTTTTTCTCTATTCCACAGTGTTGCATATGAGATTGACAGTGTAAGAGTAATAATGCTAAAGTGGCTTCAAAACAGGAATATTTCACTAATGCATTTCTAGTAAAAGATGAGGAGAGGGTTTATTATTGAAGAGTGAGTCAGAACATCTCTCAGAACTAAAGCTCTTGAACCTTTTTTTCTTGCTTTAATGGAAAAGGTCTACTTGTTTTTGTTTTTCAAAACTCAAAAGCATGAAAGCAGGATTCTTCATAACACTAATAAACTCTATGTTGATTATTCAAATCAAATCATTCATTTAAATTTGTTGTGTGTGCATTTCTACTTTAAAGACTAGGGCTATATCCTTTTTTCTTATTTTTGTGCATGTTGATTTTATTGACTATACACATAAAAAAACTAAAATGACCACCTGCATATAAGTGTTAAACCTCTTATAGTTTTGCATTCACAGTATGATGTGCTATTAATCTCAAGAAGTGCATTAGACCCACATTTCAGTGAATATGATGCACTCCCTTTTACATTATACCGTATGGTAATATCGTCATACTGTGCAACCTTTTATCAGTACTATGCTCAGTTTAGTCCCAGATTTCTGTATTCTGACTTTAAGAAGCATTACGTGTAAATATGCTTTTAGGTCTCCAATCCTTCTCTGTATAATGTTTGTGCTGTGTGCATCAGATGTTCTGATGAAACACAAGGAAATTCCTGATCTATAAAAATGCAGATGAACCAAGCACATAGTTTACTGAATCTTACAGGGAGCATGTTGCTATGGTCTAAAGTTGTGCTTTAGTTTCTGTAAACATCTTTATATAGCAATGAATTCAAATAAGAGTAGACACATTGACAGTAAAGATTATTCATTGCTCTCATCAGCTACAGTATGTGTGTGGCAAAACCTCCACTGGATGATGACTAATGAATGACTTGTTCTTTCGTGATTCTTATCAATCATATGTGTAGTCTATGTCATTTCCTCTTGCCTTTTTATCTAACGCTTTGCTATTTTGTGACCATTCTTGGTGAGTCGTTTTTTTTTAAAAAGGAGCAAAAGATGAAGTACTGTACATGGTACTGTATGGGAAATAGCATACTAAAACATAAAACACTGCAATTCTGTGAATATTTCCATAAGAAAATTCAGATCAAAGTCTACGAAATTTCAAAAATAACATACAGACATACAATTTGCTGGGAAAAGTAGTTTACAAATATAGCCGGACACAAAGTTTCTAACAACATTCAATCCATAGAATATTTTTGATGGTTTAGGTACTGTAAAACTGCTTATTATTATCATGGGAATTTTATAACTTTCTCCCTTTCCAAATATTCTTGAGAAGGGGCATTCTCTGTCTCTGTTTTGATTTTATTACTGTAAATACATTATTGTGGAAAGTTAAGACCACAAATGTGCCATTCAGAATAATACATAATTGGTAGAAGATCATAGCAAGTCCTTTATGAGAAATGTCTTATTGTACAAAAAAGAGATAAATTATGCTATCCAAATATTGTACCTTTCATTAAATAATATATACATTATATGAAACAGTAATTTATTAAATTTACTTAAAAGCATGCATATCAAAAGTATTAATTTCTAATGAAAAAATCTAGAGATTGAAAGCTTAGTTTCTGATCCATGGTAGTCTTTATGTACTTACCTAGCTGAGTGTTGCAGGTAACTTTGGAATGTTTTGTTTATTGGATTTGCTAGTC
This sequence comes from Atractosteus spatula, assembly GCF_055471065.1. NCBI lineage: Eukaryota > Metazoa > Chordata > Actinopteri > Semionotiformes > Lepisosteidae > Atractosteus > Atractosteus spatula. Next base: position 22,678,824 of record NC_142716.1, on the reverse strand, counting down.
TTTATTTCACAGTTATATTAATTTTATTTGATTTTATTTTTTCATCAGAGAACAACTGATTGAAAATTATTGTGTCATGAGCACAGCCACAAATGCAGAAGAATTATATGTTTATTGATATTGTCAAACACCACAGTTTTAGTTCTATAATTTCTGAGGTGGTGTAATGCAAATTAATTTGCAGTTTACTTCTACTTTTATTGAGTAGCTCTCTTAAGAAAGCAAAAGGGATTGTCCAGAGGCAATTCAAAAACTACTACTGTATGCAAAATAAATTGGCCGGGGGGGGGGGGGGATCAGTTACAATTATTATATGAAATGGAAATAGTAAAAAAGAGAAAAATATTTTGCCTAAAGAAGCATTTATACATTCGAATTGATTATGCATAAATGATAAATGAAGAAAACAGAACTGATACTAATGTGAATAACAGCTGGATAATCAGCCAGAAACATTCCATGACCAAACCTTCACCCAGCATTACAATAAACATTTATATACCATCATCACTTCCCTGTTTAGACAATGTAGGGACATTATTATACATAAATTATAGTAAAATACAATTTACTGTGATACTATATACAACTAGTATTATATTCTACTTGGACCAATTTGAAGTTATGTCGATTTTGGGTCATCATGTTACAAACTAATGTATGGTCTCAAAGGAATGACATATTCAAACAGACTAAGGAAAGTAAATATTTTTACCTTGGAACAAAGAAGATTATGTGGGTTCTTGATTTTGCTATTCAAAATCCTATAAGATATTGACTAAGTCAATATGATTTTCAAAAATCAATATCAACTCAAGGGCCTGGGAACAAAGGTTATAATCCATTTATGAGCATTTAAGACAGAACACAGGCAATGCTCCTTTCCCTGATATAAGAGTTATGTAGAACAAATTCCTAACTATGTTGTTAAAGCAGACTGTAGAATCCTTGAAGAAATGGTTTGGTTATTTGGTTATCAGACAACAGAGCCAAATGTCCTCCTTATGTTTCCAATTTTGTTCTTATGCAATACAAAAACTTGTCAGTTAACTATTGACATAACTAAGCTAAATAAGAATCTTCTAAAAAATAAAAAATACTGTGTTCGTAGATATTTACATAAACAGTTCTAAATAATAATGCTTTCTCTGTCTCACATGCATGTGTACAAAAATCCTGAAGCACACTGAAGTAGATTACAAGATATAAGGATATTCTTTTAGGTCTTTGGTTAGCTAGTGTTAAAAAATGTGCTTTGTACTCAGGGCACAAGAGTACATGCCAGTAAGGGGCAAATGCTTCAGGACAGGACAAGTGACAATCAGAAGTCATGAAAATAAATATTAGGGATTGGCAGATGCTGGATGCTTATTAGGTGCATGATCATTTGTGACTAGTATCTGATTGTGTGTTTTAAATAATCACTTTAAGGTACCATTGTATATCCTGAGGGAAATATAATTTTGGGTACAGTAAAAAAAAGTGCCCTTGAATAGACATTAATTGCAGAATTATTCTGCAGCCAACCTCACTGATGCCACTACTTTCTCAAACAAGGAAACAAGGAACGTCTTTCACTGTAGGGGGGACCTTTGGATTCCACAATTGTGTGAAAATCTACTGTCTTTATTGAAGTTTATTACTCTTGTTTTTTTTGTTTTTCTTCTCCTGCCTGTCCTAAACATAGAAGAATAATCATTACAAAGGCTGTGGTCACTCCACAATTTAACTTTATACAATTAATTTAATTTTATTCCCTACATTTCTAAACATTCGTAAACAATGATGAATCTGTCATTATGTTTGGCTGTTGTCGTTTGCTTGTTAACATCTCCAAACATAATTTGCACTTTGTGCTTGTAAATACCTAAATTTACAAGATTAAGAGCAAAAGTTTTTATTGGATCAAAGTCTTTAAATTAAGTATATCTTTATACTCAACATAATGTATTCAGTCTCTAATCTTATCTCCAAAAATCCAGCCACATTAAAATATGAGAGTTGTAATATATATGATGATGATAACAATAAACATAGGAAAAACAGCAACGATGGATACCATTCATTTTGCAGGCATTTAATTTGAATACTATTAATTGTCAGAACAGAAAACAAGATATTCAAGCCAATTGAATTATTCTATCATTTCTCTGAGGCAGCTATAGTACGTAAAGAGTATATTTTTTACATACCTAATTCTTGTGAACTTAGAATTTCTTACTAAAGATAATGGAAATGGGTTTATTGCTTATTTTTGTATCTTTTTGAAATTACAGGTATGCACAGTCTAAGCCCATTGTTAGTTTTTTATATGTATTAATTTTATGTTCTGTTATTTGTTGTTGTTTTTTAGATTTTTATGGTGATGCCAAAGACAAATTTCCACCCTTTTGGATGGACAATAAAACTACATTTTATGTTTTATTATATAATTTGTTTAAAAACATTGTTTAAAGTACATTTGCTGTATAACGTTGGAGTAAAAAGGAGCTGATGAAAACAATCTTGTTTTCCAAGGATATAATAATTCATATTTAAAGACTTCATAATATTATTTAATAATATTAATAATAATAATATTTAAAGACTTCAACCAAGTTAATAACAAACTTGACGTTAATCATTATTATTATGTTACTTAATTTGCACATATGCAAGAGAATGCCCAGCAAAATAAATCTACATATTATATATACAACAAATCTGCACAGTATATTAATTATTATTTCAACTTGTAGAAACATTAACAACTATTAGACATTACAATGGAAAAAAGGACACTACATAACATGCAAGGGAAATGCAAAATCAAATGAACAAAAGTGAATACCCATTGATTGAGTGAAAAAAAAATTCCACAGGTGACTAAACAGCTTTACAGTCTCATAAAAAAAGCTGAAGAAGATTGCATGTCAAAAATATTACGTTCTGCACTAAAGTGCTGACGGATGATGGTTTTTGTGGGACTGACAGTGCTAGAGAAAAATAAAGAGTCAGGACTTTAAGTTTTGAATGGAAGGTACTGAGAGTTAAGAAAAAAGATAAGGTAGATAACCAGGTGCTATCTAATGCAGATAAGCTAGGAGCAATTTTATTGTACACAATGCCATTAATATTCATACTGGAAACTTGAAAATTAAAAAGCTGATTCAATATTAATTGTTACTTAAATTTTCCATGTAACAGTGTTAGTTAAGAGTGTTAGCAAGAAACCTTTTACTCTGTAGTTTTATATTTGCACTGATGCAGCAAATAACTTGTAGTGCATTTAATTGTTTTTCATGCTTTGTGATTACTGTACATGACATACGCAGGTGGTAACAGTTTACTTTATACAAATATACATAACAAAAGCAGTGACAGTTAACTGAGAATGTCTGCATTTCAGACAGAACACATTAACTTCTCATTGTAGACAGCCAGTTTTTGCAGGTTCTTATGGATGTAGCAGGTCCATTGGAGAGAAGCAGTACAGACTGTTTATCTTGAAACTGAGACACTTTGCAATTCAGTTCCCAAAGGACTTCTCATCACACAGTATAAAAACTAAACCAGTAACAACAGTAGCATGTAAGGTTTTTACCCCTACAGTACAGTAGTATTATAGTAGTTCAAATACTATAGAAGTTTTGCATTAAGCATGTGGACTTTTAGAGCACCAGTTGGCAAGAACATCTATAAAAATAAGTAGGACTCTAATTCAATGAAGAAAAGTCCATGTTGGCAAAATCTGAAGCGCAGTGTTAGTGAAATAATCTTGGCAACATAATTTTAAGACTACAGGCTAACAAGGTTAGTGTAATTTAAGATTGTCCATAGTCAGAGACAATAAAATACATCCTGTCACTTTTTTCTTGAGTCTGCTAAAACTCAAACATCTGTCATTTCTAGATTTAGAGAAGGGAAGATAGTGATGCCCCAAATCTTTGTAGCCATACAGTATATGATTTCCAAATAACATTTAACATATGGTACATATAAAATAATAAGATATTTAGTAAACTATTAATATTGTATTACAATTATCCCTCAAGCATAATTGGCTCCAAACTTTCGGCTCTAAGATGATTACTCGTAAAAAATGACATGTTCCAAGTATTCGTAACTGGACATAAACTAGTTGAGGTAATTTTCTGATGTAATTGAATAATTTGGCATCATACATTGCTAAGTGTATATCACAATAAATAGGATTTACCAACACTTCTTTTTATGCAAGTAAACGATTTTTAAATGTGCTGCATTGAGAAGCAGTTTTGTGGAGAAATAAAAAATGCACTGTGTCAACAATGCACACATATGAACAATAATACGACATGAACTAATCAAAATGTCTTACTAAATAAGATTATTAGTTAATAAATCTTGTGCAGTCAAAGACAGAATAAAACCCATAACTAAAAAAAGTAAAAGTAAGAGCATCAAGCTGTCTGGTGGTATTGATACTGTGCATTCATAGTGAGCATAGTCAAAATAAAACATTGCATTGTTTGAAATATTAAATTTTGTGATATTACAGTATATAATTTTATAATATATATATATATTCAAAATATTATTCTACACCCTAACAATAATAATTTCCTTACAATCTGCTGAGAGGAGTGGAAAATAGTTACCCGCTTGGAGCTTATATTAGCAGGGGAGGTTAACTTGTATTAGAAAAATAACTATGTACATGTATAGCTTGTTTAACAAATATTTATAAGTAAAGTACTCTTATAACAATAAATACTGTTTGTGTACTTTCTGTTTTTGTTCTGCTTATTTACTGCAAATACATTATTTGTACTTTAATTCTCTGAAAGAGTTTGGTTGGTCTCTTTTTACAATTCAAATGCTTTGATATGGGTACCCCACAGACAACTTGAAGTAACTGTGCATGACTCACATGCATGAACTCTCTGCTTTCATAAGGTTTAAGTCTGAAAACTTTGATGGTTTCAAGCTTTCACTGACTTGGCAGTAGAAAACACAAAACGGCACAATATTACCCTTAACTGTTGATCTCATGCCCTTTTTTGGTAAGGAGCTGTTTTAAGACACTGTGATGTTGTAAAGTGCCAACAAAAGAATGTTCCTGGGAATGGTAGCTTTAGCATGTCAAATGACATCTTTGTGCATGGATAAGATGTACTGACAAGTGATACACACTCTGTCTGCATCCTTGCCTGCTGCATGCAGAGTTTCAGCTATTACCTTGACATGTGTGCATGGCTAGCCTGACCTGAGACAATTATGACTGCATACAGCTTCTTCAGGGTAAGACAGTGTATGACTAAAAAACTGTAGGGACCTTTTGAGTAGGTTCCTTTGTCATCAGTAACTTCTTAACACAGAGACAGAAACAAAGTGAGTGCCTGGCAGTACAGTTTTGAAAAGTTTGATAAAAAGAACATTTCTTTTAGAAAATGGAATGATGGAATAGCCCAACAGTTAGAGTGAAACAATTTTAGCATTGTACATTGGAAACACAATTAACACAATTAACATCTGTCAATGATTTCAGTTTTAATTAAGGCCAAAATTGTTTGTTTTGCTCTTTTAAAAAATATATATCCTGTATATAATAAATATGCAGATAAATTAGTCAATTTGCAATTTTCATTATTATTACTCCATTATCAGTAAAAAAAGTATTTTTAACAATCATGCTGTACCTGATCATACAAGACAAAATACTGCATTGAATGCATGGAAATAAAGAATAAAATTGTGAATTATTGCACAAGAAATGGAATTAGCATAAATATGATTAAATTAATGCCTACTGAATAAGAATTTAGTCAAATTTAATAATTGGACTTTTCCAACTACTAAATTGAGTGATATTGATTTTCATATCTGTAGTCATTTTGCTTTAGATATTGACTTTGTTAAAATCCCAGAAGCCAAAAGGTATATGCATGAATGAGTTATTTTTATCATTTTGAAATTAGGTACAGATGAGATTAGGCTTTCAGAACTCCAGCAAAAGTCAAATAAAAGATTCTTCTGTCACAAATCTCTAAATATACCAGGAGACAGATTATAATCTGTCTACAATCAAAAGAAATGACAAATCATTAAGGAAGATTAAATAAGGAAAGGACTTTCATTCCTTTAAGGCAGACTCAATATGCACAGCAGGCTCAATATGCAAAGCAGCTCAGGTTTTCAATGTAAGAAGACAGTAATTTAACAGCTTGGATAAAAATATTTCACTTAGAATTGCAAGGATTTTCAAAGACCGATATGCACTTGTAAGCAAGTGACTATACCATTTCTGGCTTCTATATAATATTACACAATGCTTAATACTCAGACTTCACATCTTACAGACAAGTGCATCATTAAAAATTAATTTTAAGATAATGCATTATTTTCAAAAAAACTAAAACAAAATAGCACAAACTACATTCTGGCTGCTGGAACGTTTCCCCCTCAATATCATGATTTTGTTACAGTTGTGATATTTGTGAATGTACCCATGCGTTCTGTACTGAAATTGCTCAGATTTCTAAAATTATTGTACTACAATACAAGTCTTGTTTAAAAGAGGGAAAAAACAACAAAAATTATTATCAGGTTTTGAATTTGTACATGTGATACGTGTAAAGGTCTAAATTTCAGTTTTAAATAAGGCCAACATGGTTTGTTTTGCTCTTTTGTAAGGTTTAAATGATTTCCTGAAATGTACTGTAAAGTTAAGTCAACCACTAATCTGCCACAGTCTCCACATTGCCAATTTACCACAGGATGTCACAGCAGAAGACCTTGTTTTTTCTAAAATGCAAAAGGATAGCAGAACAAATGAGAATATAATGAGAATATAAGGAAATGTACTGTATGTTTTAGTTCTGTTTTGAATATACTGTAGAATGTCATATTTCTCTTTGGATAATGTTTTCTTTGTTGAGGAATATAATTGCTTTGTATCAGTTTGGAGAAGGGATTTTTTTGTATTAATTTCTAAATTTTCCTCCTCATCTGCTCTGTAGAGGACTTGTGGCACAGAACAAAGTCATTCAAAATGTAGGTGGGTGCTGTACCTTTTTGGTGCTGCTGTCCTTTCCTACATATAAATTGCATGCAGGTACCTCTGAGAAAAGTGGTATTCAAAACACCACAGGTTATAAACACATTAATTCAGTAAATTAATGCTGAGAAGCAATGGTGTGGTACAGTACATTATCAGATAGAGAAAGAACACATAATTTATTTTTTTTCTTTAAAATGTGCAATTATCAGGAGACATTGAAACAAATGTGAAGCTTGGAAAAGATTTTCACCCACTAAGTATAAAGGCAAATAAGAGTACAATAATAAAATGAACATTAAAATAATATAAGAAGGATGTCAGTTAGTCTGCACAATACATTTTACTGGACATTATTTTATTTGGGTTTTTTTTAATGTAATCATCCAGGAAATGGTGCATATCATGCAGTTGAGCAACCTGTGTGTCACTAGTACCAACTTTAAATTTCTAATACTGTATTTCAACAAATGATTTCAAAGCAGATGGGTGACTAAAGAGCAGTGTTTCTCCTTTCATTAAGATGTTTATACATGTTTTTAAGTCCCTAGAGACAGGAGTTTATGTTCTCATTTCTGTCTGTGGTCTGTGCATGTTTAATTTTGGTTTGCATCTCCATTATGTAAACAATACTTGAATGTTCTCTTTTTTCCTCTCCCCCTTTTTCTGTAGCAATTATTGAACCTACCACTACTAGTGCTGTCTCAAGCCCAGGTCAGTATCCACATACTGTACAGAATCAGTATATTTGGGTACTCTGTAATCTGAAAACCTCTGTTCCATTTAGATTATATTATCCTGATTGGCTGGAATGCCTGCTGGTGTACAGCTTTTTGTGTCTTATAAGTGTGGGCAGAAGTCACATTGCAATTTTTTCCACCGCCCCCCTTCAACAAGACACTTTGTGGTTTCATCTTTGTGATTGTCATCTGTGGCTCTGACACCAATGCTTTCTAAATTTTGCCAGCATTTTCTCTTGCACTTTTCCTCCTCCAATGCAAATGCAATCTGCATGAAAAGGAGAACATTAACATTATACTGTTGTATCTTTTTGCTTTATTCTCATTGACTTCTGCATTTTTTTTTCAAAACAGAACGTTTTTCTGCAAATGAATGATAAGGTATGAAAAACAAAAAAGTAAGATTTTACAACAATTCAAACAGATAATGCCAGAATGAGATTACATGACCTACAGTACTGTATGTGCCAGAATGTGGAGCTCTGGGTGTCAATGTTTACTGTTTCTGTAATCCTTGTCTTCTTTTTTATTTTATTATACATTGATATGACATCTGAGATGTTGGATACTTGGAGGAAAATGGGTACTTTGACTATTTCTTCCTCAATTTAGAAGAAATTGAAGAAATTCAACTTCCTTGAATTAGCTAAGATTACCAGTCTGCTGTAACAGTCAATGGAGCAGCAAACAGTGCTTGTCAAAACTGAAATGAATTCACAGATTACTGCAGACTTACATTCACAGAATGGTTAGAACTGACTTGATATCTCAGATGTCAACTATTCTCAAAACTGGACTTGGTCTCAGGTGGCTTAAAGTAACAGAAATAGGTATTTAATAGTCACACAGTGAATAGGTTAGTCAATATCCACATCATAGATTGTCTGAGTAAATTTAACGGTTGGTCCTATATGACTCTAGAAGAAAACAATCCTAAATGATTTCCACTTCTGGCACTGGGGGACTTTGAGAGAGTGAAAGGGCATCTTACTCATGGTCACTGCTCTTGTATAAGTGGAGAATTGTATAAACCCAGACATTTTAAGCTTCTCTAATATTCTACCAGATAACTGCTCCTACAAGATCACAGGCAGTCTGGATTCATTCACTATGTGAAGAGATCTGAGCTACAGCTTGGTTCTAGTACAATTATAGTCCAGCTACAGCCCAGGTAAGATGTGCCTTATCTGAGCTGAGAGAATCTGGTATCCAGTTCTTTTATGTTCTAGCCCACCACACTCACTATGGTAAAGATCATTGCTTTATGAAAATAATTCATCGGACTTTACGTGCTCGGAATAAATGGAATAATAATGATCTAACTCTTTAAATACATGAATGGTTTTGTGACTTTCATTTTTTCTAACCGCACATGTGGAAGAAGCTAGACCTAAGGTTTTTTCCTCTCTCTCTCTCTGAGCTGTTCTGCTCTAGAAAGCAATTGCTAGCATTCACAGATACAGTAGTTGACATCTTTTTATATGTAGATGATGTGTTAACATTCTCCCTTTAAAAACAACATAGTATGATTTTTAAACACAAATCAACAAGATTTGATACCGAGAGATCAGATCAGAAGTGTTTATTAATGCTGCTTCCTCTTCTTCACTGACTTTTAAGGTGATGTCAGCTCAGTTTCTGTATGCTAGGCTTTTTATGATACTGCTTAGTATACAGTACACTTTTTTGGGGGGGGGTGAAACTGTTGGTTTTTTGGAGGTAGGGGAAGGAGAGGTAATAGGTGTGGTGGTGGTTTAAGATGTTGATGATAAGATTCTATATTTGACATTCTATCTCGCAATTTTCTATCATTGGCTGTTAGGAATATTTAATTAATTAAAAACATTATTCTTTCCTAACACTCTGTGTGATCTCCAATACCCATGGTTTGGATCTTTAATGCAGGAAAAATAGCTAAGAAAAAAAAAATAAACTGAAAGCAAACAATATCACTCAATTTACAAATAAATATGATTAGGTGTTAGTTTCTTCTTCTGCTGAATACAGAGGCCACTGTAATTGTATTACAAAGGAATTTTCAAATTTTATGTTCAGAAGACAACCAATTAGGACTGTTATATTTAAACAATAATATTTAAAGTAAAAAATGCCTTTGTTTCAGTTTAGAACTCTATGATGTTTGATTTATTTCTATTATTTTTTGTACAAATCCCTATTGAAACTCATTGAATTTGATGTGAATTGCAGTGTTGTTAGACAGCTGTCATGAATCGCATACAGATCAACAAACACCTGGATTCAGGCATTCATAGCATTCAGAAATTGAGTTTAATTTGAGTACAGTAGATATATGATAATAAATTATATGTTTAACCTCTAATTTAGTATTTATTTTTTCCATTATGATACAAAAATTTTACACTAAAATTAATTTTATGTTTGCTTTTTTGCTTTCCTGATTTATGTCTATACTTGTTGCCTGCAGACATTTTAATACCACACTACTGCAAAATAAAACATTTTGAATGTAGTTTCAAGATAAAGTGAAGGAAGGTCTTCATTTTAACTGTGATTGGTCAGTTACCTTGCATACCATGGAATGCAGTCAAAGGTTTTATGAAAGTGAATTTCACATTCAATTTCATTGCAGAATTCACAATTGCATAAATCTCACCTTACAAAAATATTTGAATGAGAACCCACAATAGCTTTTATTAACATAATAAACACACCAATGGAAATTCTGGTCAGAAAAACAATTAATTTAATTTCTTATATTTAGGACTGGGTAGAATTATTATTTCAGTGGATGTTGACCAAGCCATTTATTAGCTTTGAAATGCTTTCAGTAATGGGTTGTGTAGACATTTGGGTACATTCCTGTGTGTTAAATCAGCACAGGGTGTACTGCGGCAGGTTCCATGTTGATAAGTTCGGACATCTAATATGAGCAGGACAATTGTGTGAGATTAATCAAGGCTCCAATTTGCTTCTATACCATGCTTTATCCTATACTGTCGCCATTGATACACTAAGATCAGATAGTTTATGAAAAGCAGTCTTGCATTATGATAACATTCTCTACCTTCATTAGCAATGTTCACATTAATAGAGACATTGTTTCTACTTGTGCTGTTCTTTCACTGGGTACAGAGAAAATGTTTGATTGGTGAGGTGATGCACAGGGTAGTGGGTTAAACTGAACTCTGAGGTACACATTTTTTGCCAGAGAAAGAATGAAGGAGGACTGTGAAACCTAAACTGATAATAGATGGAAGCATTACTAGTGTCAAAGCACTAGCCTGATGAAGAAAGAGATGTTGACAATTACCAAATGGGGATCTGAACCCTTCACCTAAACCTTCACCTAAGAAACATAGTTTTATAGGTAAACAAATCGTGTAAATGGGCTCCAGAAAACTTGTAATCTGTAGTTATTGTGTTATAATAGCTCTAAGCATTATACAACCTTCAGGTTTGGAGGCAGTTTGGTGGGTAAGAATAGTTTCAAGGGAAGCCTGGTAGGTGAAAGCCAATTAAGATTTCTCTACAACAGCTGCAGTAAATAAAGTTGAAGATTTTCCATTTTCTGTTGTCCTGAGGTTTATCTTCCCACTACAATTAGTCTGAGTGGAGCTGCCTGTGGTCATTTTAGATTATATGGGTTTGGGATCAGGTTCAATTAATTATGAAATAATAATTAAAATGATTCCCTTTTCCCTGCTATCACAACAAAAGATAATAACACATTTAAACATTTCCATAATGAAAACAAATGTTATTTCTATGATCCTCTCTTCCCCATTGGAATACTGGGAAAGACTGCACACTAGAATTATTTTGGAAAAAGAACTGACTGTATATTAATTCAGCAGAATAACAGATTTGCAGATATCCTAGCTGTGCATTTTTAATTTTTATTTAAATAATGTGATCCTTTATTTTGTGATCTCTTAGCCTTAGCTACAAAAATACCCCTGTATTTTTGTAGCCCAAATCAGAAAATTGTCTCTCCACATAAACTTCAATTTAATTTAGACCAGTGTTCCCCATAGACAATTTAGATTTTGTTTTGGTCCTGTAATTACATACTTAATTACAACTTGGCATTTAGTAGAAAGAATCATCAGATCCTTGGAGACATTCCCATTCACCTCTTTTTCATGATAAACACATTACGTGTACATGTAACTTCCTTTTCTTTTTTCCACAATGGAAGAACAAAGAGATACACATACTAGCAGATATTTTTAATGATGTTTTTGTTCATTCAAGCATTTGCAGTCCTAACATATGTTCCTGATGTGTAAGTCCTAAAATATATGTTCCTAAGTCCTAAAACATAGAATTCCCTGTACATGGCTTTCTTTTTTCTATTTCCACTTATCTAGACAAGAATTTTCCTGATTGCATCAGATATTCCTCTAAAATAATGACTACAGTTATATTCTTTTACAACAGGAAAAGGGGATTTGGTTGGCCAGAAACTTTACCTTCCCTTCCCTACCATCATTGGATCCTGGCCATGATTAGTTATCAGGCGTTTTCGACTACTTGGATCATGCTGCCAGCAAAGGGTGTGGGAAGTGAAGGCACACAATGCTGCTGCTGACTTGGTCAGGATTTTACTGCACTATACTTACAACCAGTTTTGTATGAGTGTGCTTCTGGAGTCCCTTTGTGAGAGATTCCAAAGGGAATACCATGTTAATTTTGTAAAATTAAAATTAGCAACAATTTGCTCCTACAAAATATAAGAAAAAGGATAGATATTGTCCTGATAAATAGATTTCAAGGTTGTAACATGCACCATACAGCTGTTTTCTTTGATATCCTTGAGCTACAGAAGGAAAGAATATTGTACAGTAGTTGGAGTTTTTTAACACACACAATTGGGTTTAGAATTGTTATATACTGTACTTGAAATCATATCCATCCTTCCATTTTCTAACTACTTTATATAATACAGGATCGGGGGTGGGGGAGGGAGCAGGAGCCTATCCTGGCAAGTGACAGGCACAAGGCAGGACACACCCCGGACAGGTCGCCAGTCTATCATGGGCACACACAGACACAAACACAAACGCAGACTAGGGACAGTTTTCCCTGAAGCCAATTAACCTACCACTATGTCTTAGGAATGCTGGAGGAAACGCACATGAACACAGAGACAACATACAAATTCCATCCAGATTACATCCCATGAATTGAACCTATGGCCCTAGGCTTCCCACTGTGCCATCACACTGCCCTACAACTAAGCTTGACCCCCTGTAATCACATCAACTCTTAAATTTCAAATGTTTAAAATGTTCCATTATATGAGTGCATTGCCTTTTATGAGAATACCTTTCTCTACATACCTTTTTTTCAATCAATATAATGTCTTTGGGCTTGTATTGAATTGCAACTAAGAATCAGCTCAATGAAAATATGATGGTCTTTTATTTTGTACCAATGCTTGCAGAACAAATGACAATTTCATGCTCTGATGCTATGGTGAAGTATCAACTGGTGAAACACACTAACTCAATATCCCACTCATATTGTTTTGTGTTGCTTGTTTTCCAATTGACTTTATGAGTAATTTCAAAATATTCCAGATCTGTTTTGCTGAGGGTAAATCAGCATTCAATTCTGTCACAATGGTTAATGTTGTGTGCTAGCAAAATGTCATTGTTTTTTTAACATTCTTGTGATGTGCACATATAGTCCAGCTGGTGTTCTTTAAAATCTGAACATTGTATCGACACCACAGGGTGGTCATAGGATGTTTGCATCACTCTAAGGCTCTCAGTTAGGATTGTTTTTACTTAATATATTAAGTAAGATATATAGTTAATAATAAGATGTTGTTGATTTAGAAATCAAAAGTTTTATAAATCGAGAATTTATAGGGAGTTGGTCATAGAAATTATTTGCTTATCTTGTCAACTTCTTGTCAATTGTGTCTTAAAAAAGAACGCTGTTCTAAAATTTCATATTCTTTTAATACCACACCTTTGCTGTGGAAGGATGACTTTGGTATGAAGTATTTCCTCAAACAATTTTGCACACAATGACTAACCTATCTACTTTTGCACTCTATTTTTTTATAACATGCAACATACAACATACTGCAAAGGAACAAGTAATAGGTTTATTCCATGCTGAAAAGAAAAGAAAGAAAACACAACGTTTCGGCCGTCGAGCCTTCTTCAGGTGTGAAGGCCGTGGAGCCTCCCTCCTTCCACGGCCGAAACGTTGTGTTTTCTTTCTTCTCTTTTCAGCATGGAATAAACCTATTACTTGCTCCTTTTTAGCCTAAGCATGTTGACGCAGCTACCCACCTGAACTAATACAAAATACTGTATGCAGTTGTGACAATAAAGTTATTTTTATTTTTTTAACTTAAGAAATATTTTAATACAAATTTTCCCTTAGTACAAAAAAGAGCTCACTTTGTTTGTACTGCTTTGACATTTTTTAGGTCAATTTAAATTTATTTTTACACAGCGCTCTTTCAAATAGAAAAAAAAAAGCTTTCAATATGAAAACTGAAGAACTCAGAGTTGCCGTTTGCCTGATGTTTGAGATCAAGTGCAGTGGAATTCCATTCATAGGGAGTAAAATTGCAGTAGGATCTTGCTCCAGTTGTTTTCTGGCAGTGTTGTAATACAATCAGTGTTTCAGGGCCTGCAGATCTGAAAGCATGAGCAACTTGCTGAATACATTGCTCTTGAAGATAAAAGGACCTAGATCACAAACAGCTTTGCTAATGTTGCCATTTTAAATAAATGTGTTAGACATTTTTCTAGTTTCTTTATTTTTTTTAATTATTGGGGTTATTTTTACAAAGATGTAGATTTAATAGATTAATGCAACAGTTCTTGAAACAATAAATGCTAATCAGCAAAATACCAATAGTAGACATGATGACTTTTTTCCCTGCTGTCCCCTATTAAATAAAAAAACATAAATAGTGTGGGGCTCCAGAAAACCCCTGTTTAATACTTTTTTTTATTTTCTGTCAAAAAGTAATCATATGCATGATTATACCTGTACAAATATTTCTGAAACAGAAAAAAATGGCTTAAAATTTAAAAAACTAGAAGTCTATGGCATGTCTACAGGTTTTTAATAATAATTGTAAGACAGCAGATGACTGTTTCTAAAATGTCAACACACAAAGAGTGCTCTAAATAACAGTGAGACAGTTTTATAAATGCAGTTATTTTTTGTGATTTTCAAAAATAACTGCAGCAGAAAAATGTATTACAAGTTGTTCAGAAATTTTAAGCTTTCCAATACTTTACTCATTTACTGTAAATGGAAAATATTGAAGCTACAAAAGTGATATACCAAGTCTATGAAAGCAAGAAAAAATAGCAGCACCTAGAGGCACATTTTAAAAGCTCTATCTTCAGCAGGTTTTAGCTGGTACCTTTCCAAGACAGTAGTGTTATTACCAAATTAAACAAGCTAAATCAGTATGTATTAAAAAATCAAAAAAGAAAGATAAATTGAAAAATCATTTAAAAATATAAAAATGTAGATGTAAAAATGCTAACATATTTACATTTTAGAAGATATAGCATTTTACAGGTCTATTACATCAAAGAAAAAAAGCAGTTTTGAGTATTTCCTTAAATACTAATTTTATTTTACCTTGACCTTTAGATGGAAATACATCCAAAGCAATTGTGCTTGGCAACTACAAAATATATTCCAAAATCTGATCTAACAAGAGTACAAATAAATGTTTAACAAATTTGGAAAGATGGTAATGCTGGTAAACCCCAAATGACATGAAACAACCTGAACAATCATAGAATTCCAAATAATGGAAATCAGAG